>NC_090847.1:21533437-21835156 GCF_024217435.2 Syngnathus scovelli
AAATGTCACGCTTATCAACAGCAGATGAAATGTGCTTCCGCTGCATCCAACTCTTCATGTCAATGTAGTCAAAAAGCTTTGGCAAAGAAAACAGCAAGATATCACATATGGCACACTGGTTAGCACGTCAGAGGCTGAGATCAACCGGAGTCAAATTCCTTGTTTGGCATGCACAAACTTGGCCAATAAAGCTGATTCTGATTCTGATCTTACATACTATATATATAAAATAATGTGCCACCATCTAGTGTTTGACAGTGGAATTGCAGCCAAATAAACAAAAGGCAGAACGAAAAAGTATAAAACTGTACGCAAAAAATACATTTAAACAATGCCTTTGAAATGTAAAAAGTTCATTTTTTTCCTTCCTTTTTTTCCCCCTTCACAAGAACCAATGACAATTAGTTTAAAGTGAATAAAGTAGATAATGCAAGTATCCTTCAGTCCCATTCATGAGATACTCCCCCATAATTGTCTGGACTGCACTTGAGCGTGATGGACGTCCACGCTCGTCTTATAATTAAGTCGCCCCGGCTTCCTTTATTTTCTTTTCCCCCTCCGTGTTTACGTTTCTGGGCCGTGAAGTGCGACGTGACAAAGACGTGGAGCCGTTTGAAAGGTTTTGACTGGCGAGATGAAAGTTTTTCCAAATTCCAATGGAGCGCTCGCTCACTCTTTTGCTGTCTGGCTCTCGGGTTACAAAGCGAGGTCAATCCGTTTGCCGGTGACGAGATGTGAGTGGCGCGGGCGACGGGCGGCTAACACAAAACACGACAAACGGACCTGCCAGGCCTCTCCACTCTGTCAGCTGCCCCGTCACGCAACCTTCCATTTACGAAAAAAGCCAAGTAGATAAAGTTGCCAGTCAGGGCTTGTTGTTGTTGGTGTGAAATGAGATCTGCCGCAGGCTGAGCTACTGTAACCTTTGTTTTCTTATAGGTTGGATGGTCCCTCCGTAAAAGTGCCAGGATCGGGATTAGGATGTTCGATGGCTACCGACAGGAGGTAAAGGCATCAAAGTCCCCACCGCTGATGGGCCAGAAACAGGATAGGGCACTTAAAAAAAAGTACATTTATGTGGCAGATTAAAAGTAGTCTGTCGGTGCTTATAATGTTTAGAGCAAAACAGGTGTCACACCTGCGTATTTCCAAATATGAATCACTGCCACAAAGTAAAAGAACAAAAAGTAAAATACATATATCTGGATTGGATTTTATTGGATGAAAGAGTGGATGAAATCATTATAGCAGCGGCTCAATTTTTTTTTTCCAATAGCCTTCAAACTTGATTTAGTACAATTTGAGTGTATTTTTAGCTGAGTCAAAACGGCAAGACAAAACCAAAACATGGAGGTCAAGTTTTTTTTTCCAACTTCATCAATTTTATCACTAAAAGCTGAGAGGTCTTTAAAAAAAACTACCAGAAACACAATAGAATTAATCCAATAAATCTAAGTAATTCTATTTACATTCAATAAATATAATAAATATATAATAAATAAATAATATCATGAACACAATGCACGTATCTCCTTTTTTTGTCCACAAAACAATACCAAATTATTCACGCCCAAATTTTGAGATTTGTTTTAGTTAAAACAAATACAGAAGCATAAAAACTCCAAAATGCAAAAATAATAATAAAAAAAACATCTCTTAACATTTTCAAAACTTTTTTCTTCTCGTAAAACAACAAAAACATATTTCATTGTTATACGTCAGCAGCAATAAAATTACTAAACCAAAAACAAGTACATCATCCGTTTTGTGTTTAGCCGGTTTTATTTGGAGGTCCTCCCCTCATGGTAGAATGGCCGACTGGTGAAAACCATTGGCAAGATTGTGAGTTTGTGGTGAACGTGTCTGTGCACGCCGAGCGCCTCTTGCTTATATTGACGCATTCCCATCCGCCATTGTCTGAAGCCTGAGGATCACATCTTGAGAACTTGGCATACACACCCAGCACTTTTTTCTCGCTCGTGAGCGCTGATCGACGCACTGACTCATGGAATGAACTTTGAAGGGCGTCTGGATAGCGTCTCCCACCTCCCCTGAAAGAGTTTTGTCGCCACACTGTCCGGGCACGCCCACTTTGGGCCTTCGCGGGGGCTAATGCGCTGTTGCCTAATCTTTCGTGAGCCAAAGCACATATTTGACTTCAGAATAATCTCAAAACACACTATCAAAGTAAAATGTCACAAAAAGTATACATAGTGGAAATAATAATCTCGCAAGTGCACTTAATCTGGAGTTGATGAAATATTAAAATGCAAGTTATTGAAAAAAAAAAGGTTTTTACGAAAAAACACAATTTACAGTTGGGTTTTTTTGTATATATGGACAAAAAACAATAATAATAATACTCCCCCCATCTCAGAATGCTTTTTCAAACTGCCACATATTGCCACTTTTACCGGATTGTTATGACATGTTTACGACACGTACAGACATCCGTTTAGTCTGCCGCGACACCTTAGCGATCCGCTGCAGATTGGCTTTTGTGAACAATCCCGATAAGACGAGGAAAACAAAAGCGTCGGGAGGAAGCGCCCCCATGGGGGATGGCGGAGGCCCCGGTCGGTCCGGCCGCCGGCAGAATCTCCTGCAGCCGGGGAGCAGATAGGGGCCGCAGGGAGGACGGCGCGTTTGACTTTATGACATGCGCTAATCTGGGCGATCTGGAGCGTGACGGACGGCGCGTAATGGTCTGTGGACGCTCGTTTCTCACTAAGTGCCATCATTCATATTCTTCAAGGCTCGCTGGCGAGCCTTTCAACCGCCTCCAATCCAAAAGATTCATGCAACACCAACACCCGTGGGCCACTTGGCATGTTTTCATACCTCGCTGGAAATTGGACGCTTTGGGACAGGCCACTTCCTGGGTCGTGGTAGATGAATGATTTTCGCGATTTGTACATCGATCAACATTCTGACAGAAGTTTAACAGCTTTTGACTTGCATTAGTTTGTGTAACGCGTACCGTTTCCTGTCTAAAGTGTAACGTGTTGTTGGCAGATAACACAGGAAACGACTGAAAAACATTAAGAAATATAAATGTCTCATTGAGATTAAATCAAACAAATATACAAATAATAAACATGAAATGATGATTTAAATTAAAAAATATAAGCAGAAAAATAAGAAATCATTAACTCCGTTTCACCAGGGAGGTCATTATAACAAGAACTTGAAAATTGTGAGTTTATTAAAATGTAAAAAATGCTCTTTATATTAAAAAAACTGAAGCCGAGTTTTTAAATCATCAGGGGGGGTTGGGAAACCCCAAAGTGAAATTTCAATTTGACGTGGTTTTAACCGCTACAAAAGTCAGTGATTTTTTAAAAAAATATGAAAAACAATGAAAAAAAATCATAAAATTTGGAGGAAATTGAAAATGTGCTTTTTGTTGTACAATGATGATAAAATTACTGTTGGACATCAATCAAAACCTTAACCACAGACCATTATAATAAATTAAATTATAAATTAAATTATAATGTTGTCCTCCATTTGAAGGTGTCAGATTGTAATCTATGAGAAAAGGCTCAGTCATAGCAGTTACTCTGCGGACACATAAAAGACACTGTTCATGCTGTGCTGGGTGGAGATGAAAGAGGCTCCGTCCGGCTGGCCATGCTGGTCGCTTTTGCCTTCCACCATTAAGCCCCAGTTACACACAATGGCGTGCCCACCTGGCCGTATGTATCCCTGTCGATATCTGCCGATGTTCACACCGAGCTTCGGAGATTGATATTTGACCCCCGCAGTCTTCCGTCGGCTAATGTTGGCGTAATTGTTGCCGGCCAAGACAATTTAGTGTCACCTGCAGAGAGAGACGCCGCGCATAATGAGTCCTGCATGGATTGTTGTGCAATAAGAGCGCCATGTAATGCACTTTCCCCCCGCTTCATTACGGAGCTAAATTCCACTGCTTCAAGACCGTAACTGGGCCATATTTTTCAATAAGATTACACCCAGCTGGTTGTCCTGCTTGCATCACAAATGCATAAGACACATCTCACATTGTTTGGATCCTTTTAATATTATTAGCTTGACTATCACAGGCATCCTTTACCTTGGAAAAAATATGTTCAGATATGCTCATTTTGTTCTTTTTTCCCCCCGATATGAATATAAAACTATACGATAGCTGTCTACATGTCAAATCAAATTGTGACTTTCCATACATTTGCAGATGTTTTATGTTTTTACTCCAGTTGTGATGGAAATCCAAATGGTGCATTCTTGTTGAACTTTAGCATCACCTCTGTATTATTTAAACAATGGCGCAGACGCTCTGCACTTGGTTCTGATGTCTCGTGTCCCCCTCAAGGGCAACGAGATGCGGTGGAGGTCCGTGGGGGACGTGCGGCCAAGTATCCGTATGGAGTACGGTAACCCGAATCTAAGGTGAGTTCCAGCCAATATGTTTTTCAAGGCAGAAAAAATACTCACATTCTGAACTTGATCATTACATTCTCTTCAGGTCAAGTTTGACTCATTCACTGACAAAAAAAAAAATCAATGAAAATGTATATTGTGTCAGGATAATCACGTCTCGGTGAATCGGTCCACGAGATATGGAATGATTTCCCGCTCTGTTGTCACTTGTCTAAAATGACTGTGAGGGGCCATCCGTCCTGACAGGAAGTTGTTTTATTTCTCCACCCTTCCCTTCCTGTCATAAACAGCCATGCCTTGGATAATTAATCCAAGCATTTTCACCAACATGACAATAATCATGTCTTTAGATGAGAAGAAGAAGATGACATGCGCCTTTTTTTTACTTTGATGAATCGTGGAAATGCAAATTGGGCTGTCACTCCACAGCAGAGCTGTCTATCTGTCTGTCTTTCCATTCGCCCGTCCATCCCTGTCCATCCATCCAGCCAGTAGCTCTTTAAAAAATGAAAAAATATGAGTCACCTTCATCTAAAAAAAAAAAAAGAAAATCCCTGATTTGAGCTCATGTTCATCAATATTAAACTATAGAAGTCACCTTAATCTCAGTTTTAAAAAAATCAATGAGCTTATGTTCATCAATATTAAAGTGAGCGGTGAATAAGTGCTATTTAAGGAGTCTTTTGCTGACCTTAAGTGTCTGCTTTTGGAGGAGGTTGTGGGAATGATTTGGGGGCTAAGTCAGGTCAATATTGAGACGCACACAGGTCAATAAAAGGCGTAAAGTGTCTTTCTCCTCTTCGTTGTCTGTTCTTCCCGAGTGACAGACTGAACTCTTAACACCATCTGCCCCAAAAGTAGCTAAACTTGACCCCCACTGCCTCCAGGCATCTCCACTGACTCGCCCTCCCCCCTTAAGTCAACACACCCAACATGACATGAGAATTCCTCAATTCATCACCGAGATTGCCCACTTGCGTTGAGGCCGATGGAGGGAGACATCAACATGCCTCCCGCTCTTCTTTTAAAAGAGTGGAACGCTGTTTCCCCACAATGCATTATTCCACTCAGGTGCTTGGCTTTCTCCGGCTGGCTTCTGGCTGCTGATGAGGCAGGATCTGTTTTTCATCTTTGCCGAGCAGAAGCACGGCCGCAGGGCTGCGGGCCGGCTTTTAATTACACCGGGACAGAAAAAAAAAAAAGTTTTATTTTGATTTATTTAAAAACAAGCCAACAAAATGACTAATTGTGTTACTCGCTTATTGTTTTATTAAAACAAGGCAGACAGGACGCTTATTAAATTATTTGCATTTTTCTCATCTGGGAGGCGTTAATATAGAATTCATTTTATTAGGGACTGTGAGTATTAAGCAAGGGCAAGTAACAAACCTCGTAATTTATACACACAGTGATACATTGACTTGCTGGTGTTCCATCTTAAAAGTTATCCGCTACTACCTGGTTGGTGTTTTATTTCCTTATGAACAAATTTGAGATATGTTGCTGCTCAAGTGAAAAAAAAAAAAGAAAACCTAAAAATGAAACACAGAGGAATTAAGGTACTGTACTGCCTTGGCATTTGGGCAAGGAGAGACTTTTAGCCATTACGCTAGGCCACACCCCTTAAAAGCATACGTCCAACACCATACCCTGCAAAAAAAAAAAAAGGCTCTCATGCTTGCTCTGCTTTGCTTGCTCTATATACACCACATTTAGTTGAATTTAATAATTTTAGGTAAAAACAAATTTTGAAAAATAATTAAAATTTCAGTACAGAAATCATCCAAATTAAAAGAATATATTAATAATTATTCATTTCAATAAGATTTAAAGAATTCATCTAATTTAGATTAAATCAAAGCATAAATAAACACTTTTATATGGGTATATTTATATATGGGTATATATTTATGGGTAGATTGTCTAAAACAAATTGTTGCCGATTCATGCGTAGTGATATTATTTGTCGCTGCAATGATGGCATTGATGTGTGCGGCTGGCTGCCCGGGAACATTGTACGTTCTCCTCCCATGGAACATCAAACAACATGGTGCACTTATTGATCTGTGCTGGTATTTTAAGTTTAGGGTGAGGGGTGCTTGATCGGGTTACCGCGCTCCCATCTTGCTATGCAGGGGTCTTTGGAGACACCCCCACCCACATATGTCGCACGCTTGCGCTGGGTGAAGGGCGTGTGGACCGGGTCATTCACAAGCTTCATTCTAAAGATAGAGCCAGCATGTCAATGAGGAAATAGTTGGCCATTAACGCTCCCCCCTAATCTATTCACGTCTAATGATTTTGTTGAATGTGTCCTTTAACTGACCTGGCTCGGCTAACTCAATAACAATTCGACATGTATTACATAAAATTACACTTAAGGCAAATAAACGCCTGCCTCCAGCACACGCCTCATTTTTTTTTCTCCATCAGAAAGACAAACGGCTAAATTATCTCAAAGAGTTAATTGCTGAGCCCATTTCAACTCTTTTGCTAACCAAAACAGCAGCCTGCTGAACCACAGAGACCAAACACATGCTGTGAGTAGAGTTCACTTTAAAAAAGATACAGGATTAGAATTCATTCAATTAATGCATAATTAAATGATTAGGATCACCTTTTTTATGAGTGACGTTGCGTTCCACATTCGGTGTTTGCTTGATGCAATCACTTCTCTTCCTGAGTTTATTAACGTAATATAAAAAAAATATTGCCACCACACAATCAAATTAATTGGATTGGTAGGTTATTAAACGCCTCGCTGTCCCTTCCTGGGGTCTCTAACATTTCAAAGCAGATGATTGGTCACTTTCACGCCTGGCTGCCCCCCAGCCTAACATAACTGTTCTTAGGGGACATTTGGCCTAACATCAATGCGGCCAATATGATGAGTGTATAACGTTACCACGGAGGGAGGCCCCTGCAACAGATAGGGAGGAAGGTTCCCTGGGGATGAGGCTGTTTTTTTTTTTTTTTTTTTTGCTGTGGCGAATCATTCACACGATGGCCTCTTTTCATATGGATATGATAACTGCCACAAAACTACAGAGAGATGAAAAATAAAATCATCTGTCAGTACAGTACAGTTTCAACATATTAGTATTTGCAGCATTGCCCCAAAGTCACAATATGCAGCGATAGTTTCACAATAGGAATTCACTATTATGGAGAATTTTGACGGCAAGAATTGCGGCAGACCTGGGTGGAACCAATCAAAATTCCAAGAAGCATAAATATGGACGCACACAAATACTGCAGTTGTGATTTACTTAATCGCAATATACTTAGTGCAAAAACTAAATGTGCGACTTTATTCAGTGTGAAAATGTAAACATTTCTCACCTTCATGATCGTGATAATAATAATACAGTATTATTGCTTGGCGCTAACAAAAATCAAAAGACAGCGGCCGGTTAATCAAGCGTTATTATGCTTGCTAGTAAATCCTATTAAGCGTTTAGTGAGAGGAGCGAGCACTTGAGGATCTTCTTCCCACGTCTAAATGACGTTAGCATGGCCATTTTAATTCACCTAATAATTCCTCATTTGTAATCGCTGTTGTATTAAAGACTTGAGGAAATACAACCCTGCTTCAGGCCTTTTTTCTTCTCTCCCCTGTTAAGCCATATTTATTACGCTGCACCTATATTTTTCTTTCAAAGGTGTTTTTACACCCAGGGCTTTGAAGAGAAGTCAAGTTAGCTTTAGCGTCATTTATCTGCCTACATCTTTTCGTCTTTGCATAAAAGTAGACTTGAGTAGTATTCTGAACTAAATGTTTCTTTCATGAACTTATTTTTTTGGACTTTTCGGTTTCTTAATTTCTTAATGTAAGTTACTTTTGATAAAGGTAACAACAGTTGTGTGTTAACCAGTGGCTACTTCTTGTTACACGGATAATGACGTAAACAATGAGAGGACTGTGCCATTTTTTATTCCGCGACAAGCAGCATTATTTAAACATTGTGACCTTGTATTTGCATTCATTTGTTAGCTAGGAGAATACTTCCTAGTTTAAAACCCTAACCCTAGCATGAAACCCTAGTTTGAAACCCTAGTTTGAAACCCTAGTTAGAAAACCCAAGTTTGAAACCCTAGTTTGAAATCTTAGTTTGAAACCCTAACCCTCCTTTTAAACACAAGTTTGAAACCCTAACCCTAGTTATAAACTCTAGTTCAAATCCCTAACCCTAGTTTGAAACCCTAACCCTAGTTTGAAACCCTCACCCTAGTTTGAAACCCTACTTCAAAACCCCAATCCTAGTTTGAAATCCTAACCCTAGTTTGAAACCCTAATTTTAAATCCTAACCCGAGTTTGAAACCCAAACCCTAGTTTGAAACCTTTGTTTGAAACCCTAACCCTAGTTTGAAACCCTAACACGAGTTTGAAACCTTAACCCTAGTTTTAATATTGATGACGTAAATTGACTAGACCTTTTGTTTTGATTTTTTGGGGTTTACATTATGACTGAAACATCCATCCATCCATCTTCAATACCGCTTGTCCCCACGGGGGTTGCGGGCGTACTGGAGCCTATCCCAGCAGTCATCGGGGTCAGTAGGCGGGGGACATCCTGAACTGGTTGCCAACGAATCGCAGGGCACACACAGACGAACAACCATGCGCACTCACACCTACGAGCAATTTGGAATGCTCAATTGTCCTACCAAGCATGTTTTTGGGACGTGGTAGGAAACCGGAGTGCATAGAGACTACCCACGCGGGCACAGGGAGAACATGCAAACTTGTGGAATCAAACTTGCACCCTCCTAACTATGAGGCGGACGTACTAACCAGTGCGGCACCGAGCCGCCGTATGTATCGTAAGAGCAAATAATTTGGACTAATGGGATTTGATGCAGCACTTCCCCCCCCCCCCCCCCCCCCCCCCCCCCCCCCCTGAAGAGGCTCTCACAAGAATTTGCTGAGTTTTGCGAAGAAAAATTGGGGGGCGGATACTCCCTGGCGTCACGAGCAACCTATTAGTCTCTATAAAGGATGATGAATTACAGGCAGAGGGGGAGGAAAGCCCCAGTACATGAAAATGTTGGGGGGAGGGGGAGCTATTAAGAATGATAAAGTGAACAACTTTAATGGTCGATAGTGAGCGAGGATATGAGAAGTAGGAAAATGTCGGAAAAAGGGGATTTCCATGTTCTGCTTTTTGACGCCGACTAGTTGACGTTCACAAAAATGTTCACCAAGCAAAAACGCGCTACGTTCACGTTCATCCAAAATATGAACGCCTTCAATCAACGAAAGTTCAGGTAAAACACCTAATGACTTTGAAATAAATGAATTGCGATGGGTTCAAGGTGTTCGCCACCTACTGCCCTAAAACAGGGATGGATGCCATGATAAAAGGCTCGGAAAATGGATGGACTTAAATTATTTCGAATAATAAAAACGGCAACATATATATTTAAATCCAATATTTGCTTCATAAAAATAATTACACAAAAACTAACCCAGTAAATGTTATTCCAATTAGATTTTTTGTTGAACTCAGTTGGGTCCTTTCATAATCGATGATGCGCTTGTGCCAAAATTTGAAACCAAAGTCCTTATTTGTTGACGTCTCGTTTGACTTCCAGCAGGAAGATAAAAATCCTCTTTAACTCAACATTGTAGCAAAGCTATGAATCATTCGGGTGTCCCTTTCGCCGTTTACATGAAAGTCAATCACGTGTCAGAGAGAAAACAAATGGGCTTCTTGTAATATTCTGGCAAGGGGAAGCAACACTTAAGTGGGGACTTGTCTTCACGTCTTAATGGATGCGCGCTTGTGTCTGATCTTGACGAATGAGGCGCATTCCTACCTGAGCCGCTTAAGTGCTCATGGCATGAGCTCATCAACTTTTTCCTCTTTGCGCTGGGTGAGAGTGAACTCGGAAAGCTTGATTTGGGGGAGGCTGATTCAATCAAATTTGCAGTTTTAGGCTGTTGAGCACTTTTTAGTAATGCCCCACCCCAAATCCCCCCAAGAAAAAAAATAAATGAGAGGGAAAATCATGAACAAGTTTTCTCGGCTGAAGTGACTCAATAGTACTGGTTTGGGACTCACAGATTGAGCTACTTGCATTTTTTTGGCAGGGGGTTATTTATGGGGGTAGGAGCCAACCAACCCTGTTTTCTTGAAAAATTCTAAATTCTACAAAAACAAATCTTCAATTTTCCACTTGCATTTAAATGAGCCTACATTACATGCAAATTATAATATGCTAATTGCGGGCCAGTGCATATTTAAAATGCCATTTTTGTCATACGTTTGTTCGGAAGTGTCGTGAAGTAGCACAGATGAAAATTCGTGGCCCCCATCATAGCTTAAAATGCCCAATCCCTGTTTCTAATCTTGATAAAAAAAAAAAAAAAGACGCTTTCTTTGTATTGTCCCTTTGTATGCATGATACTCGGATAAATCCCCAAATCATTTCATCATATCAGTTCAGTCACTGTCCCAGATGGCTTTTTTATTGGAAGCTAATGTAATACATAACTGCTCATTCGTTTAAAAAAAATGTAGACTGTGTCGTCTAAGTAGAAAAATCATGTTCCAACACATGAGGTGACAGCCACGTTTGTCTGAATTTGATGTGAAAGAACAAGCCCATCAAAAGCATCGATTTGGCATGGCAGATACGAGAGGATGCTGGGGAGGAGGCGTCGGTGTTGACATCAAGCGTACCTCGGAGGCTCGTCAAGAGGAAGAGCAGCGTTGTTGTTGTTGTCTCGCGTCGAGACGGGAAGCCAGCGCCAGCGCCAGGCCGGCGCGTCTGCTGTGGAAGGATGAGCTCATTCTCATGGGGGGAGGGAAGGAGGCAGGGACAACCCCCCCCCTTCCTCTTCCTCATGAATTGACGTGATTGATGTGATAAGTTTAAAAACAACATTAGGCTCCAAACATGCTCACGCGCCATCATTTTCATAGTAAATCATACTCTTATTGCTGTGTGGAGATGGCACATAGCCACTGTGTGTGTGTGTGTGTGTGTGTGTGTGTGTGTGTTTCTGTCAGTGTGCGTGTAGAGTTGTGTGGGGATAAATGTCACACACACATGATGTAAATTTCTGTGCTTCTTGGTATAAATGAGTGCTTTTGAAATTTCTAAATTATATGTACACTACAATGCTAGTCGTATTGCGTAATGCTAAGTAGTTTGTGTCATGAAATAGTTTGATTCCGTTGAAATGCCGTTGCTAACCAAAATAGCAGCACCAAAGCTATAGCAACAGAAATGTTTCCATGCTATGATAGGATAGCACTAGTGCCGTCTTGATTCACCAACATATACATTTTAAAATTCTTTAACGATAATTATAATGATAATAATTCCCATGTTTTCACAACGGGATACTTTCTGGATGCATGATATACGGTAGGTACCCTTTAAATGAACAGCAAAATGGCCCCTGATAGGATAAGACTAATGAGAAACAATTTGGCCCATGTCGGAATTTTTTGTGGCACTGGCGTCATTTGTAATGTCTGTCAAAGTGGATTTGACGCCATTCACTTTGGCCAAGAGAAGATGACACTTCAATTAAAGTGGATGTTACGGCGGGGACGTGATGTATGGACAGTCGCCGTGAGGGTAATAACAACGACGTGGCTCTCTGTCAAAGTGTCACTCTGATGGCTGAATGTGAAACCAAAGAGAGAGAGAGAGAGAAAAAAAAGTCAATACGTCAAGTAGAGAATGCAATTTCTGTAGCAATTGTGTGTGATGTCTGAAGAGCTGACGCTGAAGTGAAATGCTTTGTAATTAATTGAACTGTTGAAATGTACAATGTGCAACTTGAAGTTGGAATGCTTCAGAATAGAAGAAGGTGGGGAATACGTAAAATCTTCCATTTGGGTTTTCTTTTCTCCCAATGTGAGAATTTTCTAGGTATTTCAAATAGTTATGTTTTTAAGTTTGTGATAAGTTTTGTAAAATGTCTACATTTGTTTGGGAATCCTGTCACGTGAAATGACAAGAAAATGCAGGAATTTGAGGAACATGATCATATAGTTCCTGACTGAGATGAACATTTTGGATTTTTTTTTCATTGCAAATTGACTGAGAAATTTGGAAGGAGTACAATGACAGAATAACAGTGAAAGTTCACTTGGTTTTATTTTTCTTGTCCTTTTTGGTGGACTTGCTGACATAATGTGGAAGTCAGCATGCTTGTCGTGGTGAGCACTGCGGCTAATGCAGCGCAGACATTTTCAAATGAGATTCATCTGCTCTTCAACTGCATTAGCAAAGCTCCGTGATGCACTTAATGCCGCCACTGTCGGCTCGCGATGGATCGTACGACTTGAAAAATACGATCATGTACTTTGCAAATAGACTGTGTGCCAATGTGGACGGATGAGCGCCGGTCAACTTAAATCAGGTCAAACCTGCTACGATTGACTTTGTGAGTTCGTTGCGGGAATATGGACAACCATGTGGAACAGTTTTGTAAATTACAGATTAATTTCTTGCAAAAGAATTGTGTTAAAATTAAGAGTCACAAAATTGCAACTTTATTTTTGTAAATCATCTTTTTTTACATTACAAATTAAATGTGTTAAAACTAGGACTTCCAACTTTATATTCTCGCAAAATTGAACACTTTAATCTCACGGAACTATCTCAAAATTATATTTTTATTGTTGCAAAATTAACTTTTTTTTGCATAAAACTATGACTTTATGCACCTAAATATTTTAATTATTTCATTAAACTTGTACTTTAATCTTGTAATCACAACTTTAATCATGATAAAAGTTTTTCTTATAGAATTATAACTTCATTGTAAAATTATGATGTCATTCTTATCAATATGACCAGTTTCATAAAATTCTTACTTTATTGTCAGAAGATTATGACTAGATTTTGATTTCATTTATGCAAATGAAAGTACAAGTTTACTCAAACATAAAACTTTGTTCTCACAAAAGTGCAAATTTATTGTCATAACATAATTCATTCATTCTCACAGAGTTTAAACAAAATTCTAGCCCCAGCGCTCGTGAAATGACTACTTTCCTAAAATTGTGTCTTTGTCCTGGTAAACTTGTATTGTCGTAATTACAACTTATTTTTCCTAAAAATGATGACTTAATTTCCAAGCTTTTTTTGAATGTGGTCCTGTAAAATTCTGACCTCATTCTTGTAAAGTTCAGAATTTATTCAGTAAAATGTGTATTGTTTTCTCATAAAATCACAGTTAAAGCTCATCAAATTTATAAATATGACTCAAAAAATAATCGATTTGCAGAAACAAGATTTTTTTCCTTTTAATTTAAGATTATCGTTCAATTATGTTTCGTCTTTTTGTTCTCACTTGTGAAATTCCCACCAAATGTTCCCAAAATGACGACTACAAGCTTGTTTACGGCTTTATTGTCCTCCAATTTTGACTTGAAACCGCCATGCAAATTTGTAGTGGTTTTACGTTGTTGGTGATGGATGCGCTTCCAGTAATGTTTGTTGATGTTTTTTGACGTAGCGTGGCTGTCAGGAGCTTTCTGCTTTCCTTCCTCCCCTCCGTTCCGTCTGAGGCTTCAGTGTCAAAACAGTACATGTGTCTCCACAATGAAGACGGATTGCTCTTTGCTGGATGCGGCGGCGGCGGAGGAGGAGGAGGCGGAAGAGACGGAGAACAATCACGGGTGGAAGATGAAGAAGGAAAAGGGGAGCAAGTTAGCGAGTGAGGGGGAAGAAGAAGAAGATGAGGAGGAGACGGGAGGAAGTGAGAAGCTTGTGACAGCATTTCAGGGCTTTCCTGTGTCCACTTAAAAGGTTCGCTTTCCTGTGGAGCGCATAAAAATGGAAATGAAATCTGTTGTTTTCATAGAATCCCTAAAGGGCCGCTTTCTACACAGGAAACAGGAAGTCTACAAAAATGAATGGTTATCAATTTTAACCAATCTCCCTTGTTTGCACTTCAACAATCTTATACTGCCTTTGAAATATCAAAAAATTATTATTATTATTATGACTACCAGGAAAAAATAGCTACGCTTTCGTGCCGTGAAAAAGTGTTTGCACTCTTCTCAAGTTCTTTTTCTTTTCCCCCACTTTAGAGTCCTCAAACAAATGTAAATATGAGACAAGTGAGTTTAATTACTAAGGGAAAAAAATACGGAAACATTGTATGCTAATGCTTTAATGACATGACATCACTCTGCACTTCCTTCCCTTGCTTCATCCTCCATGAGCGTTGCCCTTTGACCTGACTGGATGATCATGTGATGGTGCAACACAAGGGTCACGGCGGCTAGTCAAAACTGCACTGCTGACGCGTGACCTCGCCTCTTCCAGACCTATCGTGCATGTTTAAAACTGGCAACAAAGTGAAACAAATCAGAAGTTACCCACCGGGTGGCTTTTACTCTTTTTTACTGCATCCTAAGTTTTGGAGGACTCTATTTTTACTTGAGTGATATTATTTTAAACCAACAGTACTTACTTGAGTAAACTTTCTGGCTAACCCCACCTCAAGTTATGTTGACCCATGAAAAAGAAGGAAGGAATGTCAAGCCACATTTCAGCCTGTACTTTGAATGTGCCTCATCTTTTATAGAGACGGATTGTAAAATAATCATTAAAAAAAAATGCGATTTAAAAAAAAAAAAAAAAAAACACTAATCAGAATTTACTCAATAGAAACTCGTTAGTTTGTTTCACTTCATATGTAATTACTATCAAGGACTACTTACTTTTTACTTTTACTGGAAACATTGTGAACTAGGAGTGTCATTTTTGACTACTCTATTCTCGATCGTAAAAAGCAGCTCCGTCTGCGTTCCGGTCTGATCAGAATCAGGCCGGGAAGAACCGCGGGAGGGGGGAAGAAAAAGGAGAGAAGAGGTGAAAGAGAGTGAGTGAGCGAGCGAGAGAAGCTTTTAAAAGGATTTTGTCGGTTATTGACTGGTTGCACTCTTCAGCTAATAGCCATTTAAAGATTATGGGCCTGCTGGTGGAAATCAAGGCCTCCATTGTTTGCCTTATTGCATTCTGGCAGATGGGGGGCTGACACAACAACATGCAGCATCCCTGCGGGGCGCACTCGCCCAAGCCCCGACCCTCCATCAGCACATCTCCTATTGAACCGGCCCTAATAACCGCCCATGAATTATTAATCGGCGTACCATATTGGAGAGAGGGGCCAAGGGCTGAAGGCGGGAGTGCCGATTGGCGTGCAGGTGCCAGTCAGAGAGGGGGAAACTCCAAAGAGTCCCACGGCGACCATTTCTCGGAACAGGCAGGACGTTCCGATAACCGGCACGGGCAGATAAAATATATATTCATTAAATGTCAGATTGCTGATGAAATGGCTCCCATCCATTAGCGGCTAGCCGGGCGAGCGGCCGGTTAATGCTTCTTCCCGCTTGTTCTTTGGCTTTGGGGCGGCTTGGCTGGGTCGCCGGGCGAGGAGGGGGGGGGGGGATACAGGATCTCGGAAGTTTCCAGGAGCAGGTGTTATTCCGGGCGGAGGGGGTCGGGGGTCAAAGACACCTGTCGGCGGAAGGATCAAGTGAACTGGACGTCGGCCGTTTGGCTGTCTGACCACGTGATTTACGGCTCACTTTGGGCCTGGCTTGTTTTTCTACAGCTGGCCAGCAGATGTTGTCGGTAAACGCTCGTGCTCACGCGCTTCTAATTGTGGCTTCTAAAACTGGGCGATTACTCGATTTTAATGATTCTTTTTTTGGGGTGGGGGGGGTGGGGGGGAGACTACAACGTGGATGCAAAAAGAGAGAGGCAAAAGCACCGTTTTAATTTCTTGACTTTGAAAACTGTCTGAACCCGTTATGACTTTCAACTCGCAACTTTAATTCCCAACAAGAAACTGACCTTGACGGAATTAGTTTGAAGTAGATTTGATTTTCAAAAGCAGTAACCAAGGTCACCTTGCCTCACGTTCAGTTAAGTTCCGCTTCCTACCATATAAAACTTAACATAATTAATTATCATGACGAAGAAGTTACTCAACTACCAAATATATCGCGAACGTAGTGCAGCTTGTGTTTGCGGCTTTTTATCCCCCTAAAAGCCTTCATGTTAACCCAAACCACATTTGGAATACCACAAATAGGAATTGGGGAGGGCATTTATTTTCTCAAGTGCAGATCAGACTTGACACCTTTTTTACAAATGTAGGGCCAACACAGATTTAATCACCTCACAAAGTGAAATTAAGTCATGAGAAGAAAATGAAATTGATCCAATTTTGACCATAGCCTGAATACACATCTTCCCTTTGGGCAGAGAAATATAAGAGAGGATTCTTGTCTGTGATGTATCAAGTTAAGAAGACGTTTCTTTGCAATTTACTCAGACAAAAATGATTTGCACGTAGATACTTCCCGATTCTCACCATTTATTTTTCGCATTTAAGACAAATGCCTCGCGTGCTGAACCGTCATTTCATTGCCATCATTGAACGTTTTCCCCCCTTCTGAGGAAAAATAGTGTGGTGCAGGATGACTAATAAATGGTTGGGCAAATAAATCAGCGCCTCCCAAAAGTGCAGCGTGTAACGAGGTTGGTGGGTGTCGTGACACCGTGATACGGGTAAAGGCGGCGTGCCTGCAGGCAAAGCGCAAATGGTGGTGGTCACAATGAACACCATCTGGGTACATGGGAAGGGGAAAGGGGGGGGTTTGATGGCGGTGGGGTTAAGCGGCAAAACAAAAACACCAGCTCTGCCAGCATGTAGCCAGCACCTCCACACAATATAGCCACCTCCCCCCTATCCCTCTTCTCTTATTCCCATGTGGCTGGGGATCAGTGCCAAAGGAGCCACAGGCCACTTGCAGCCTGACAGTCAGCTCCTCTAATGGGCCTGGCTGTTTATTTTGCACGGCGTGGAAGTGGATTAGCTGGAGGTAATTACGCTTAATGATGCGGCCGTCTCACCCCGCTGGGCCGTAGTCACCCGTCAGAGCTCAGCTGCTCGCGGGCCCTATAGCCGCCAGCGCCATCCATCCATCTCTCCAGCCCTCCATTCATTGGGGATAATGTTACCGATTAGAGCGCCGCAAAAAAAAAGGGAAAGCTGGGATGGAGATTTGTCCGACGGGTGCGGGTGTGAAAGGAGGAATGAGCTTCATGTCCCAATCGGATTACACGCTGTGACGTGTCGGTGTCAAATACTATTCACTTTGTCATTAAGTGAGTCATAATACTCAGTGAATGATTGCGTGGCTATTTAGGGGAGGGAGAGAAAGAAAATGGCAAGCAGACTGAATTGATGTAAAATTGGGTAGCTTCCCAGAACATCGGCATCTATTAGCGACCACCTTTTCGTAATCTACCGTGAAGTGAAGTTGATGCTTTGTCTTCTTTGAGGAACGAAATAATTCGGACAAATAGAACAGTTGGACCACTGTGAAAAACAGCATTCATCTAAAAATTAAAATAATGATTTTAATGCTGTACAACAGGCTATCATCTTTTCTTTCTAGAAAGTGGAACATCTAAACGTTATCCTCATTTTAGGGAATTAACAAAGGAGTCAAGTGGGACACTGTGGATAGAAAATAAATATGAACTCATTTAACAGCTTAAATTTTCACTTGAGGATATTGCAACATAAATACTACGTTTCAACTAAATCTATTTTCGCTTGACAAAATTTTTTAATAGAACACTAATATTGTATAATATTATTCCATACTGAATTCTCCTTGAGTTTTTTTTTATTTATTTTTTATTATTTTTATTAATCCCACCCATTGAGCCTATTTTACAAAGTAAAAAAAAAAAAAAAACCTACATTTAACTTCTTTTTTTTTTTTTTTTTTTAAACCAACACATGAAACCAAACACTACTTTACCTCTCTAACGGCTTTGAAATGATGGAGGGGAAATTTGCGTTTTCCGCATCACTGCTTAACTTTCCCGACGGACGAAATTCTCACGAGAACAGCTTGATATGTATGATGGAGCACTTTGCATCAAACGTTGACGTTTGTCAGCGTACAGGCGTGAATGCTCCTTTGTACTTAACTTCTGTGACGCGTGACTCGATCTTGGTGATAAGGCTCGAAAACATGAAGACAGAAGACTGTTGTTCAACTTGCATATTTTGCACCAAAAAAAAAAAAAAATCCCCCCCGTTTGCTGCTGACAGGTGTCATTCCATTTTGCCTTTTCCCTCCATATTAAATAACAATTCCCTTTTACATGTGCTCCGGTGATGCGTATAGTTCCTGGAAAACATATTACAACCACCCTCTTCTAACGCTGGATTGTTTTTTATTAATTGTGAGTAAAATAGTTAAAAGACAACAGGGGGCTCTTTGGCCGCTCGTTACAATAACATTGCACAACAAAATGAAGTCGTAAGAGTCGGTCCGGAAAGGGGGATTTACGGTCACGGGAGGTTTTCTCTGCTCGACTTTTTTTAATTGGAAGCGAAATGAGCTGAGGAAATGCGGCTCACTTATGGTCAATGCAATTTACGCTCATCCTAAACAATTTTAGCTCATAATGCTGCCACGCTGTTATGCGTTTGGGGATCAAGAGGCGCGTGCTTATATACAGTGGGGGAAATAATTATTTGACCCCCTGCTGAATTTGTAAGTTCACTTACAAAGAAATGAACAGGCTCTATATTTATGCTTGTTTATTGATTACCATAATGGACAGAATCAGTTAAAAAGACAAGAAAAAAACCTCACTATATAAAATTTAATGTGCTAAAATGTTTCACATTCAATTAAGTGAAGGAAGTATTTGATATTGAAGCAAACCACTGCATGTTTACAAAAACTCCTTTGCCTGGAAACACAAAAACTTCAGCTCCCTCTGCCGCTTCTCTATTGGGTGGAGGTCTGGGGACAGACTAAGCCACTGTGTGACCTTTAACACTATGCTTCTTGCGGAGACAATCCTTTTGCATCCTGACCGCATGTTTTGGATCATTCGTGCTAGAATTCTTATCCATGACTCATTTTTGGAATGACTCATTTCTTGTTGAGGAAAGCAGGTTTTCAGTCAAGCACAAAGGAACTTCACTTAAACGCATGGGTACTAAAGCCAAGGTCGATACGGCCCACCACATCATTTTATGTGGCCAGCGAAGACAAATATCGCATCTAAAATTACAAATTGTCTTCACTTTAAAAAAAAAAAGACACTGCATAGCAATTTTTATTACCATTTATCTTTTTTAATATTTAAACAATTTTTACTAGTCTCTGATTTCAAAACTCGTTTGTTGTGTAGCCTATACTGTATGTATATAGAAGACATTGACAGTCACAATGGCTCTCCGAGGGAAGCTATGATGTGGCCTGCGACAAAAATGAGTTTGACACCCCTGCTTTAACGGTACCGGGAACCAACAAACTCCAACAAAGTCCCCTTTTATCAGTAGTTGTCAAACTCTATTAGTCTCGAACTTGTTTGCAATGGGCCACAGCGCCAGTAAATGGCATTGCGGACTTTTCAACCTTCTCCTACCCCAAAACGTAACAGAGAGTTCTGGCTGAGGATCAAATACTTATTTTATTCAGTTAAATGCACAAAACATTTTCACTCAGAACAATCATCCACACTCACAGCTACGGGCAATTTGGTGGGGTCAATCGGCCTACTGTGCAAGTTTTTAGTAATGTGGGAGGAAACGGGAGCCAATCCATAACTAATACAAAAAAAAAACCATGGCAATTAGAGGCTGTTCATTTATTTTTAAGTGAGCAAACATACAAATCCAGCAGGGGATCAAATAATGATTTGCCATCGTCTGAGCGCAACATGAAGGGGGAGAAAAAAAGACATTTATTATGTTCATCCATCTTGGAAATTCAGCGGTAATCGCAACAAAGTGGTTTTTCCTCTTCACCAAAATGAAGTTTGACTTAATCCAATCAGGGGTCAGAAACGCATCTTATCGGCGTGAAAAGGACAGCGCACATCAGGGTTAAAGCGATTACACGCTGTTAAAACACGCCCGGCCTCCATTTTCCTGCCTTTTCCGGTCATTTTTGAAAGCCTTGCAGCTGTAATAAAATATCACTTTTTGTGCATTTTTCCGACAATAATCGCATTTAGCTCCGCCACCGCCGAATATTCCCGTCTCACCCTTTTAAAGCACTTTGCTCCAGTTTCACAGAAAATGACAAGTGAAGAGGGAGGAATGAGGGAAGGATCCAAATGGAAAGCTTTAGTAGGTTACATGGCGTCACGTCTCGTTTTTTGACTTGCCGCCGCCCTCTCAGGGATCCTCATAAAGTGGTCTGATGCTTCATAATGCAGGTCATTATCCACACTGCTGTGGGAGACCCTCGTCCCCACTTATGGTGCGGAGACTCCCTTAGCCACCGACGCTGCGTTATGCATCCCCGCAGACTCCCTGATTGTCCTTTCCCGCTTGCCGTCGCCACTCCGGCGCTTATTGACACTAAGTCGGCCCCACAAGGCGCTGATCGTGCGTACGACAACGGCCCTTTCTCCGCCTCTGCGGTGCTTACCAGTTGAAGCTTTATTGAAAGACGGAGCCATAAAGCCGAGACCAGATATGACTTTGGATGTGATTGCGCCGGGTGACCGATGTATGAGCGCAATCAAGTCACAGGCAATGATATCAACGCTGGAACAAGAACCATCGCAGGTGGGAGGGAGCAAAGCCCCCACCCCTCCCCAAGGCCACTTAAGGGAGCTGGAAATTTACATGTAGCCATATATGTACAGGGGTTGTATTTTTTTTTTTTTTGACTGAGGTAGTACTCGTATTTGTTTCACCCTTCCTGTCAAGAATACCTGCATCTGATAGGGGCAAATTTGACTAAATTCTTGTGTATGAGCACTGGATTTCATCCCAAATTTCTGCTTTGAACCAAAATGTTCCACTTCCTGTTCAATTTTAGGAGAGGGTCCTCAAGGAATTTTCATGCTTCCTGAAATAATAGCCGTGTTGATCAAACAAACTGCTGTCTGAAGCTAATTTCCAGAGAATTCTCAAAATGATCATCAAATTGTGCTAATGCTATGCTCCGCCCACATTAGATGGCATAAGCCTCCCCACCCCCCACCCCCTCAAAAAAAAAACACATTTACTATCAGCAATCTGTCGAGCATATCTACTTTCAATTGAAGCTCATTTGAGCCCATTCCCAAGTATGAGCCCAGGAATTTTCTCATCACCAGATTTAATTGAAAAGTAAACATGACACAATGATATAATGACACCAGTCATGACATTTCCAACAAGCCATAATAAGCCTTGATCATTTATGAGTTAGACAGCTGATATTTTGGACTTGGTCCTGGAGCCATGCTTTATTCCCGCTTACAATTACACATAACACAGCCCGCTGCTTCATTAACCCTGGCTTCACCTGGCCGAGCGCAGAAGACGGCTCGGGGTGCTTGCGAGAGGATTTTTAATGAAAGCTCTGGCATCTGTATCCAATTGATCTTCTCTCTGCCCCAAACCAAAAAAAAAAAAAAAACAACACCCAGAATGCTTTGCCAGCCACTTTAATTACTTTTTTTTTCCATGCACGAGGAATGGCGAGCGGCATAAACTGACAGACAGGTGCAGCCATCCTGATTAATTAAAATAATAAAGAGTGAGCGAGGAGGGGGAATATCAATGCGTGGACACGTCGTCTTGATGGGCAAGCATTGATTTAGTCCATGACAACAGGCTGGCCTTCGGGCCTGTGTGGGAGAAAGGGAAAAGGGTGGGGGGTGCGGTTGGTGGGTTGGGGGCTTCCCGTCCTCGGGGTCTCGGCAGCTGCTGCGCACCTATGGACACGTGATGGAGTTAATAAACGCAACCTCCGGGGATTCATCAAGCGTTTGTTTCCTATATGACAAAAGCCAGCATCTTTTTGAATGATTTGCCCAAAGAGAGTCTTATTGTCCTCTCTCATATTGATATCGCATCACGTTGTAGAAAGTGGAGTGGGCTCAGGAGAGGATTAAAATAACAATACGCCGACGGATTGACGGTGAGAACAAATGAAGCCAGTAAAGGCTCGTAGCGTTCTTGTACTTTTGGCCGTCATTACAGAGTGGATTTATTTTGTTGCCATGCGTTTAAGTCCATGTAGTTGGGTTGTTTGACATCAAGGATCAATAAGGAAATATGTAGATTGCTTAGTTAGCTTTGAAATAGGCCCCATTTGGATTGGCTTGATTGGCTTCTCAGCGGGAGTCGGTGTTGATGAACCTTCTGTGTACACCTTCCGTTTGGATGTTTGCTATATTAGCTTCCTACGCCAGCCACTGGCTGACAAAAAGATGTCATTTTGAAAGAACTGAAGGCATTGCGTTCGACTTTGTTTTGATTTTCTATCAGAAGGGGGGGCCTGGCGTAATATCCACCCATATTGTGGGCTGAAACGTGAGAGAAATAAGTTTGTGTGCGCGAAAGGCGACCTGTAGTTCCCACATCCTTGAGCTGACACTTTAGAGAGCCTCTCTTCGTCTCAGCCGAGCGTGTCCGAACAACAGCGACGCAGAGGAGAGCGGTGTGTTTAGCGCCTCTCTGTGAAATCCAATACAAGCGGCGGCTCGCAGGCCTTGAAGCAAACCTGCCGGGCTTCAAATGAGCTCTCGTACAATACTGCATATGCTTTGGCTTTCGCGTACTACAGGGTAAAACATAGCCATAGGGGTGCATCCTGTTAGGACGATAACAAAGGCATCACATTGACAGTAGCACCTTGTACAGTGAGGCCCGGAACTTTTTAATGTGTGCTACAAGTGTGTGCGAGTGTGTCTGTGTGTGTACATATATATATATATATGTATATATATATATATTCTTGAATCCTGTAATATTTGTATCCATTACTTCTGGGCCACGTTAAAGAATACAGTATATTATTATAGGATCATAAAACAAGAACAAACATAATATTTTTTGCATTATTTGAAAAAGATTGTTTTAGTCTAGAATAGTAAGAGTAATATTTGCTGCATTCATTTGCTTATTTTGTGTTTATATATCTCATTGAATTTTGTTTGCCCCTCACGGCTTTTTTTCATTTGCTTATTTTGTGTTTATATATCTCATTGAATTTATCTTATTATCTGTTTTTAAACAATCAAATGTGTTTTAAATACTGCCCACCTGCTTCAGATGAACACACGTATGTCAATATTTTGGCTCATTGCAATGTTTTTCTGTATTTTAAGCCAGAGGACATCAACGTGTTAAGGGTGGGATGCGCCCCCTAAAGGACAGTAGCTGCTTTACAGTACTTTAGCCTCATGAGGACAATTGAATTTTTTCAAGAGACAGGTTAGGAACAAAAAGTGTTTCATTTGTTCTTATAGTGTTATTAATTCTTATACATGTTGATGCATAGACAAGGGAACACATTGTATTTATGTCGATCATTCATTCTGAACAACCTGCAGCGATTAACCCTAACCCTAACCCTAACCTCATTGCCTTTCCGAGAAGTTTAGTTGCCTGTTTTTCCACCCGATTGGTCAATTAAAAGCTTGTGACCACTTGAACTCATTAACCAAGCTGTTTGCCCCTCACGGCTTTTTTTATGTGACAACTTCACAAGGAAAGGAATTCCCTCTCCGCTTTCTGTGAGGGACGATTGGTAATATTAGCTCGCTAGTTTCATCCAAAGATCCATTAATCATGACCTTCTGCTGTTGACCCTTTGACTGCCACTGACCTCTGGACATCATGTTACCACCTGCCAAGGCGATCAGAACTTTCTAAGTTTTAATTTGCTTTATTTTAAAGAAACTAAAAAACAAACAGCTATTGTTGACTTAAAAACATAAACTCAAAAAGATTAAAATGTTGACTCATTTGTCAAGGTTACTTTAGTGAAGAACTGGTCCTGAAATAGGCATTCCAGAACTGTGTGCCCTCCTGGGGGTGCGCATATGTAAATTAATTGGAGCACGTGAGTGAGTGAGAGGGGGTGCACCAAATTTGTCAGGATGTCGAAGCAGCGGCGTGACTTTAAATGGTTGCTGTTCACTAAGCCAAAAGTCCTTTGTCGGCCACTGTGATAAACCCAAACGAGAAAATGAGCAGTGACACGTAGCGATTGGTAAAAATTGTAGAAAAAGGGGTGCGCCTTGAGCCGCTAACCTGTTGATTCGCAAACACAACCGTCAGCCGATAGACATTTAAGATGTGTGCCAGCGATCGATGTTTCCGCGTTCTATCACGTCCTGTCATCTGGATCCGAGGAAAGGTGAACTCGGCCATTCCGAGAAATCCCGCAAAGCCGCGAGATAGCCTTACTGTGGGGAAAAAAGGTGCATTAGTGGTGACAGGCGAGCCCGGTGGGGGCGCATTCGTGAGGCCTGAGGTGGACTTTGTGTATTCTGTGGCTGAGCGTTGCTGTGACTGCTCCGCTTATCTCTTCCTACCGCTGTGCGCTTATCTTCAGGCCCACGTTTTTCCCGGAATCGTCCCAATCCAGCCCCGGTGCGGCATTATTAATGTGAAAGGCGACTCTCTGTGTTCTGTGCTTAAGCGTTAAAAGGAGACCATCTTTCTTGGGTCATTTTAAAACCATTTGCTGGATTTGATTTCACTACATCCATAATACGATCACGCAGGCGTTCTGGTGACCTTATCCACCTTGACTTTCCCGCAAAACTGAAAGGAAAAATAAAGGCTGTGGCTCGACGACCACTCTGGCTTTTGCAAAGACGGCAGTTTATCAGCAATTTGGCGTTTCTTCACCCGAGAGCCGCACATTTTCAGCCACATTGTAAATAAAAGATGGCGTCGCCCGGCGCCGGGATGTGTCCCTCAAAGAGCGACCGGGAGGAAAGGGTGAGGGTAAAAAGCGTCCAGGTTAAGTTGTTTGAGAGGCCTCGGGTATTAAGAGGCATTTTACACTTAAGAAGTTGGTTTCGCTGGGTTTTCTGTTTCCCTACTTATTGATTGATGCTCAACTATCAATGCATAATAGAAAAGCACTCAGAGCAAATGCAGGGTTATGGCCTTGGGAGGGAGTCGGCAGACGAGACCGGAGCGGCCGCCCCGCCCTCCGCGCCACCACCGCACTCCGATGCCATTATTGGCCCATAACGGATCCCTGGGGAAGGCCCCGCTGTTCAGATCGGCACACACCAAATACCCAATTAAAAAAGGCTTTAAATTCCCTCCTCTTTCGCGGGCCAAAATCAATCCGAATTCAATCTCTTCGGCTAGGATTCCGACAGAGCGGGTAATTGCCCATAATCGGTCAGCAAGGTGACAACAGCTTAAAGGGGAGACACTAACACAATCAGGTATTCGCTTTCAGCGCCCCGCCGGGCCTCAGCTGTCGAAAAAACAGGTAGAGTGCAGTTTACGCGGCCGTCGCGATAAAATCCGTATAAAGTTACGCCCGAGTCTTCCTAAATGACCCGTCGTCAAAGTAATGATCTTCTTAATTGCTCGTTTAGGAGTGAACAAACGCGCATATTTTTAGATCGTTTCATCGCTATCTCTGCAGGATGTGATATACAGAGTGTGATTTAGCAGAAAAATAAGATCCTTAATGGTCTTGGAGCGCCGTACAAAACCGCAGAGGCAGGATTTTATGCGAAATGTTTCATCTTCTAGA
Organism: Syngnathus scovelli; assembly: GCF_024217435.2. Taxonomy (NCBI): domain Eukaryota; kingdom Metazoa; phylum Chordata; class Actinopteri; order Syngnathiformes; family Syngnathidae; genus Syngnathus; species Syngnathus scovelli. Next base: position 21,559,379 of record NC_090847.1, read on the forward strand.
CTGGCTCTTTGCAAACAGTTTGACACCACGCAGCCCTATGAACGTCCGGGGCGGTTTACGAACTTTTGATACTGCAAAGGTGATGCACCCCATCTTCTTCTCATACAATTTACCGCCATGAGCGCAACATTTTCTTTTAGCCCACACAACCAGTTGACATTTTAAGAGTTGGCCCACCCCTTCTTTCCGTCACTCACCTTCCAAAATCCACCAGCGCAACTTGGCAGGATTTTACGGCTAATGTTTTTCATAGACCAGCGTTTGGCAACATTAACGCGCCTGTTGGCGTCCTGGCAGAATTGATCCACCCGCTCCGCACCAAGGTTATCATAGTTAACAAAAACTAAGAAAATAATTTCTACTGGAATTGAAAAAAAAAATCATTTTTGTCAATGAATAAAATAAAAATGACTTTTTTTTTTTTTAAGATAAGTGACTAAATCTACTGTATCAAACTGTAATTATAACAAAAAATGTCCTTCATTTTCATTTTTGTCAATTAGGTTTCTGGGTTAATTTTAAATATAATTACTTTGGTTTTACTGTACAGATTTTCCGAAAAAAGGTCAGTCCTTTGGCAATTGTGTTTCACTATCTTACAATATTCAACGTGAGATTTTTTTTTTAACTTCCACTCGACAAATACTCCTTATGTTAAACAAAAAAAAAATCTACAACCCAAACTGAAATAGATAAGAACTCAACTAAAACAAATCAATGTAAGTAGCTTAAGACTCTTGATGGCAGATCTGATTTATTTCCACAAAAGTATAATTCATTCCACTGAAGTCCATCTTCTGCCTTTTGAAAACGTCACAGCAGAGGAAAGATGAAAATGTTAAAGCGATTAGGCCAGGCTGGCGGGGAGGGGCGGCGCACCGCACCGCTAGAATGCCCCTGAACTACTTTGGTTACACAAACTTTGTTTTCGCCGCAAACGCATCATCCCTCCGCCTGCCATCTGCCGCCGAAGAATCTGTTTCATTCGATGAGCCGGGCCCAGCCTTTATTGGTCCTAATGGCACTATCAGCTGAGCCGCCAAACCCAATTACCTTTTAAAAAGGGAGGCCACCCCGGCTAATCATGGCTGCCTAACCTGATTTCCCTGTGATGAAGAGACGGGATAAAGAGCAGTTAATGGAGGGAGAATGATCTCACAAATACAAAAAACTCAATTCATTTCTCCGGGAGAGCAATCTGTCCGATTCAGGAGTAATGGAGTGGAGATTCATTAGTCCTCGGGCCTGAGTCGTCGCACCGGCGTCCCCCTTATCAAGAGAATAACAAAAGAACATCACTTGTACTCTTGTTATGGACTTGTTTGGACGCCGTATGGATGGATATCGATGGATGTGCGACGGCTAGTTTCCTGAAACAATGGCGCTAGCTCATCATTGAAATGACAGCATTTACTCCCACTTGCTAGCAGCTCTTCATTAATGAAGTCGGGAAGTAATGATCAGTCAACGACGACCATTTTAGTGCTAAATTTATTAAAACGGACCACTGCGCCTCTAAATGTGATTTTAACCATCAAACTAGTGGCGGGAGTACATGCAGTTTACTTGATGTGACCTGTGAACTGCTTATTTTTCCAAATCAATCACAATTCTGTTCAGTCACCCGACAGTCATGTTTCCTCGTTCTGTGACTTGGGTTTCTAACTACGTTCCACCTTTTTACAGCATGGTTGGCTTTTCGGCTGAAGTATTGGACCAAATGGTCATCATAGCTGTACCACTGGTTGGTTGGGATGTCACTCACTGTGTTTGTGTTGTCAGATAAACAATCATTTCCGGTAGTATTGAGTTTATTTTTGCAAGGTCAGAGTTAAGATTATTAGGCCAAAATGCAATTTAGCCTATTTAAAAGTACATCTAGTTCTAATATTTGATTTTTGTGCAATATTAGAAATGCTGAATGTGAATGTTTATATTATTTTCTTTGGTGATCTTTGTTTTTGATAAAAGAGACAAGTTGAGCGACGCATTGCAATCAGTCATTTATTAATCTGTTTTGCAACTTAGTAAATGCTTTTTTAAACTCATCACACAAAGTCAACATGCGTTAGTTATCTCTCTGACACTCTCACACGGTTTGACCGGACGTAAAGTCACTGTTGGTTTGTCGCTCACTGATAATGTATCATTGGACAAAATGAACGCCAAAATAAATACTCTGGAAATTCACTCCAAATCATATTAGAATCTTTATTCATAACACTATAGTTTGATTAATACGATGTATTTCTTTTGAAAGAGAGTATTTATAGAACATCTGTGAGGTTTTCGCCACACTGTTGTAGTGGCGCACATGAATGGCCACCAGTTAAGACTTGCGAAGGGCAACCGGTCATTGACTGTTCCCAGTGAATCCACACACCCAGTCCTGGACCAGATATGATCCAGAGAACCCGGTGTAGATGGGGCCAAGGGCCATGGACAGGTTTCGCAGACGGACATTAAGGCCAAAGCCAGAGTTAAAATCCTATTAGTTTGAGTTGGGAATCGGATTATCGTCGTCGAGAATCACTCGTCTGGCAACTAGGGTCTAATTTACGCCAATCAATGGCAATTATTGAGGGGAAGGGAGCCCCTATTAGAGAGCCTCATCCACTTAGTCTAATGAATGGGGAAGATTCAATCTCGGGCTGTGGAGACGCAGCGGAGAACTGCGGCTGAATGCGACTTGCAGCAGCCTGGAGTTGAGCTACTGTTATTTATCAATGAGGCTCAAAGTCATGACACAGAATGAAATAATACCAATAATATATCATTTAAGTCTGACAGTCAACCCACCACATCCATCTTAAGTTAGGGAAACCCTGGTTTAGGGGCGATGTCAAAGTACTGTAGCACATTGTTGCATATTTCATACTTGATAAAAATAAGTGTGCTAGCTTGAGTGCTGTACACAGCATATTCACATTGTTTTTAAAATTGGCTTTATGTGCAGAATGTTTGAAATAAATTAATTTTTCACATCAAAAATGTGCAACGGCAGCCATCCACCAGATTGATGTTGATCTCTACTCCTACACTGCCCTCTACTGTTAAGTGGCAATTTAGGTCCGGAAGTCTTTTGGGTATCTCTCAAGGTCAGATATGGAATGCAAGTTTTAATTTTAGACGTTTTTTTTTAAATCCAAATAAAGCTGATTTTAGCGGAAAAAAACATGAAAGTGCACAAATATGTTTCAATTAGCTCTTGCTATGTGACCATAATGATTTTCTTCGAGTGTATTGATTGTCACACTATCGCCGTAATCTATCTCAATAAAAGAAATATTGTGATTTATCATGTTTCTTCAAGTAACAGTATTGCCACTTTCTGATACAAACCAGGTTCATACAAATTTAATTTCTTTCTATGGACGATTTGTAATACGCCAATCGGACATCTTTTCATCAGACTATTATTTTATAGCGGTTAAATTATCTTCAAAATTCAAAGAACGATTTTTTCAAATGTAATTTCTTGTGATGTAATGATGATGGTTTTGGCTTTGTGATGTAATGTTGATGGTTTTCTTCCAATGTATCAATAATTGAATAATTGCCATATCATGATGATGTTATGAGTGGATGATCATATTGTTTTCTCCAGTATAATACTGAAGCTTTTTGATTAACCTTACATAAACATATGTAAAAACCCAAGTACTTTTGACATATTGACTTGTCAGTACACATATATTTAAATAATAAGTTACCTTAGATGATATGTTTAGATATGATAAGTTTATGTATTTATCTATTGTATAAATTTGATGAAAAGATGGCATCTTTTGCGAAAATGGAATAATGCACATATATGTGGGGAATTCCATTATCTTGAATGATGCTTTGAAGGTTTAAGATTCTTCCAGGTAAGGTAAGATACACTCATGTTGTTTTTCTTAAGTTGGGTTAGATTTCATATCTGAATGTACAAAAACAAAAACTAATAAAACTGAAACTGAGAGTAATCTGACATCCAGTTTTATATATTGGAAATGGTTTGTGGTTAACACCCCTAACATCATTGTGCTTGAGCCTATGTGGTTAATGAAAAAAAAATCCCCTTTTCACGTTCCCTTTTCAAGATGGTTGTTCAAAAACAAAGCGACCCCGATCTTCCTTACTCACTGTGGGCACTGTGCCTAGATTTACTGTTAATATCGTGTAAATGCATGCCATTTCCCCTACAGACAGTCACATCACGTTAAAGTAATATTGAAACAACTTTTCAGGCAATGTCACCCAAAACCACAATTAACTTGTACACTTAACACTCATGAGAGGCCAACAATTAAGATAAAAAAAAAAAAATGAAATTGCAATGATCACACCTGGCAAACAGGTGCACTAGTGGAGGTTTTAATCTGTGTTTGGGCCTGCTGTAGCATTTCCAGGTTTTCTGGTGCTTGTGTGGGTTCCCTTTGGGTAATCTGGCTTACTACTTCATTCCACTAGGTTAAATAGAACCTATACAAGAAGTACCACAAGGGTCTGTGCTAAATCCACTATCTTAATGATAAAACTCTCACGTTTACTTCATTACAGACATTCCTCAAAATTGGCAGTCATGGAAAACATACAGCTTTCATTTCTGCACATTTTTGACTTGCTCTTTATTGTTAATTTTTTTTTGATCATGTAAATTAAGCACATTCTGATAGCGTTTTCAGACCCCCCCCCCCTTTGTCTACCACGTGAGAAAAAAATGTCTACAATTCTAAATACAGTAATCAATCGTTTATCGCGGATAATTGGTTTCAAAAACCACCCACGATAAGTGAAATCCGTGAAGTACGGTCACCAACGAGAAGTGCTGGGCAGGCTAACGAGTTAGCGGAAAGATGCTAACTCGCGATCGTGCTAACACGTGAAAACGGACTTCTGAAGGAATGTAAACGAACATTTGGAGCAATACTACATTGTCCTAAAGGTTAGACACGTTTCCTCAATTTAGAAGTTTTATTTTGACTTTTATTTTTTTTTTTTTAATTTGGAAAAAAGAAATCCGCGATGTAGTGAAGCCGCGATAAACGAAACGCGAAGTAGCGAGGGATCACTATACTGTTGCATGTTATGTACACGTTGCTGTTGCTCTCTCTTCAATACTTTGTTCTTTTGTTGTTGAAGTTTTTGTACATTTTAGTATGACGATACTGCGTTGTACTAAATAACAGATGTGTGATATTTTGTCTATAATTCAAAATATTTGCTTGCCACATTCTGGTTAGGGAGGGCACGGCTTCCTGGTCGGAAGACTGTGAACCCTCCCTTCATCACTTCGGTAGCCCTTCCCTGTGGAGCCAAGCTATTTGAGTTGGATTGTGGCGTGCCAACCTTGACCGCTGGACGGGTAAGGAAGAAATCATCTATAACATATACGTATATAAAGACTTTAAGACACAAATAAAACGTGTACAGTTCGGCAAGGTTTCGTAATTGAACCCTCGGTAGTTTAGTTAATCGAGACCGAGAATGAAGCTTCTGCCATTAAATTAGGCCGTGTGGCTTTTTTGACTCAACGCAATAAATGTATGACTGTAAACTACCAGAATTAAAGGCTTCAGCGGATGTCATGAAATATTTTTTAGCATTACCGCAATGTCGACGTCATGCTAACGATGCTAGCTAATCAATTAGCGTCGGCATATTCGCCCATTAAGCATTAGCATTATTGTGAGCATAATATGCGCGTTAACTACTTCTAGAATTCTGAAGAGATGTAAAGTACTAAAGTAGAGTCACGTAGTAGTTTAAAACTAAAGTAAAGTCACTTAGTAGTTTGAAACTTTTGTAATTTCTTAACATCACATTTAGTTGGCTAACCGACTGTGGTTAAATGTCATCATATGCTGAAACCTGTTTAGCTAAATGTATTGTTCTTGTGTTTTTTGTGCTTATTACTGTGGATGTTTTTTAAAAATAAATATTTTTATTTTGTTAACTCAACTTGCAGATTTTTTGCTCCTGGACACCCTTTTGACGGTCCACAAGCTGGTCTCAAATGGCCCTCTTTGCAAGAAACCCAAAAGCCAATTTCTATAAAAACAGTAAGTTACATCCTTCTGAGTTCCACAGAGTTACTAGAAGTATCCTCAAATTAGCAATTTAGAATAAATACTGTTATCTGCCTTCTTCCCCCCTCCCTAACACCCGAAGATGCTGTTGGATCAAAAGAGTTGATCAACAGGTACCAAAGTGGTCATACCCACGCGGTGTCTTTCCTGCATCAGCTGGCCCAGACAGTTCCGTTCCACCTGGAATTCAAGGAGACTGTGACCACCGGTGCAATAGATTATTTTTTTTGTATTATGAATAGCTGATTTTTTTGTGTGTATCTGGAAATCCCAACAGTGCCACTTGAAATCATGAAAATGGAAATGTGTCACTTGAAATAATAATAATATACGATAAACTCAAGCTTTCTTGACCTTTCTGACTTTTTAGGCAACATAAGTGGATTTCTCTTTGCCTTTTGCGTCCTGGTTGACGGTGTCCAGTACAAGACAGGCATGGGGACGACTAAGAAGGTGGCTCGGCTTAAAGCGGCGGAGCTGGCTCTTGAGGACCTGCTGCCAACATTGGAAGAGAAGGCTGACCTACCCAAAATATCAAGTCAGGCCATTTTTTTATTTCCGCCTTATTATAAATAAGTGATAATAGTCAAAGCTGTAAAAGAAGCTGCCCTGTTTTGAGTATTTCTCCTCCTGCCCCCCTTTCAGCTTTCACGCCATCTCTACCAGTTATAGAGGAGTCTTCCCAGTCAGAGATCCAAGCCTACACATTTATCCATGGTAGTCCGGCATTTTTTTATGTGCCACTTCTCTTTTCACAAATTTATGATGGGATGCTTTTGACATTGAGGCAATTACATTTTCTCAGGCATTTCACATACTTTTATTTATATCACTTAACAGAGAGGAAGACTTCCACCAACCTCCAGATACCAAATGCCGTCAAGAATCAACTAAGCAAGTTGATAAACAACCAACCGCAGTTGTTCGCCTGCGCCGCCACCGTCGCGGCATTCGTCATTCAGACTTGTGAGTGCCGTGGGCATTTACGTACTAAGCTATTACGCAGATAGGATTTGAGTTCAAGATTGCCAGCCGAATTTTATTTCTACTTTCCTTTTTGAGCCTAATTAAAGGAGGAGAGGGTTACTGTATTGGTAAAAAGGAGAAAGAAAAACGACTTGGTTGTATCAATTAAAGTGGAGGTCACTATTTGAGTAAATACACTTGTTTGCAAATAAATTAAGGATGTAATGCCGCACTTTCTTTACTGCCTTTTTCATTTTCTCTCTGTAGCCGACGGATATGAGGTGGTAGCCGTCGGCACTGGCAACTGCAGCGCCGGGCGCAGCACGTCCGTAGATGGACGCGTTGTGCACGACTCGCACGCGGTTGTTACTGCCAGGAGGTGCCTCATGAGATTCCTCTACCAGCACCTGCTGATGTTCTTCAGCAAAACCACGCAACTGGTAGAGAACTCCATCTTCCAGCACAACAATAACAACAACCACCTCCTCAGCCTGAAGAGCGGCATCATGCTCCACCTCTACATCAACCAGGTTCCCACGGGCGCCGCTCAAATACCCTCCAAACTGTAAGTAGTCACTGAATAACCGCTGCTTGTGAATGGGATTTAAAGCGCGCGTTGTACTTTGATGTATTTGCAGGTCCCTGAACCCTCGTTGCATATCCACATTACAGATAAGTAATGAGATGGGCCTGCATGTTTCGGTTGAGGGCAAGGTGAGTACTGTCACTCTCTGAAAATGATCGTGTACATTTGATCAGTTAACAATGCACTCCGCAAGTGTTTGGTTTAAGAAATTCAGCTGTACTCAAACAAACATGAGCCTTTCCCAAACGGCTACTGACACGCTTCCTTTTTCAGGTGTTCTCGATTTTCTCCACCGCCCTCGAGCCCACCAGCACCAAAATGGTTACTGTGTCTCCCATGGACAAGATTACTCAGTGGCAAGTATTGGGCTACCAGGGAGCCTTGCTGAGCCACTTCATCGAGCCAGTCTACGTCAGGAGTATCCTCATAGGCAAGTGGATGCTCTATTGAAGGTTCTCATCATCATCCATCATCACCTCATCTCACAAATCTCTCCAGGGGACTTGGGTGGCGGGAACATCCACGGCATGGAGATGACAGTGAACCGCCGCACGGAGGGCATCACCGCGCAGCTGCCCATGTTCTACTGCATGATGAGGCCTCTCATCTGCACCGTGCCCTCCGTGGCCAGCGGCAGCCCTGACAATGGCCCGGTGACCTATAGTTTCAACTGGAGCGAAAGTGATCCCTCCATCGAAGTGGTGGACGGTCTGACTGGCAAGACCACGGTCGAGTAAGCGCAATATCATGTTAAGCATTATTTATTTTTTCTCATGCTTTGCCACACGCTGCTTCGACTATGTCATCGTGCAATAGATTTTATTCATGGGAACAGATGATTTCCAAATTAGAAGGTGACGGATATCACAGCACAACTTGTGCTCTGTAAAGATTTGCCTGTGCGGTACTGTGCTTTGTTCCTGTGATGTCTAAATAGTTTGAACAGTGATGCAATGTCTAAAAAAATTTGAATAGGTCTCCTTTCAAGAGTGGACCTGCTCTGGCAAGCCGTCTGTGCAAAGCAGCGATGCTGCACCGTTTCAAGTTGGTTGCCAAAGAGGCCAACCGGCAGGACTTGCTTGCCACAAGTTCATACAGAGATGCCAAGGTACGCCTGAACAGCCTTTAGTCTTTTTCATCCATTACAGTGTTACAATGTTTTACAGGCACAACCTTTTTTTTTTTTTTTTTTTGCACAGTACAAAGTAATCCATTCATATTCTATCCTGTGAGCAGAAACCCATCCATGCTGACCTTAAATACGAGATGGCTTTAAAATTAGAACAGCTGTGTTCTTCCCCACTTGGATATTCAGCTTTCAATTTCCACTGAAGTAATTATGTTTTTGTCCATACAGAGGGCGGCGAAAACTTATCAGGAGGCCAAGACGATTCTGAGGACCTACCTGAAGCAGCAAGGTTTCGGTTCCTGGCCCGACAAGAACATGGTCAGTGATGACTTCAATATGTAGCTCTCTATACATAAAGGATTAGAGTCAGAATGAAGAAATGCTCATTTCTTGTTGAGCACTTTTATTTGCATAGGTCTTTCTGCTCAAATACCTTAAAGTAAGAACCCCAAACACATAATACATTGGTAGCAGTTGTTTGCAGTTTGTCAAATTGCATGCAAGGCTTCTTTAGGTTGTAAAATCAGCACATGCACTTGTTAAATATTTCTGTTGCTGGGGGAAAATAAGTTATTCTTTCCAAGGTGTGAAATAATAATGGTCTGTACTTTTTAAGTTTTTATTATTTAAGTTTTGTATTGCCATATGAGCAAGGCTGGTGTCTCAAGATTTGAGCCATAGAAATGTTTCAACCTCTGTAAAACACCATGCAAGCTGAACTGTTGGAATTGCAGTATTATGTTTCATTTCATTCCAAAATGTTAGACAATTTGAAAAACATAAATGTCAGTTAAAATGTTTACTACATGTAGTTTTGTAGTTGGGGAAAAAAAACTGCCGTTTCATGCGTGAATACAGCAAATGGAACTCAACACCAGGCCTTTTTTCAGTATGTCTTGAAAAAAATGGATAAAACTTTTTTTCCCTCCTTATTTTTGTTGTTTATGTCAATAATTTCCACCACCTGCATACTTTTCACACTTCAAAATATTGGATTTTTATCCCATATGACCCACTTGTCATGGTCCCATGAGTTCAAGAAAGAGGCCTGAAAAAGTTGTCTTACATTTGGTTTACTTCAGCAGCAAACACGCACGTGCACACACTTAACACACACACGGACACACACACACACACAAACACACACACACACACACACACACACACACACACACACACACAACCCCCATCTGACGACCACGTCGGTCTTTGATTTGTTTAGTTTGTGTTGAGGAAGCATGCAGGAAACATACTTTGGTTTCCTGTATGTTTGTTAGTATGAGACATTGACTTGACTTTTCTCATAATATGGACATGTGAAAGTATGTGAACTGCAACTAACGACGAGTCCGACGTCAGCGGCGCGCCGCACGCGCGGCGTTGTTTACACAAAGGACGAAGAATTCGATGGATTTAATGATTTGGAGTGACAGAGATGGTTTGATAAACGTGTACTTTATGTTATAGTTATTTGAATCACTGTTAATGTTACGTCAGGCCCGTTCTCAACTCATCGTTTGTGTTTGTCACGTTAGCATACCGTATCGTTTAGCCTGTTGTTGCTGGTTCATGTCTCTTGGCGTTGGATTTTGTCAATTCAATTTCCCCCAAAAGTGTGACTTATACTCCGATGCAACTTATATATGTTTCCCCCCCCCCCCCCCCCCCCCCCCCCCCTTTATACTCTGGTGCAACTTATAGTCCAAAAAATACGGTACTTGGTACTTGATTTTAAAAAAAAATATATATATTTGTGCAATATACAAGCCTTTTATCCCATGTTATGTCCTTTTTGAGATCATAAGTCATAGAGACTTGCAGACCTGCCCTACGCAACCATGGGAATGTACCGAATCCCGCAATGACTTCACAATGACTTTGATATGACTGCATTTTCCATCTTTGTTTTAATGAGCAGCCTGACGAGTCGATCTACTCTAAATGTCGACAGCGATCACCCTCCTACAGGGCCGACGTGTCAGTCCTTCTCCCACATTGCTTTCATAGCTGCTAATGAGTGTGGAAATTTATCACAATCATCTTTAGTTCTTTTGGATTTCTAATTCTTTAAAAAAAACCTCATTCCAATAATTTCAACACAAGTTTTTTGAGACTGTATTTATTAAGTTACAGGTTCATGTACATACAATCAACCAGAGTTTTAAATAACAATAAATATATAAATAGGGCTCCTTTTACGTAAGTGTACATCAAGCGTGGACACAATCTCTTTCACACAGAGTCCAGTCTGATACTACCGCCAAAGTTGTTAAATTGACAAGTATACGGTACTTCAACCCTCCCCCAGGTAAAATAATTTTTAATCCCGGTAGTGACAAAATGACTCTAGTTGCACCCATTAAATTGAAATAAATCAGTGGTCAAAACATTCATAGCTCAAAACTGTAGTCATAATATGGCTATAAATAAAGCAGTGTTAAAAAATAGATATGGAATACATTACTTTAAGTTCTGTTGGTCCAAATTTTGGACTGCGTTCAAGAAAATTGGCTGCTTTGTGATCACTGGAATCGATCTTCCGTGTCACCGTGCTTTCCGTCTAAAGACGTGGCCGCAGTTGACTTACAAGGCGTCCACGTTTTTCAGAAGCTGAAGCAGCGACTCCATTTTGTCAAGAAATTTGCTCAACGGCATTTTCGGCCAGCGCTCGCAGGCACACTGGCTGGAATTGGTCAGCGGCTATCGAAAAGGAAAAACAAGCACGTTTGAGCACTGTCGTCTTTTTCACAACGATGAATATGCGACGCAATACTCACGTGACTCTCCTTCCACTCGTCCATGGTTACGTTCAGAAATTCCACGGCATCGTCAATGTAATCATGAGGGCCCTCGCACTCCTTTCGGATTTTTCCGTCAAGTTCTTTCAAACAGCAGTTCAGTGCAGTTGTCATGCAAAGTCTCTGTGTGCACGAGCGGGAGAAAATGATCATTTTAAATTTGCTTTTAGTGTGAGGCGACAGCACTCGTCGCGCTCACTTCCTGTGCGAGACGACCTCAAGTGCGGTTTACACAAGTCTACAATATATTAACCACTTTGAGACAGGGGGGAACCTAGTGACCTTGTTATCCCTCCCAGCCTTATTTTCACACACATACAGTTTTTTACAGATGACGGCGTCATTTCCAAGAGTCCAACCTTACCTTCACATTTGTGGGCGCGTAGAATGTCGAGTTTGAGGGCTGCGTGGACAAAAAGAAATGCCATTATTTATTGTAGGTCATACTTAGTCTAAAGAGCACCCAGGAATTAAGACTCACGCATTTGACATTGCGTATATAGGAAATCTTGGCGTCCCGCAAAGGCAGAGAGTTTGCTAGCAGGTTTGCAGAGATTATGCAAATCCAGAAGAAAGTCATCGGAAGGTTCTCCATGGTGGCCTTGAAGGATTGCTGAAGAGAAAAGGCTCTTGGTGTTGCGTTATGGGCTCTCCTGTGCTGAGTTCAATTTATATAGCAGTGGGGCTGGGAAGGGTGGGCTTGATAGGTAGCCCACCGCATACAATGTTGGTTTTTTTCCTATAGTCTTGGGATTTTTTGTTTGATGCACCAACAAGGGGGGAAAAAAACCCCATGTGGCCTCTTGAAACTTTGTGTGAAAGTAGGTTGGTTGTCCTTAGTTTGTGGTCAACAAACATTTCTCTTATCAATCACTGTCACCACTTACTGAACAGGGAAGATCAGAGTTAAAGTGTGATCATCCAGAGGGGGGGGGGATCAAAAATTACCTAAAGTGGTAATGCAAAAAAGTGGTCATGATACAATGAAAAAGTATTGAGAACAAAAAGGTAATGCAAGAAGAACTAGTTGTCACCTTATGAGATTCGATGTAATACAAGAAAAGAAATTGTAATCTTATGAGAATGAAGATAAAATACGGAAGAAAAGCCGTAATCTAAGTATAAAGCAGTTAAACAATAAAAAACGCAACTAAATTTGAGATTAAAGTCATAATAATACAAGGCTGTAAAAGAATTGAGTCATAAGTCCCTGATGTTGAAATATTAGGAGAATAAAGATGTAATTTTACAAGTGAAGTCATATTAAAAGAATAAATTGATAATACACTGCAAAAGTTGTAATTTTAAAAAAATAAAGTTGCCATAATACAATAGTCAAATATTTGCTGAAATCACATACAGATGAAGTCAGTGCAAAAAATGCATTTGTAATCTTTTGAGAATAGTCATAACACACCAAACGTGGTCATGCAACAGATTCAAAAAACAAAAACAGGAATCACTTCATTGTCTTTCATCCTCCATTTATTGGAACGCGATTCTCAAGGTGGTGGTGGCGGCTTTGCGTCATTGGCAGAGCGTAGGGATTTCCCCATTTGTAAGTGAAAGTAAGTTGGAACAATCGTCAGCGGTGATATCTCGTAATGACCAAAGAGTGACTACCTGAACTTATTGGACCAAAATGTTTTCAATAATTAAGCGCTAGTTTCATGTTAGGTCACAAAGCGTTGGGTTTCCTCAAACATTTTCATCAAAATGTCCACTCAACCAAAATGTGCTCCACCTACTCTCCAAATACGATGAGAACTCATCTAAAACTGCTTGTAAAACCCTTGCAATGCGTGAGAAAACATCTGCGTTCTCAGATGTCAAGTAAACCTCAGTAAAGTCTTAGTGGTAAAATCCCCTGGTAATGTCACCTGGTGATACCTGACCAATGCGACACCTGCCTGCTGGAAAAAAGCAGCTGTCGTTGTGTCAACTCATTTCCCCCTACATTATTTTTATGTAAAATTTCTCCACCCCAGTGGTCAGAAGAGATCAGTTAATCCACTAAATGTCTCTTCCCACTCAGAAAATTTTAGTTGCAGCAATTTTGGAACCATTCTTACGCTGGACTCAAAACATGTTGATTGCTAACTTAAATTTTACAATGCAAACTCATTTAAAGCGATGGAATTTTAGAAAAAGAAATCTTACTGACCCTAACCCTCGGTTCATAAATCTTATATTAGCATTTTGCAGATTCTATTCTATTATGTTCGAGGGCAGCGGGCACGCAATCTTTGCACGGCAGACGGAGTACACCCTGAGGTGGTCGCCAGCTAATCGCAGGGCACATACAGACGAACAACCATTCACGCTCACAATCGCACTTCCGGACAATTTGGAGTGGTCGATCGGCATGTAACGGGTTTTAGTGACATTGTAAAAGGTTTACATTAAGAATACATGTTCTTTTCGTATAATGCATTGAGGCCTGCCGCGGCCAGCAAAAATCCACAAGTACTTAACCCATGGCAGGAAATGATTCTGTAAATGAACCTCCTGAAGTCATTGCAACTGTTGATTGTTAGCAAAATGCCAGTTGAGGGCGCCAAAGCAGTACTGTTATTACATACACGATATGGTTGCCTTTCCTGGTCGTGTTGCTATTTGCTACAACAGGGGTTTTCAACTGCTTTTGTCCAAGGGACCACCATTATAACCAAGAAGCAACTTGAGGACCTCTGCTTTGGCGGAATATTTTATTTTGCACCAAAGGAGGATAAACCTAGACAGGCTATTTACCGTAATTTTCGGACCATAAGCAGCACCGGCACCAGCTAAAATTCGGGTATAGTTTAGTTTTTTTCTTGGATGAGCCGCACTGTCCCCCATAATGGCGGTTTGTGTATAAAAGCTTCCTTTCAGTAATGTCCATCTTGATCTCGTTCTGTCTCTTCTTTGTGTGAATTATACGGCACTATTTGCTTGGCGGATGGACATGCGATCAACACACCACTTTTCTCCCCAGTGACCGTGTCACATATCCCTCCGCCCAGCAAAGCGGTGCCGCACAACAGCGGTCCACAGCCTTTTTACGAGTGTATAAAAGTGATCAAGTAATCACAAAAAACACGGAAAAAATCCTATATAAGCCGCACCCGACTATAAACCGCAGGGTTAAAAATTTGAGAAAAAAGTTGCGTTTTATAATCTGAAATTTACGGTATTTGCGTCTGTATGTATGTCTATTTTAGGAATCTCAGCGAAATTTGCCAAAAATTGGATGGATAAACGATTCACAAATTTTGCTGGAAATTCAATCATGTCTAAATAATAACTCAATTTTATTTTTAAAAATGTTATTTTCCATTTCCAATTTTGCGGACCATCTCCAATACCACCACAGACCAGTAGAGGGCCGCAGACCACCCGTTGACAATAGTTGTGGTACAAAGTCAATCTCTTAGGTTTTGCTGTTCTGCCATAGTTATTTATGATAAACAACAATAAATAACCAGCCAGGTATTTCCATTGAAAGGCAATAAGGAATTCTGTCAATTGTATTTCCGAACCAATACATCATGAATGAATAATCACATTTGTAAGCATGATTGTCAAAAATCTTAATTTTTATTTCATATAAATAGTTAATTAAATAGTAATAAAAAATAACCGTCTGCCTTTATACATGGTATAAATTACATCAGACACCATTGTAGAATCTCACATTTAAATAATGTAACTTTTGACATGAAGAAAACCAAATGTAAAGTTCACCATAAAGCAGCTATTTAAAATTGTCTTTTTTAAATAATAAATAAATATGTTAAATAAATAGGCCACATCTTGTTTTGGGCATCTCCTCAGCATAGTGTCTTTTTTCCCCCCCTGAACTCGAACTTCCTGTCTGCTCAGTTGGCACTCAGTCTGCTGATAGCCTAAAGGGAGACATAGAAACATTTTCATCAATTTCATGTCAAAATTGCAATTAAAAGCACATGATTCATTTAAAATTAAAAATGCTACTTAAATAGTGCCAGTTATTTTGACATCATGGGATAATAAACTGCATGTGAAATGTAGGTATGATATTTGGCCACTTGAGGGTTGCCGTCTTCACATTCTCTCGTGTCGTAGCTGTGAAAAAGTGTGTGTGGCTTTAAAAGGCGGAGCTTGACCTTGTGAGTGACGTGCATCAGAAACTGAGTGGATGGTTGGTTGTTGTGAGCTGTAAATGTTTGTGTATTTTTTTTTATTGCAGCGACTGAAAGTGCACTGACGCCTGTGTCTATCCTTCACAATATGAGCAGGCATTCCAATTATTGAATTAATTGGAATTAATTTTCCATTAGCATCTGTTGGCGACTTTTGACATGACTCAGAAGCCAATTCCGCTTCGGAGGAGACACATTGTGCTTTATTTGGTTTTGGGTTGTGAAATAATCACAAACTTTGGCCATTTGGTCTTTCATGAACATTTTTCTGTTGTTGCAGAGAATTTGTATCAATCTTTTAATTCCCAAATGGAATTATTTGAAAAATCATTTTAGCTCTACCCTCAGACTCTTCGACAGGTATCCTGCAAAATTGACGTAAAACGATGAATGGCAACATGGGAAAAAGGTGCTGCTTTTCTTTCAAGTCGATCATTTACCTTTTGAACGAGAGACTCGAGTCTGCTGACAAACTCCCGAGTGGTCGCCTTCGGATACGAATCGCACATTTCGCAGGTGGACTAAAAGAAACAATTAGGTAGACTGCTTTAACTTCATCAAATAGGACAGACTTGATTATGAGGAATCATTAAATGTAGATGAGAAAATGACTTCCTTACCACGCTATTTCCTGATTTACAAAGGTCCAGACCTCTTTCCTAAAAGACAATTGATTTTTATAGTTAAATTACACTGCCCTGCAACGCTAACTTCTTCCTTGACCTCTACTCACAGTGATTGGATGCTTAAGGCTCCGGTAAAGTTTGTTTTGGTTTCTTTCCGTCATGTTGAAGTGCACATGCAAGCTGGCCCGGAAGCATCGCAACGCTGACAGACAGCAACAGTCCTATCAAAAAAAAAAAACAACAACACAAGAATCTTACTAATAAAAGTAATAAATTAAAATAAATCTTGTTCTAGAGATTTTATGGTTTTGCTTCCAAATTTAAGAAATGTATACCAGACAAAAATACAACCTGACAGAAATAATGTAGTCCTTATATTCAAACTGACCACAGAGAGATCAAGTGTGCCCCAAGCCAATTAACTGGTCAAAAATAATAATAAAAATAATAATAATAATAAATTTGTGGGTTCGATTCCACCTCTGGCCCTCCCTATGTGGAGTTTGCATGTTCTCCCCGTGCCAGCGTGGGTTTTCTCTGAGGACTCCGCTTTCCTCCCACTTCCCAAAAACATGCACGGTAGACTGACTCCAAATTGCCCATAGGTGTGAGTGCGGTTGTTCATCTGTGGCCTGAAACTCGGTTCAGGGTATCCCCTGCCCACGGCCCAATGACTGCTGGGATAGGCTCCGGCACTCTATTTACTACAACCTTTCTATTACCCATCTTGTATGTATGTATGGCAGCGACATATAGTGACCAACCGAATTCTTCAATGCTCATCCATTAGATTAGAGGGTACAGCTAATCTGGCTACTCTGTTGGTAAATCTCAACGAATCACATTTGCTTACTCATCACATTTTGATACCGAGTGAAGTTCAATCGCGGAAGTGTAAAAAAGAAACCACGCAACAGGAAGCGACTTGAGTTGCAGATGTCTGACGAGAACAAACAAGCATTACGAGTCACACTTTAAAATTTTTAAAAATAAAGTCATGTTGTATTAGTAAGTTCTTCTTTAGTTGGAATAGTTTCTTAATAAAATGTATACAAATTAAAACACAATATTGTTTACGCTAAGAAATTATACTCAAATCCACCAAATCAATTAAAATAAAATAGATAAAATATCTAATAAATAAAGCAAGTATATTTTTGTCATAATCTTAGTAGTTACAGTATGTTACGACTACAGTTTTAATAAAAGGTAAAAAAGTAAACTATTTGAAAAAATCTGTCCCAATAATTTGACAGATTGCATTGGTACCCTATTTCAGTGTTTTAATTTGCTCAAGTAAATATTAAATGATGATAAAATTAAAATAAAATCATTAAAAAAGAAGTTATATTCCCACCTCAATAGCATGTGTGAAATGTAAGATAGAAAAATAGTAATAATCATAATACAATAATACTCTTGCAGCTATATTAATTTCAAAAATCACATTCTGCTGCATTGACATCGATCATTTTTTGTGCTAAACTACTTTTAGGAAAAAGAACTCAAAAGTGTTAATGCTTTAATTTTTTTGTAATTTTCAATATCTATTTGCATGACACATCGATTGAGGTTCTCCCACACGCTCAGTCAAGGGCGATAAGGGTGAACGCAAAGCTGACTAACCGACCGCAAATATTAAAAGCGGCCACAGCACAAATGTAATTACACACGATATTAACACTTACCTCGATATTCTGCGGCGGCGTGTTCAGAAGGAGATCTTTGTGCTGTAAAACACAAACAATGTGTTATTTCCGCCCTTGGCAAAAGTGTTCGCACTCTGTACTTAAGGTAGATCAATTTACAAAATCCAACAAAGCTAGCTAGTCAAATGTTTGTGCCCCAAAATGCTAAACTAGCTAATGATTAAAACGATGGGAGGGGCGGGGCCATCTTTTTTTTTTTTGTTTTTAAATCCACGAGAGAAACAAATTCAACCAACCAATAATGCTCATGAATTAAATACCGGTGCATAAATCGCTTATTAAAAAAAATTGTCCCCCAAAATGGCATGCTTACCTCTAGCGAGTTTTTGACATCACCAAGTTGCTTTAAGACTTCGAGCAGTTTTCTCCTCTCCAGTGTCGTGCCATCGGCACTGGCCAGAAACGCACAGCAAACGGTGAGAAGGCACAAAAGTATAAGTTTCATTTTAATACACGAGTAAGCAGCAGCTGGCAGGTGGCAAGTTGTTTGTACTTTTTTCTGGAAGTGACTATGGTCATGTCGCTGGCCGTTTTTATATGCATCCTAGGGGACGCAGGAAAACCACCCGTCGAGAGTTGGAACACTACAGAAACTCGTATGACTAATGACTCTTTCTTTTCCACTTGCTGTCACATCGCCGCGTGGTGTCAAGATGCCGTTCGTTTTCGAGCGCGGCAGGAAGAAGTAGGGAGATACCACTTCCCATTCTTGACGCTGTCATCGCACGTTGTAGTGATGATGCCAACCGCAAAGCTGTATACAGAGAATCCCCGTTTATGTCGGGGGAAGACATTTCACTGCTACGTACATACCTGCAGTAGTGGAAAATAACCCATCACATGATACACAAAAAAAACAACTCATCTAAAAGTGTCTTGTGCAGGTGCTTCACGTTTGTGCTCACTATTGAAATTTGGTCAAAATGCATTTGGAATTTACCGGCAAATGTGGAAAACAAGGAAAACGGTGCCAATATTAAAATTGTGAAACTGAACATGAGAGAGTGGCAACTGTGTTCAAGAGGGAGGCCGGACTAGTTCTTGAACTTGTCTACGTCGTTGTCATATTCATGCAACTGCTTAAGAAAATGCATCAAATGTAAACAAGAAACAATACTTGCGTATCTGTAGGATAAAAAAAACTAGCCATGTAGGTTAAAACGTCGCTGAAATGTAAACACGGATCCTGAGTATACTTAGCCCGCAGGAAGTGGCATGCTAGACTAATTATAAAATTTTAAAAAGCATAAAGCATACATATATGGTATAATGGTGAATGACATTATCTTTGTCTTAGGTTGTAACGTGTAGAAAAACAAAAATCATTGCTCATTTTAGAAGAACTAATAATCATCCAGGCCTTATTCTCAATACGCTTGTTTCATGTCACTCGACGTTTGGAAGCTTGCTTATGGTTTTCTTAAGAAGTCAACTCAACTTTTTGCTAAAAGAAATTCTATGTGAAAGTGGTCTGTACTCTCAAGCACTGAATTTGTTTAGACCATGAAAAAATAAAATACATGTAGGTTAAAAAAAAAAAATGGTGTCGGACGCCAACCACGATCCATCAAAAACTACAGCAGCCACATTATATCAAATTTGTCTATTATTAAAAGAACATGTCTCGTTAATGTTGGAAATTCAAAGGATGAGCCCGCATAAATGTCACTGCACAGAGAGGGAAGGATGAAAGTTGCAAGCGAGAGAGATAGTGAGAAGAGAAAGCGAAACGCCCTCTGATGTGCGCTCTCGCTTTGTCAGCACTAAGAGAAAGAAGCGAGTGGGAGTTCCTCTCAAGGGCTCTGGAGTCCCCTTTCCCTTCGTTTGCGCATCATAGAAAACTTACTGACCCAATTGCTTTTTTTAGTGTTTCTCGAACTTGTGTCCCCCGAACTTGCAATATTTTTATTTAATAGAAAAAGGGTATTCCAGAGAATAAAGCCCTATTTATTTTAAGAAAAATTAAGTCATGAAAAGTTATTTTTACGAGTATATTTTTTTAAATTGTAATTGTTACAAGAACAAATAAATACTTTGTCAGGATTAAATGTCCTCATGTCATTTTCCTGATGAAAAAAAGTTTAAATGTTACTAGAGTATTTGTTCATAAGTTGTTATTGACAGAATGCATATTTTTCCAGGATAAAAAGTTGTAACATGATAATAAATTCATTTTTGTTAAAATACAAATTGTAGTGTTATCAGATTAAAGTTTTATTTGAGGCAAAAAAGGTGTTACTGAAAAAGATGAATTTTCTCGGGATAAGAAGTCATCGTAATAAATAGTTGCATTTGTGAAACTCACTTAATATGATGTTCTTTGTCGTTAATCGATTAGTTTAATCTCATATTACCACAACTTCATCTTGATAAAAAAAGTTTACTTGTCAGATTACAAATTTTACGACAACAAAATTCATCTTGTAATAATTCCAACTTTTTTTTTTTTTTTTAAGAAAACTGCAAGCGCTTGTCTTTGGTGATGCACATGTCAAGGCTGGCGTTATGCATTCCAACAATTTGGAGTCAAAATGTTCTGACCTTTAAATGTCATTACAAGTTTTGGAGTGGAAAGTGATGGCTTAGTGGCGTCTGGAGGTTGCATTTTCGGCCGGTGACAAACAAAAACCTCACTTGTGGTCACCTCGTGTGTGAAACGTGTGAACATGACACACATCAAATGGTTGATAGAGGTATTTGTGATTTTTTTTTTTTTTTCCTGCAAATATGGTTGTAACTTGTATTTTAAAATGTGCATCATTCAAACCTTAAGGAACTCAGTGTTTTAGCGGTCTATCACATCGGTGGCGCAAATTCCCCGTCAAATGTTACACACATCAGTTGTTCGGGATGCTGGAATGCTAAAGATTCCTGGGGATTTGAATAATGCCCGCGTTTGAAGATACGTGCAACCATATTTGCAGGCTCAGCGAGCACGTAAATCAGATAGGCGCACTAAAAAAAAACAAAAAAACATAATGGGTTCAGTAGTTCCAAACAAAACAGGTAAAGACAGCTTCAGTTGTTTGAGTTTGTGGTAGTCACATCCCACAGAAAGCCTCCACAGCATCAGAGAGGAAACCATGAAAATCCCCATTCTCATTGATTTGATTTTCTTTTTTTTTTTTTAAGTCTTGTCTTTCAAAAGCTGCCTTTTTGGTCATCCATTGAGTCACCCAGGTGTGGGCCCATTCACGTGATGCCGTCACTCCGACCGTGACATAATAAGGCCGCGTGGCAAGCCGTTTTCAGTGAAAGGCGAGGGTGCGCTACCTTATTGTAAATGCACAGGAAGCAGGTCAACGAGGGCAGGGGTGGGGGATGTCCACCCATGTTTAGGAATAACAAATGCACATTGTTTACGTATACTGTTGATACATTTCAAAACTGATGTTTTATGTCATAGTTCTCATAGGAATTAGTCAGAGCATAATTTTCTTTGTGAAATTAGAAATAAATGTTTTGTTTGAAAATAATTTTCTTGTCATTTAGTAACTTTCGGGAGGGAGTAGAATACAAGTTTTTCTTCATATCTAATATATTTATTCAGGGCAAAAAATGTTTTTCAAATTTTTCTTTTCCACAAATTTGATCTCTCATTGTAATTTTAATACATTCATTTTTAAACTTGCGTCAATATTTTAATTTAACATACAAAGCAACATTTATTTATTTTTTACTATTCTATTTCAAATATATTAAGTTCATCATATGCTTTCTCTCTATTGGTTGTAGTTGGCTTTTTTGCTTCAATTGTCAGGAGATATAACATTTAACTCATTAATTTTATAATTTTAAACTTGGTTTAACAAAAAAATTCAACTATTTGCTTATATATTTTCTGAACTAATTATTTTTAATATTGTGTCCCATTGCAATTTTTGTCACACATTTACATTTGCGTAATTATTCTGCCAGTGTAAAATTAGTTCACCAATGCAAAAGATGGATTTAATGAGAATTGTCCAACAATGAAAACTTTCATTAATTTTAATATTTCAGAAATATATTAACTAGCATATTAATCTTGCCCATCAACCTTAAATCTTTTATACCATACAACAAAAATAAATCATTAACATAGAACACATAGATGGCCAAAAGTACTAAAACTCAACAATGCACCTTTGGGTATAAGTAATTTATATTAAAAAAAAAAAAAAAAAAAGTAACATACCTGACTGTAGTGACTGGCTTGTTCAAGGCACAAGATAGGTTTACTCATTTGAGGGAAGCTTAGTGTAAAAAGACGTTGGCCACTATTACGACTAATATCGATGATTATCGTTATTAGCGGCTCGGAAAGGTTTGTTTTGAAAAGCGTGCTGTAATGGCAGCACAGTGGGAGGATTTCCAGCAAGGGCGACTAAACCACAGCAGAAGGGGAAGAACAGCGAGCTGTCAAAAAGCTTCGCTTGATAAATAAGGCGTAATTTAAATGTCTCCTGCACATATTAAAAATTATAAAAGATTTTTTTTTCCAAAATTTGACATTTTAGACACTGATTTCACAAAATTTTACTAATTTGGTCTTGTAGTGCTAGTTACCATGGTTACTCATTGAGCCGCAAACAATCACTTTCTGTTGAGGGAACTCAAGAGTAATTATTGCTGCACTTGCATCATAAAAGTAATTTTTTCTCATCCGCCTTCACAATGTACGGAATCCTTGAGAAAAAAAAGCATATGGCTCTGAAAAGCGAAGTTACAAAAGTTTCCTGTTTGATACGAGGTTTGGGCCGAAAGTTACTTGATCAGTGTTTTTTTTTCCCGATGGGATGACATTGATTTGAAAGGACAGCAACCTTCCCCAAATGACTCATCTTTCAGCCAATTCTGCAGACTAGACGGTCATACGGCTATGTTAAAAAAGTTAAAATTCTATGTGAAGAACAAAGTTTCAAAAGAAGTCTTTATTTACACACAAACTTGAAAGAGAAAAAATAAAAGGCTGAGGGTATTGAGTGGAAAAATAAAAAATAATTTCATCAGTAAAGGTTGGTTTTCTTCATTATCCTTAAGAACTCCTGCTCGTTGACTTCACCATCGCCATCTCGGTCAGCCTCGTCGATCATCTCCTGCAAAACCAAAACTGTACTTAGTAGCCGGCTTTCAGATTTCATTCCATCTAGACATTCTATTCATTCCTATTATGTGTTAGGGACCGACCCAAATTAGCCCCTTTCAAACAATTCTTATCTTTGTTGTGACAGAGACAAAAGACATTATTTTTTATATCATTTGTTTAGAATCAAACCAGAAATTTATTCTGCCAAATATTACAATCAGCATTAGCCTAAAAAATCCCTATTAAAACAAATTCAAGTAATGATTGCAGTCAACTACAATTACAAACTATTACCAAGAAAAAGGCCAAACTTGGGGTTCTGAGTGAACTGGGTACCTGCAGTTCCTCATCAGTAAGGTTCTCTCCCAATTCCTTGGCTACTCTCTTCAGATTCTTGAAGGAAATTTTCCCTGTGCAGTCGTCGTCGAACAGTCTGAACGCCTTCATGATCTCCTCTCGGGAGTCCTTCTCACTCTGGTGGAAGGTTTTGCATATTTGCACAAGCAATGAATAGAAACTGCGTACCTGCAGCTCCTGTACTCACCATTTTCATCGTCATCATGCTGAGAAAGTCACTGTAGTCGATGGTTCCAGAACCTTCTTTGTCTATGTCGGCTATCATCTTTTTGATTTCTTCCTTCTTGGGTTCGAAGCCAAGCGCTCTCATAGCAACCTGATATCACCACCACAACAATAATCAGGATTAACCTCATGACCTAAATTCTTTTATCAGCAAAATTGGTCTTGTCAAAACTCTGGGAAGAATTACCCTGAAAATTAAATACAAAAGCTTACTATTATCAAAACGAATTTTCACATTTTTGAGAAATGGAAACAAATTGAACATTCGCCCTCTCGTTCAAAGATAAAATTTTGACTAAACTGTATGGACAACCACCCTCAATATCTCCGACGTCCGAACCCTCAAAGAAAACGTGCGTTTTATAAAGCATCTGAAGAAATGAATAACCTTGAGCTCTTTAACGTCAATCTTGCCAGTGCCATCAGAATCAAAGAGGTCGAAAGCCTCTTTGATTTCCTGCTTCTGCTCCTCGCTCAGCTCTATTTTCGAATTGGCTTTCTTCTTTTGGGTAGAAGACGGAGTTGTTTTTCTGTAAGCCGTCGCCTGGAATTACAAACAAAAAAAATATGCAATAAAAAGACGCTAACGTTCACGCCTCCATTTCGACGCTCATTGGCTCAAGTTTACATTATTTTGAAGAGCGTAATGAGTAAAATACCCGTGAACGCCGATATATACCATTTGAGTAGTTTTGCGAGAAGATATGGAGTGAAACAAAGATCTAAAAACACGAGGAATCCCGGAAGCAATTGGACACGTTGTTTCTTGCCGCTCACGACTCCTTTTCGCTTCTCCTCGCTGTCTTTTATCCTCAAAAGGCCTGATGACACTTTTTTTTGTTCCAAACGATAGTTTGGCGACCAGGAAGCGTGCTGCTGATGTCTTTTATAACTGTCGTCAAGGTAAACCACCTCGTTTGTTGTTAGACTTCCCTCAACAAACGTTTCAACAAGTAGTATCTTTCCCCCTTTGGAGACGCAAGAGCCAATAGGAAATCTGATATTGCCGTGACGTAGGCTTTTCAGCCAATTGCAAACGAAAGCCGATCCACCAATTGTTACGGACCCATCAGTGTCTCCGTTGTAACCATGGAAACAACGCGTGCGTAGTCGTGGGATGTAAGCCTACAAAGGCAAAAAAATATTTGTGATGACGACGTACAAATGTGTAGCTACACGATTCAACAACTTTTACTATTTCACGTTGTCAGAGCGAGAACCAATAAGAAGTTGTGACTTAGGTTGATAGACAAAAGTAGGCGGGATGTAACGTGGTCCGCCAATCGTTGCGTACCATCCGTGTCCCGTAGCAACGGTGCAAACGACGCATGCGCAAACGGTCCAAACATTTGAAGCCCAAAATGAGAGGAAAAGCATACACGCTCGAAATCAGGTAATATCGTTAATAATTGAAATGTTCTTCTATGGTTTATGCGGACTGTCTCCGGTGGCTCATTTTGCGTTCAGATGAATAATTTTGCAAAACTCTAACAGTCAATAAGTTTCTTTAATTCTTCGAAAAGGTATGCTAGCCTAGCTTTCACCATCATCCTCAAATGCACGTTCTGTACTCGCTTTAAAGTCACCGTTTTTAATTCCACTACACAATAATGATATTTTATTTTATAATATTCAGTCAAAAAGAAGTAAAGCTTTAACGTGACATTATATTTTTCAGGCCTGAATAGTAATGCTGGGAAGCACAATAATAAATCAACGACAGCACGTGGGATTGCAGAAACTTTCTGCACTAGCTGCCGTTGCACACTCCACACTGGGACCTTGTAAAAAGTTCAAGTTTATCCAGGATGAGGCTACAGGGGAGTCAACTCTGGTCAGCTCATGTTTGCGTATCCTGGACAACCTTGACTTGGCCACCTGTGCTGTCAGCCAGCTGGTTCATGAGACAGTTCGGGCACATCACAAGGTTTATCGCACGGGCTCCGGAAGCCTGCTGTTTTATGCTGGAGCGTTGAGTCGGGCAGCATTGTCGTGCTTGCACCAAGGGATTCCGACGTCTCATGTCATTGCAGCCATGATTGAGGGGATGGACTTGTGCGTGGACGTTTGTAAGAGAAGCAGCATTTCATTAGATGCTCTTTGTGTGTCGACACAAAAGCAACCCACTGAGATACCATCAGGCTCCAAAGTCGCTAAAGGAAAAAGGCAAGTAAAGTTAAGTCGCCATTTTTGCAACACAGAGCCTGAAAGTATTTCAGTTCCGGAACCTGGTCTTACTGATGTTGCACACCTGGCAGAAGGACTGAGCCACGGTTGCAATGATGCAATGAATTTAGTTATACAAGCCAGTCATATCCAGTCGAAAGACATCCAAAGTTCCGTGTTTGACGTGACCAAAGTAACCACATGCGTGTTGCCAGGCTTCCCGGAGGATCATGCTCACGTTTGTCTGGGCTGCGTCGTTCTTCTCAATGCAGAACAGGCTTCTGTCGCGCATCACCTCAAGAACCAACCCATGAACGTCGTTTTTATCAGTGGGGATTTATCCCACTCCTACCGCCATCTTGGTTTTAGCAGGCCTGTGGGCATCCAATGTGTCGGCAACCAGTCAAATATGTCTGATTTAAGCAAAGAGGAATACTGGATGGAAAAGGTCCTCGGGATCCTGTTGCATCTAGACGTGAACTTGGTGCTTGTCAGTGGGCTTGTAAACAAGACTGTAATTCAACTTTGTTCTCAGCATCGTATACTTGTAGTTGGAAAAGTTGCTTTCTCCATTTTAAAGGAAATGGCTATCGCAACTGGAGCGGTTCTGGTGACGTACGCCACGCAGTTGACTAAGCACTGCGTTGGCAAGGATATCCACGTCAGCATATGGAGGGAATTCCAAAATCACAACGGGATGCTGTTAACCGCCATCAATATTTATGCCGATGGGAACACCCGGTTTGTCACGGCCATAATCACTAGCCCAGTACACGGAAAGTTGCAGACGCTGGAGGATCGCTTTTGGTCTTGTGCCTACCGCGTGCATCACGCTTTGAAAGACAAAGCGGTGCTACCTGGTGCTGGAGTCACAGAGCTGTTTTGTATTCATCGTCTGACGGAGAAAGCGGATGCAGAGAATCTCAGAAATGGGACCAGTGGTTCTAACCCCTACCTTGGTATTGTCTTGCACCTCTTGTCGGGCAGTTTTATGGATTACATAGCTGCCGTAATGGCGAACTCCACCGGCGTGTCACGAGTCAAAGCCAGTACTGTGGTAAATCAGAAACTACAGGATGTTAACAGCATTTCTGCAGAGTTATCACAACTCGTTTTGGACTCTCACGAGGATTTTTCCCCATCCAAAGTCTTTGACAATCTTAGTGTCAAACAGGAATCATGGCGGAAAGCCTTGAATCTGGTTTTGCTTGTTTTACAGACGGACACTGAGATCATCACTGGTTTGGATGAAAGCAAGGATGGCAATCATGCAGGTCTTATGTTTTTATGATTTTTACCAGAAGAAGTGTGTGTTTTTGCTTTGGGATGTAGACTGGAAAACATTAGGACCAGTTAGTATGTATTAGGTGATTAAGTGATTCTCAAACTGGGGTTCTCTGGATCGCCAGGGTTTTGCGAGTTATAGTTAGGGAGTCCACAAAATGTTTTGCAATGACTTGTGTCATATCCTCCCTATTTTAGGTTTGGGACAATTATGATGAAGATGAATTTTATTCTTTTCAAACAGCAAACCCGATTATCATTCACAAGCTTTGCTGATTGTGACATATCATCACAGAAATAGAAAATAAATGTGCATATTTTTGTCATGTCCAGAATAAAAGAAAAATAATCGAATTCAGAGGCTGATTTTGAATTCATATTGCATACTAGGGGTACACATGGGTGGTACTTTAAATCGGCGTTCGAATTAAGAGGGTCTGTCAAAATAAGTCTCTCATGTAAGGAATTCCTGGACCCCAAAACTTTGACAATCGTTGTAGTAAGTAAATTGAATTTTCCTCCCATCTAAAACACTACTATCATCTTTTACCACATGGGGGAGACAAATGGTTATTCGAGGAAATTTGCAGACATGTTGGAGCCCATCTCAGTTGACATTGCCACATCTTGGACTGGTGGTCAAGCATTCACACTTGTGAACAATCTTTTCTTCAGTAAAATTAAAGTGCATGTTTCTAGAATGTGGGAGGAGGCCACAGTAGTGGGAGAACATGCAAATTCCTCACAGGAAGCCCTGAGCTGATGTTTTAAATCCTGACCCCCAGAACTGTGAGGCGGACATGCGAATGCTATGGAGCTGAAAATATAATAATTAAAATTGAATGTAGGTAATGTGGTTATTGATCAACACCGGAATCAAATATGTCATTTGACACATTTTGGCTAATGTGATTGCTGAGGGTATTACACAAATCGTAAATCCTTGACGCCACCCAGTACAGTAGTAGAACTTGTACAGTAAACAGGAAAGTCTGCAGTGTTCCTTTCCCGAGAAGCATCTATGGATCTCATTGTGGCTAAAACGGTAAGAAAAGTGTCTTACACATTTGTTCTGGGCTCAAATCTCAGATTTTAGTGGAGTTTGACTCTCTGTGCTCCATCCAGGTATTCTGATTCTAAGACTCAAACCTGCCGATAGTTATGAACATGTGTGCAAATAGTTGTCTCTATGTGCCCTGTAAGTTGGCTGGCATCAAGTTCAAGGTGTACTCTGTCAGCTGGGATAGGATCGAGGATAGGGGGTAGAACATGAATGGGTAACAGATCTTATTTGGAATACTTTGTGCGGCCGTATCCGAAATGAACTCGGGAATCTCTTCATTGGGATACTCAAGATATTCACACACAGTTGTCTGGAATGTGGCACCTCAACAATAGTTGGGTCTCTAATTGAGTTGTCTGGTATTCTCACGTCTGTTTTTAGACAGCTTGATGTTATATCTTTTATCTTTCATAGATTATTTTGTGGCGTAGGGGTAAAAAGGTGTGTTGTATTGCAAAGTCAGCAAACTCGATTATCCGATTTCTTGGAAAACTATCGTTAGAGATTGGGATAATACTTTGATTTTCCTTCAAAATTGATATATCACTAAGGGTTGCATTAAAGAGAATATATTATGGAAAAGTAACTTTAGTTTTTTGTAAACCAGTTGGGTCTTCGAGTGACTGTTTTTAGCCTATTTCTAAAAATGTGACTGTCCATCTGCACTTCCGCCCCACTTTTGTGTCATTTACAGTACTACATAATAATGGCTGGCACACCCAAGTTTACCCACCCCTGGCTTGGCAGCCAGCCTGGATGAAGACTCAGAGGCATTCTCAAGATTATAAAACAATCAATGCAGAGACAGTATCATGCAGAAACACCCACATCACAGATGCACATAATTGACTAAATGCTTCCTTCAGGCCATTGCGGGGTATCACCAACATGAGCCCAGCTGCATTTAAACTGATCCAGCGCGAGTTTCAGATGTGGTTGGTTACATTTGGACAAAAGCCCAGACCAACGAGACACTTTATTTTAAATCCTACGCAAAGAACTCGGCAACATTTTGGGAAAACTGTAAACCACTGACGTCACCTTGTCGCTTGGACAGCCTGGCTGAATGAAAAGACTAGTTCTGTTCACGTGGTTGAAGGGTCACAGTGAAATCGTCCAAAAAGTATCACTTCTCCGCCCCCAGCTCCGCTTTCCTGACGTCTGCGAATTGCAGGGCGCCAGTGGGCGTGAGCTTTATTCTGAGTCGGTGCTCTCAGGGCGCATGCGAACTGAGGCCCGAATGGGGAAAGTCTTGTACACAGATCTAAGGCAGCTGCTTTGATTAAACTACTACACAGGAAGGCGGCAAGAAAGAGGGGGTAGGGAATGAGGCTGCCACCCACCCAAAGTAAAACTTCCCAAACAGAAGGCAAGCACATGGAAACTGCAAATGTACTGACATTTTTTCAGCTTGCCGTGGAAACCTTCTGTTTGTGAATCCCACCAGTCAAAAGGGCACTCGAGGCCCTTGCGAGCAGCCTCTTTAAGCCAATAGACTGACCCCCGAAGTCTTTGCGAGCGAGTTGGTGTGAAGCTCTGTTGAGGGGGAGGAGGGTTTGTGGGAGGTAGGTGGGAGGCCACCGTGGGGCTCTTCCAGAAGGAGTCGGAGCAGTCGCTGACTGAGAAAGGAGGAGGAGGAGATGGCCACCGGAGAGATTACCACGCTTCCCTCCGCGCCTGAAGACGGTAGCAGTGGCTTTCCACCCGGAACTTTCAAGGAACCCAAAAGGCTATACTGTAAGAACGGCGGCTTCTTCTTGCGGATCAAATCTGACGGGGGCGTGGACGGAATCCGGGAAAAGAGCGATCCCCACAGTGAGTCCCTGCTGTCTTTTTCTTCCTTTGCTCATACAGATATGGGAAGTTCTGGAAATATCATTTAAAAGTAATCAATGGAACATGGCTGTATTCAGTAACGTGAATTCACCATGCTGACTCATACTTTTAGACGTCACACAAGACAACAACGTAACGCAACACAAAACGTCAGTGCAGACGACTTCCTGATGACTAAGGCCTATATGACCAAAAAAGGTTGAGGTTACATCAGGGCACTTTCACTTTCTTAAGAGCACAAAGTCCCGAGTTACAAGGTGTATGAGGACTTTGTTAGGCCCCTTAACAGTGAATACTTTGTAAACACTCGCTATTAGGAGAGACAGGGAGGCGCTCACCAAATGCCTCAGGAAAACAAATGTTTGGAAAATAATTTGTTCCTCAGCCAGGATCACATTTCCAGCAACAAGTATCTTGATTTCAACTGTACGCTAGAAGAGAGGAGCTACTTAAGCCAATTCAATTTACCTCTCAATAACAATGAGTCACATCTATTTGTGATAGAAACCAGAATGTACAGTCCAACAGATGTTGGGAAGCTAATGAATAGAGCTATTCCTCATTGATGGGATCATCAATGGTACTTTTGTTGAAGCACACCAGACCTGCCAAAATTTGGGATTACTTGGCATAACATTTACTGACTATATTTTCCGTTTGATGCTACTGATTTCCCCAAATTAACTCTTGGTCATGGAGGCGTTGAGCTTTTGGTGGGACGCCATTGGTTGAACTACGTTCACCTCGGAACTTAATTGCTCCAGTGACTTATAGACCACGTCCTTGAGTCCTGACCACAAACTGTATTCCTGTGTTCACACCACCCGGGAAAAAAAACACAATAAGTGTGTTCCAAGTTACCGCAGCTGGCATTTTTGTTTCCACAGTAACTCTTCAGCTGCAGGCCACATCAGTTGGGGAGGTGGTCATCAAGGGGGTTTATGCCAACCGCTACCTGGCCATGAACAGAGACGGGCGACTCTTTGGAGCTGTGAGTGGACCACGTTCATTGTCCTGTCGGTTATTTCTATTACTGTGTGTACTTTGGCTTGCTTAGATCACGGATACAGTATTTTTGAAGACACATTTATTGATCCTCAAACAAACGACCGTTACAAGCTAGCTAGCGATACCTGAAAATCATATTTCCAAGAAATAAATCAAACTGACTGCTCTGGGGCGATAATAGCAATAGAGTAGTTCTTCATATTGTTTTTTGACTCATTTTTTTTTTTTCTTGCTGAACAAATCTTCAGCCAGTCACTTAAAAATTCAGATTTCGTGCTCTTTCTGAAACATCCTAAAATGCAACAAAATGCTGGTAAAGCTTTGTCGAAAGTAGTATAATTTGGTGTATGTTGAGGAGGTAAATCCTGATCCAGAGAAATCTTTTTTTATGCCTGGAAGGAGTTTAAGTTTAGCCTGGGTTGCGACGGAAAGTTATGGCAAATCTTCATATGCACTTTGCATCCATTTTTCTTTCCAAAATCAAATAATCTGTAATCCATTTGTTTTAAAGGTAACGTTATAAGATTACCTTAAAATTAAATGAAACCGTTTGGGTTGATTGTTTCTATACATTAGCCCAGTGAATTACTGTCCCTAGTCCCTAAGCCTGAAGTCAGGGTAAGAAGTGCAGAGAAAGATCATGGATGTTGTAATTCTTCTCTGTCTTCGTCCTCAGAGACGAGCGACCGAGGAATGTTATTTTTTGGAGCGTCTTGAGAGCAACAACTACAATACATACCGCTCCAGGAAGTACCCTACCATGTATGTGGCACTGAAGCGGACCGGCCAGTATAAGTCTGGAAGTAAAACTGGACCGGGTCAGAAAGCCATCCTCTTCCTCCCGATGTCCGGCAAGAGCTAGCTTGGGACCAGCCAGAGTCATGTTCATGTCTTAAGGTGTGATGGCGGTGAAGGTATGTCGCCACTGTCTGAAAGAAGTTGCTGTGATCATTTTACAATTGTTACATCCATCCTTGTTTTTTTTTTTTTTTTTTCCAACAATCCCAACTTGGCATGAAGAGATCAGGGTGCCAGGTGGAGGAGGATTTGTTAATATACCTTCATATTATATGATGTTTTTTTTTTTTAAGCTAAATCTTTCAACACAAGGTGTCTTGGAGAGGGACATTTAAAAAAAAAAAAAAGGGCATTTCACACACTTTAAATGAAACTTTAAGCATGTATTCTAACACTCGATGCATGTTCCCGAGGCGTTTTAATACATTTGTGCTTCACTGGAGCAGAACGAAATCTATGCAAAACAAGTGGCGTGAAAATGGTTCAGTTAAGTATCAATGTAGATGCTGTAGTTTGCCCGTTTGTAATAATGCAGCAGTAGAAGCTAAGGACTTTAGCTTCTGATCCACAGAGGTACGACATACTGGTCCCTACTCGGCAAATATGATTCTTGGAGGTAGGTCTGAAATATTGGAGATCAGAGCTGGGAGAATCTGCTGTTGGATTTGTGCGTTCAATAGGAGCCGCAAATTTATCGGGATTCTTTCCAAATTTTGCGCCTGTATGCCATTCAAGGACAAGTGAACCCATTTGAGACGTCACGGTAATTTTGACGCGTCAACTTGGAAAGCCTTTCAGAATTTTGTCCTGTATGAACTTAATGGGCCCGCGACCCTCGTGAGCAGAAGTGGATGGATGAACTTTATGGTGGATATCTTTGCTGAAACTAGTCAGTTGAGTGGAAAAGTGGTTTCCCAAGCTCACAAAAAACAAATGGTCAAAGAGATAGGTTGAGAAATAATGTATTAAGACTGTCTCACTCAAATTTGAAGGCACTTATGATCAGATTTTTAGAGCCGAAATAGGCCATTTTTCCCCACCAACATTAAGAACACTTTTTTTCCTAAAAAAATCTAGGACTCAGTTTGCAGTGCCCATTCCAGCATTATTGAAATATCACATTTCTACATATACGTATTGGTGTGGCAGTCATATACAACCAGCATCCCATCCAAGACTTGATTAATCCTAAAACAAGCTGACTTCAGTTTAAAAAAT
Organism: Syngnathus scovelli; assembly: GCF_024217435.2. Classification (NCBI taxonomy): domain Eukaryota; kingdom Metazoa; phylum Chordata; class Actinopteri; order Syngnathiformes; family Syngnathidae; genus Syngnathus; species Syngnathus scovelli. The sequence goes on from NC_090847.1 coordinate 21,592,453, forward strand.
CTTAATGCACAGGGAAGGTGATAGTACTTGCCGAGTTGGGATGACAGTCGGATTGGGCTGTTTGTCAGAAAGCTGAGGTACGATTGGTTGTCAAATGCACTGTTCCCAGTCTGTATCGTCTTAAAAATAAAACCGGATAAATTGGATTAACAGTATTTGTAGTCCGCAGTAGAGGTGGATTAATTATATTAAATAGTACCGAGAACATTAAGTCCAGTCACAGTCTTCGCATTGTTCGTTAAGGTGAAGGAATCCGTCGATGGTAGAGCTGGTAAAACATCCCCGAGTAGACGGCGGGGAGCTCCTCCATGCTGAGGTCGATGCGCTCAAAGCCGTGCTTCAGCCCGTGCAGCAGCACCTTTGCCACACGGGACGTAATGGGCGTAGTGTCGGCGGTACGCGCCAGCTCGGCGAGGCTAAACCATTCGCAGCGCTCGCACTCGTGCCTGCAGAAATGGATGTCGTAGCTGAGCGGGCTGAGGCGGCAGATGACGTACATGTCGGACATGCCAAAAGCCCCCGGGTGGTTGTGCTGCTGGCGAATGCTCAGCAGGGATCGGAATTCGGAGCGGATGCCCGTTTCCTCCAAAACTTCCCGCACCGCCGTCACTCCTGGGAAGGATTCGGTGTCGCAGAATAACGTAAAGTTACGACAACTATAATAGTAAAGCTGCTTTTCTCTCTTTGTGTGCACTTCAAACAAATGTACAGTACGTCATGGGTTCTCAAACTTTTTGGGGTCTAGGAACTTCTTACAGAGGAGTAGTTATTCCAATGAGCCCTTCCATACCCAATGGCATCCCTAACATAATCAGAGCTTTTAATTAGCCCAAAGAGAGAATTGAGTTTTCTTGGCCTGTCATTCCACATTTGAAGGCATGCATTTTTTCTTTATTCATATGATATGATTACTAATTATTTTGCCGATCCCCAATAAGACCTGAAGACCAGTTTGAGAACCACTGATAATAAAATATGGTATTGTTAGCTTCTCGCTAGGGTGCTAACTTTACACTCACCGATATTCTCTCCGGGATCCGATAGCCCGCCAGGGAACTTCCAGGCATTTTTTGTCTGCCCCAAAAAAATCAACGTGATAGACATTTCATCACTTAATAGCAATACATTTTTAACAATAACTATTTCATAGCAGAACTGCATTTTTAGTTACAGTTCTTAGTGCAACATTTTATCATTAAAGATGAGGGGGGAAATCTAATTTCAGCCAATTGTCAAAAATTCTGACATTTTTCTCGTCACTCAGGACAGAAAAAAAATAACAAAAGCAAGAAACCAACTGTTTGATAAATGACTTGAACCAAAGTTAACTAGCTAGTTAGTGCAACATTTTGTGTTTTCAAACATTCTGTTATTCCTCTTCTCAATGGGGACAAGAACCTCATTTGAAGGTTCGTTCATTTCACTGGAAATGTGAGAATGCATTTTTAGTTCAAAATCAACACACAACCTGTTTTTTTCCCCTTGTCACAGCTTCTTGCAAGCCAGAAATATTTAATCACTACATAGCTTTAAAAAGTGTTTTTAATTGCAGTAAGGTGTTTTTGTGTCATTGACTAGAGAAGTGTGGTGCAGTGAAGTGTCTTTCAACAATAACAACAAAAAATAGTCTCACCACTTATCCTTGATATTTAATAATAACAGAATGCTGCTGATTAAATTATACTGTTAGTGTGTGTGTGCGAGTGTGTGTGTGTGTGTGTATGTGTATATATATATATATCTATTTTTGTAGGTCTATTTTGTATACAGCGCAGAAATGTAAACTACACATTAGGACTATATGAGGAACACAAAAATGCACAAATAAAGCTGCATTTTATTTGTATGTTTCTAACCAAATGCTTTACTGCTGGAATTGTTTCACACATGGTCAAATACAAGATTTTGTGACACTACAAATCAGAATTTGCTTTTCTTTCATTTTGGTGCAAATTGAAATGTTTTCTTTCCCCATTGGTGTTTTGCTGATTTGTCGCTGATCATTTAAAGTGCCCCTTTTCAATACCTCTGTTCAAAATACTTGTCTAACCCGAAAGCAAGCAAATCTAAGCGGGGCGTTTTTTGTTTCTCTTCTCCCCCAAAGGGTCCGTTGAAAGTGCACCCATTACAAGCAGGCATGTACAGTCAGAGCTCTGTGATGCTGGCCCAGCGCATTCATAAGGCTCCTGTATAAACTGTATTTGCGCTGGGTCAACTAACTAGAGGTTTGGGGCCCGCCGCGTAGAAATAAATATAAATAGACGTGATGGACGTTTCATTAAAGACGATTCTTCAAGTCATCAGTAGCTCATATTTCATCGTGCAACAAATCTATTTATATTTCTGTGCATTGATGATAGTGAAGAGAAAAAAAAACATCTGCATGACAGAGCAAATTACCTTGTTCTTGTCTTGCACCACCAGAACCTTTCCATTGGACTCGTCAACCACTGCACCTACATACAATAAAAACATATATATTGACTCATATAAACCCGTTCAACTTTTATGTCCGTGAAAACACCAGAAAGGAAAACCAAAAAGTTGAGGGGTGCCTAATATATAGTCAAGTGGTTTGGACCAAACCACCGGCGCTTTTAAACCACACGGTCCTCAGTGTTATAAATATTTAACTTAGAGATTGTTCATCGGGGTTACAATAATAACAGGCTTTTGTGGAGTCTAAACAGCATGTGTGACTCAGATGCACTTGTCAATGAAGTGGACATTTATTTGTTTATTTTACAACGTCGTGACTCAGCAAGGAGGAAGAGAAAGGGACATTTTTCCTTCTGGTACGTCCTCCTTTGAAAGTGTATTTGACAGCGGCGTAAAAGAGACATGTGTTCAAGGCCCGACTTGGACTTCCGTGTGGAAATTGATGTCACTTGCTGTTCCAGAGTCCAAAAAATTGACTTAGGAAGCTCGTTATTGCGTCACAGACGCTATTCAACAGAGGGGGAAAAAATGACTAAACAGTGAAAGCGGTGAAAAATGAAAGTGTAGGTGTTAGTGATGACTGCTTTCGAATGCACAACGGTGTAAAAAAATGATTTGAATATCTGGTGCTGAACTTTGAGTCACTAAGAAGTGACTCATGGAATGCATGGAAAAGAGAACAACTACGAAAAATTGTTGTAAAATTATAGTTTAAAAATAAACGATTGAAAAGCAGGTAAGTTGGGAAAGGTTTTTAGGTTATCAGAAAATATAATTAAAAATTTGTGATGCTAGGTTCGCAACTGTCGCAATATTTTTTTTAAATGACAATACATTTTATAAATCATTTTGGGCGGCGCGGTGATGAACTGGGTAGCTCATCCGCCTCACAGTTAGGAGGGCGCATGTTCAATTCCAACTCCGGCCCTCCCTGTGTGGAGTTTGCATGTTCTCCCCGTGCCCGTGTGGGTTTTCTCCGGGCACTTTGGTTTCCTCCCATATCCCAAAAACATGCTTTGTAGGCCGATTGAGCACTCCAAATTGCCCCAGGTGTAAAATTGTTATTTGTCAACTTTCTCCCTTTCGTCCCTCCTTTGTCGAAATCTTTATTCACATGAATGAATACCTCGTGTTCGTCAGCACGTTTTACTTTCACTTTTCTATCTCGAAAACCCAGCAGTAAACTCTACCGTCCGCTCCAAACACTCAATAAAATCCGTTTGGGAAGCATGCCTCCATTTTGTTTTACCAGATAAAATCATAAAAGGGGGCTCTTTTTTTTTAAGCCATGTAATGCTGATGTCATGCTGTTGGGTCAAGCATTCAGCTCCTATTTGCCCTCTGCTGGACCTTGTGTGGTAATGCCGAAGATGTTCGTCTGCCTACCCGCCACTCCAATTTGGTGAGTAGCAAAGTGAGGCAACCTGCTTTCTCCCACGCCCATCCAGAGGGAGAGCACAGCATGGCGCTCCTGCGCGTGGTGGAAGGTGAAGCCGTGGGCGGAGGCCGCGGCTGCGCATCGGCTCATCGCGATGGGGACTCGCAGCCACACGGCAACCTTACCTTCCGATTTCCATCGGGCCAACGAATCTGCAGTCAAGAGGACAGGACCATGGAATAAATAAAAGAATGGGTGAGTTAAGGTGCAATGTTTGCACCCCACAGTTTGCAGCGAAAGGCAGATTAATCATGCACGTACGTAACCTATGACATTAAATGTCTTGAAAGGCCTAACTATACAAGATGCAATGATGTTTTGATCCCGATTCGAATTTGGTGCTTTCAGGCAAGCAGCCAACGGGATTAAACCTAATGAATAAATGGCCTAACTATCACAAGAGTGTACTGGTCAGACTGTAGGACTATTTTTTTTAGTTCACTTCTGATACCACAATTATTAAATTACAGGTACTGAAATTAAGACTCATAACTGCTGTTTTAAGGTAGTGTTTAGGCTGTTGTGCTCAGATCCCGCTTCTGTCACCAAATTATTCCTAGTGAAAGGTAAATATATGTCTGTCATCTAGCAGTCAATGCAACTCATGACTTATCAACCAGCCAAGGGCCTAAAAGAAATAATGAGAGACTGACTGAGCTTTCTGATGCGCATTATGTTCTGACACCAATTTCTGAAGTTGGATAACATCCAGTACACCTTTCCAATTATTGACAGATCGACACTTCAATCATTTTTAAATGAGCAAAAACAAACCTGTCAATAAGTCAGCAAAAGCACTTTCGCTAATGTCCTCTGGTAGACCAACGGCTGCCAGGTCCACCGTTACTCCCCCAAACCGGTCTACTTGTCCGGCCAGACCTGCGGCACCCTGTCCTCGCTGCAGCTGATTGACAACTACCCGGCACGTGAACGCACGGGAGGAACACCACTTCTGACAAAGTCCAGCCACTCGAAATTTGCAAAGTAGGGCTGATGCAGCCATGTTATCGTGTTGTTGGGTCACTTTTACTTGCTTTTAAAACCCCTTTTAATGCCAACTCGCCGACTTCCGCTGTTGGAGTTGCGTAATTACCGTAAAGCATCATTGAAGAAGGGCGATTATTAGTCAATTTTAAAACTGACGTCATTTATCGGAGTCAGCCAATCATGTGTTGCTATTAGTGACTCACCCACCGCAAACTAGTTATTGGCAAAGGATAAAATAACCTACCATCAACATTCAAATGCTTCGCAAGCACGCAGTTTTAAGCGTTATTCGATTCACTGCAATATCAAATAGTTTTTCTTGACGAAGTAAAGGGATGGTTGCTGTCTAATTTGGCTATACATTTTTTGTTGCATTACGGTAAAAGGGGCGGTAGTCAACTTTAAACCCGGAAGCAATCCTTAGCCCGGTGTTTACGCATGCATTTACTTTCACATGTGTCCGATTTTTTCTTATTATTATGTCTTCGAAGAAAAATAAAAACAAATCCAAGCAGATAAACGAAGGAGACGACTCCTGTTCCTCGAGCAACTTGGAGACTTCCGGTCACGAAGAGAGTAAAAGCAACAACGCCTTCACTGCCATCGAATTTGTTGACAAAGGTAATAATGACACACCGGCTTGAAACTTGAAGAGAAAATGCATGTTTGTTGTCTGAATCTGGATTATTTGAGAGATGTTAACGCAGGACCACAGAACTCGAACAACCAAGACACCATGCAGCTTGTATGGTGATCCTTTCCACATGAATTATTTTACAAGGTGTTTGTTTTCTTGCGTTTTACAGCTGATGACAAAACGCCCAAAAGTTGCAGATGGTTGCTCGCACAACTGAGCATCAACTCATTGAAGTCGGCCGGCGTCAGCATCGGCAGACCCGTCCTCCTCACAAGTCAAACGGGACGACAGGAGGTGGTCTTATTATCCTACAAAGCAGCCTTTTTTCTTATACATTTAAATTTTATTCATGCAATAGTTGACTTTACTCCTTGTAAAATTCTGCCTTAATTCTTGGTACATTTTAATCTCATCTCAAAGTTACATCTCCCTTCATCAAATTAAAAATTCATTCTGGTATTTTTTTGATTTATTAATCATAAAATTACAATTGTTTCTCATAAGATTAAGCCAATTTATAAAAATATGTCCTTTTCAACTACAAATATTTTATTCTCTTAAAGTAGAGTAAAATATAAACCGCTCTCTATTTTTTCTGATAATTAGAATAAAAATACACCTTTCTGATAAATTGAAATGTAATATTTGTAATAACATTAATAAATTATATTTTCTGTTAAGGCACCCCTTGCCATCAAAGTCTATATTCAATTTAATGAGCCAGCATTTAGTGTTTTTGTCCACGTTCAGATATAAACATCCTAGAAGAGGGATCCTCCCATCTGTGGTCTCTTCTCAAGGTTTCTCATTTTCCCCAGTAGGGCTTTTTTGAGTTTTCCCTTGCCCTCCAGGGAGTTTAAGATCAGGGGATGTTGAGAACAATTGACAATTTTGCACATGTGAAGCCATATGAAACTTATCTGTGATTTAGGGCTATATAAACAAACTTGACATGTCTTTTCTCATAAATTCCAAACCAAAGTCTTTGATTATTCTGAGTTTTCTTTCTTATAAAATGATTCATTAAAAGTAATTTATTTCAGAGCTTTTTTCTTCTAGTTATGACGTTCATTTGAATATTTATTGCTTTTTTTTTCTTGTTAAAATCACTGCTCTTTGTTCTCATCTCCTCTGCATTTTGTTCTCTGATCTTCCATTTTGTGTTTTGTCCTTGTTGACAGGTGTGTGTGGGATGGCCTGTGGCCGCCTTCCCCAGTGGCAAAGTGGGCCTCCCCAAGTGTGCACAGAGCAACCTAAAAGTGAAATGTGGCGATGTGGTGATGCTTCAGCCTGTGACGGGTCCCGTACTTCAAGCCCAGGAAGTCATTTTCTCTGCCAGGTTAGCTTCTTTTCAAGACCACTCCTTCCAAAGAGAAAAGATGTTTTTTTTTTTTGTTTTTTTTGTTTTTACAATATATAACAGCTCCTAGGTGTTCTTTTTAAATGGTATCAGACATTCTGACAAAATAGACAAAAGATTAAAAAAACATTCTCGTTGAAATTGCTATTTTTTGTTTCCATGTTACCATGACAACAGAACAGCGTGAGAGAAAGTGAGAGACTGCCATCTGTTGTCATGATTGTGTAACTGCAGTTGTCACATTGAATGCATTTTTCCTCTTAGGTCTGTTGATGATGAGAAATTAAACACAGACGAGTTCAGGAGCTTCTTGCTGAATTCGTTAAGTAAGTTTGCAACAGTTAGGATTGAACATAATTGAACTTTTAGTCTCATATTGCGGAGAATTCTATCTATAACGTGAACAATTATCAACAAAATAGTTTTAAGCACAGTGTCAAACAGTATAATGGCCCCTTCACAGACTTCATTGAACATCTGTTTTGTGTTTTGTTTTCTTTAAAATTGCACCTTTTTCCATAAAATGTGGACTTTAATCTCATAATATTCAAGTATTGAATACATTCCATGTATTAAACTATGGAAATTTTTGGACAATTTCAAATGGGTTTTTTTTCTTTCAAAATGTTTATTTCACATACAAGTTAAATTTCTCTTAATATTCAACCTTTCTATGAAATGAAAGGAAGAGCATTAGCCTTCAATGTGGAGATTTCATGTCTTATTTTCCTCCCCAGTTGGAGGCATTGTTCTTCCCGGCAACATTGTGTCCCTCACGTACTTTGGCCGGCCGTGCAGTCTTTACGTGGAAAGTGTACAAGGAGAAGACGGCGGTGCCTGCCAGAGGCCATCTCTCCCTCCTCCTGGTCCTCCCTATGACACAGAGGAGCCGTCAGAACTGAACTCCACCGCCGCCGACCTGTCCCTCCAACTCGGTCTGCTCGCCTTAGATGATACCAGGGGTCCTCCAGGGACCCCTGCTGCCAGCACACCGCACCGACCCACTTCCTGCCTCCCTCCCCTCTCCCCGGCATCTCCCATTGTGAACCATATCGACCCCCCTGTTGACAGTGAGACGACCACTACCAGCTTGGAGGGTTCCTTTAGCACAGAATGTACTCCGCAAATCCCTGTAGTGCCCTCTGCTGGTTTTTCGAGTACTGACACCTTCTACAGTCTCGCCTCTACGACCAAGATTAGTTTTCCAGGCAAAGCCAAGCAGAAGGATGCCGAAGCCAAAAGAGCAAAAGTGACATACAGCATGATCGGCGGGCTGAGCAGACAATTGAATGTCATCAGAGAGACCATAGAGCTGCCTCTCAAACATCCACAACTCTTCTCCAATTATGGTATGTAATGACAATTTAAACAAAAGTATTATATTCTGTTCATAAGCAGATTTCAAAACAACTGATTGCTGGAATAGATTTGTGAAGTTATGAAAATAAAACAAAACCCTCATATTGCATAAAAGACAGACAGTTTAAGAACCATGAAAAATGAGGGATTACCACAATTAAATGTTTCTTTCTGAAGGTTTTGTAATTTTTTTTGTTATTGTTTTACTTGTGTAATATTGATAATTTTCATGGAAAAAAATATGCCACTGTTTTAATCCCAATTTTTTTCTTGAATATATTTCTTTCACAAAATTCCAACTTTTTTTATTTATTTTTTTATTTACTATTTGCCCTTGCTGAATTCCTACATCAAATTTTTGTCTTAACCAGGGATCCCCGCTCCCCGAGGAGTTCTTCTTTATGGACCTCCCGGCACGGGAAAGACCATGATTGGACGAGCCATCGCCAACGAGGTGGGCGCTCACATGACGGTGATCAATGGGCCAGAAATCATGAGCAAGTAAGGCTCATGCTCAGCGAATGCCAAATTCCCTGTCGTTACTATCATAGCATCTGAGTGGGCTGGTCATTTTCTTCTTCAGGTTCTATGGTGAAACTGAGGAGAAGCTGAGGCAAATATTTACGGAGGCAGCAAAAAGGTAATTTTTAGGTGGTGCGTTTAACGGTACACATGCAGGACTGTTTTCACTTTTTGCAATTTGTCTGCATCAATTTGTAATGGGCATTATCACCTCTAGAGGACTGGAGTGGAATTGCCATTTTTTTTACTCAAACAATTTATAGTTTTCATAGAAAATATAATTTTTTTTCAAAACTACAACTTTTTCCTAAAATTTCAGTTTTCTTTATGTAATTTTCTAATCTAATTCTTGTAGTCTTAAATATTGTTATGATGCATTGTAACTTTTGCATAGAATCCAGCAGATGTTCTGAAAATGTTACCGAAAGCTTGTCTCCTTGTTTGACAGGACGCCTTCCATCATCTTCATCGACGAGCTGGATGCTCTTTGTCCCAAACGAGAGGGCGCGCAGAACGAGGTGGAGAAACGAGTGGTGGCATCCCTCCTGACTCTCATGGATGGGATCGGATCCGTAAGTATCCTTTCAAGACCGGGTCCCAACCCTGCACTTTTAGCTTGTCCTCCCACTGATGTACACTGACACTTTCAGGCATATATCGTGAGGCCGTTGTTTGGCACATGTTGTAGTTTGAACTGCTTAAGACATCATGCCGGTTTGTTGGACTCGATCGCACGCATGCACGCACACACACAATAGAGTTCTCGGGTCACCGCGACTGGATGATTATCAGCTAGGAGTAGTTGTTTTCAGAGGTGCTATAAGACTTCCTGTCCAGAGGATCAATGGTTGAAATGTTGGACAAATCCCTTCCTCCCTCCGACTCTTCCTTCATTCCTGCCTTCATTCCGGCTTACTGGGGTGGAATCTCAGCCAAAGGAGGAGCACTCATCCTCCTCATTTAGCAATCAAGACATTCAGACACGCAAGGCAGTGAGTCAAGGCAACAGTTCAACTTTTTCTTTTTCATAACATTTTGCAGAATCATGGGCGCTTTATTGTAAAGTTACACTTATAAAAGAGAAATTGTTTGAAATGTTTTTTTCTATACATCAAAATTGAATTTCGCCTTAGAAAAAGGTTTCTGTAAGCACTGATTTTAATTAGACTACATTGGATAAGCGGTGTTGATGGATAATTGGATTTAGAAAGTGTAGTATGTGCATATAATTGAATATGAAAAACTTTTTTGTTTAGGAGAAATGCGAATTATTCCATTTTAATGTTTATTATTACGTAATAATAGTGTTTATATTACTTTTTGTTCAAGCTATGCAGAATTTAATTCACTGGAACCTATCAGTGCTGCTCTGTGGCTTGTTGTCAGGATTTTAAGACTCTCCCTCTATGTGGGGCAAACCCTTGCTTTAAAATTATACATACGTATATTTTTGCCACATTTACACAACTATTGATTATCATTCTATTTGCATATTTAGAATAATTCTTGATTCTGTCTAGGAGGGCCACTCGGGACAGCTTCTGGTTTTAGGGGCCACTAATCGGCCCCATGCTCTTGATCCGGCATTGAGGCGACCTGGACGTTTTGACAAGGAGCTCGAGGTACCTGATGGAAAATTCAAATACATATTTCTCCTCAAATTGTACCCACTGCATTCGCTCTGTTTTTATCAATACAGACGTACAATGTTTTTTGGAGTTCTTTAAGGCTATATTCTAGCCACCTTTATTTTAAATATGCTCATTGCAATGCCAAGTGTAATGTAAAATTATCTATAAATACAAAACATTCCCGATTTATGCAAATATCGCTTCCTATTGTACCGGTACAAGGACGCAATGGTCTGGTGACTTACCGCAATACCCACCGACAGGTTGGAATTCCCGGTCCTGCCGAACGTGCCGACATTCTGCACAAGCATCTAAGCTCAGTCCCATGTGGCGCAACCACGCAGGAAGTGGAACGGCTGGCTGACGCCGCTCACGGATATGTTGGCGCTGACCTTGCTGCTGTTTGCAAAGAAGCTGGTAAGGATAGTCACAAGTGTTTTCTGCACAACAGTAGTGGCAAATTGCAAAATATATATATATATATATATATTGTATTTTTTTATATTGAATTGAAATACAGTTTCAATTCGACTATTCCGACATTATGACTGACTACCACCCCACCAATGAAAAATGAATATAGGTCACCTGTGTCATTTTAAATGACTTTCATGCAGGTGTACCTAATGGTCTGACCATGGTTCCATCTCTTGACCTCACCTTTTTTTTTTTTTTGCTGTCACGCCTCCAAACCATAATCACTGCTGGCATCCTCCTTCCACAATGACTTGTGTTTTAAATTTCGTGTGTTGATATTGACATAAAAGGAAGTTGGGGGTTTCCGTGGCATTCCAATCCCAAAGACATAAACCACCAAAACCACGTCCTCTTCCTTCTCCTCATCCTCCCCCTCCTCACCCACAACTCTTCACACACACCCAAATGACACACATTCTGACTTAGTATACGTGTGTATGCGTCCTGGGTGGTCCGAGAGCACGTTTTTGCTGTAAATTGGCGTGATTGGCAGGTTTTCAAGGATCTAGGTACAGGTCTGGATACAGTTGAGGTATTTATTTTGGGATCAATGGAAGCTATGAAATGACTGCAGGTGGATGGTTGCATTTTTGGGACATGTCATGGTGTTGCTTGATTCAACTGTGGACTGGCCATATTGCATTCTCTACAGCTTGTTGTCTTCGCACAGAAATGAGTTTCTAAATTGAAGAGCGTAAATGATATACTGGCCAAGAAGAAGAAAATTGAATCAAATCAGACCCTCCTAGATATAAGTCGCTGTTTTTATTTTATTTTTTTGAAATTATTACTTCTAGATAGTGCATCAGGAATAAGAAAGTAGAAGATGTTGCGTTGAAAATTTGAAGCCGTCATGTGGTCTGTTGGTGTCTAGCTGGATGGACTCAATTTCAGGCATGTGCGTGCATGCGTGCACACGCTTGTTTAATTTGTGCCACATCCAGGCCCCGCTGTTTACAAGCATCTGTAAATAGGGAAAGCCCACCAAAACAAAAAATAGGGTGGTCGTAAAATTGATTATGAGCAATAATAAACAGAAAGATTTACTTCCCTAACTTTACAACTAAAAGTAATTTGCTCCCACCAGCCTCCCAAATTATTTGGCTAACATGCTTCAGTTAAAACAGTTAAACGGCGGAAAGGAAATTAAAAGGCAGATGTATGCAGGAGGATCTCGATTTGGCCTACATTGTGCTCTTGGGGATGTCAAACAATTAGATGAAAAACTCACAAATATTTGTATATAATACTAAATACAGCCGGTTTTTCAGGAGGAAGCAGATGTTGCCTTTTGTAAATACCGCACAGGTATTCCGGAAGCCCGAGCAAGTCATGAATACGTTCCTGCGGTTGTGCGATGGCATAACGCCCAAAATATTCTGCAATTTACTCGAGAGACGCTGTCCCTCCACATGCTCTTGAGAAATAGAAACACATTCAACCCTGAACATAACTTAACAACCGTTAGACAAGTCATACAAAAGTCTTGGATTGTTTTTTATATTAAACGAAAAGCACATCAATACTAGGGAATTGAAAAAAAACTTATATTACATAAATAATAAAAAAATATTCCTCACAAATATCTGAAGAAACAAATGTTAGCCCAAAACTGGGAAATATTATAAGAAAAAAAAAGATCAAATATTAAATAAAAAATGCAAAAATAGGGGGTACTAAAAAACATTAGTGAGCAGTAAAAATTTAGAAAATATATTAGATGAAGAACACAAATCCAGTCTTACTTAATTGGTCTGAAAATTGTGAATGAACTCCAGTCTATAGCGGTGGATAAGCACAACTCGATAATGTCACCTTTTACTATTGGGCAATCCTAATAGAACTTGTGACGAGATTGACGGATGCCTGCAGGGCAGCGGAAACTCAATTCAACAATGTGTCTCCAACATTTTTGGCTTTCGGGATCTTCTCTCTCCTGAGTGCTTTTGGCCTACTCAGAGCACACATTTGGTTTGGTTATGAAAACATCCGATGGGAAGGAAGACAGGCAGAGGGGAGGGAAAAAAGAAGGGGGGGGGGGGCAGCGACAGCACAACACGCTTTAATTTGAACCTTATGTGCACTCCCAATTCTTTCCAGAGATTGAGTGGGATCAGAATATGCAAGAAAGGACATTTACAAAGTGGTCCAACTTTGTAAGTACAGAGTTGGTTATTAATCATTATCATTTTTCTCGGTCACAGGTAGCAAAATGTCCTAGTAATTATCTGATCGCATTCAAGCCAATGAAAATATTGCATCTGCTCAGTTTTTTAGTACTATTGCTGTAGTAGGGCGCACGGTGCTGCACTGGTTAGCACATCCGCCTCACAGTGCAGAGGTTCTGGGTTCGATTCTGGCTCCGGCCTCTCTGTGTGGAGTTCATGTTCTCCCCGTGCCTGCATGGGTTTCATCCGGGCACTCTGGTTTCCTCCCACATCCAAAAAACATGCATGGTAGGGAACATTTCCCAAATTTGTTTGTGATGGCAACGTCTCCTCTGGCTGGGGCGGAGGCCGCTACCGCTACTACCGCCACTGTCTCAGCGCCGGGATCTGCCGCCTTGGGGGGTTAAGCGCACATGTTGAGCGTTGGAGCCGGTACGCCACATCTCCCGCCTCACTCCGGGTTCTTTCCACATCCTGCCTCGCCAGCTCGCTTCCACTCAGACCAGATGTTTTTTGTGCAAGCTAAGCAATGTTAGCGTCGTTGTCGTTGTTTGAGTGATGAGATGCGGCACCCTTGGGGGGGATCTCGATTGGAAGAAACACGCTGACCCCAACTTGACTTGTTGACAAACCTGCGTTCATTGTGTTTGTCGCCACGTTTCCCTCACCTCAAGCTGGAAATTGCAAACAGGATGCAGCTCCCCTCCCGGTGACTGCATGCTGGCTCCCGGCCCGTCCGTACCACTTCAACATTTGCCACACCGAGAACCCCGCTGCCTCTGAGCAGGAAGGCGCACACATGCGCTGGAAATGGTTGTCGCTAATATACGGTTATCCATCTGTGGGGTTGAAACGCAGTTGCAGGATGGCTTTGGAACTACTAATCATTGCCCACGTGCAGGGTTTAATTCAGAGTTATAAAACGGGCCTGTTTTCTTTAGTTAAGAATTTTCCTTTCCTTATCTCGCGTTGTTTCCTGTTCGTTTAGTACCAACCAGTGGTGGGGCAACAAGGCCTCCTGTGCTGCTTGTATCGATCAGAAGCACTGTATTTTCTGGACTATAAGTCGCAGTTTTTTTTTTATAGTTTAGCCGGGGGTACCACTTATATTCAGGAACGACTTGTGTGTGAAATTATTTACACATTTCACAAGTTATTTTCACACTAAACCACATGAGGGCGCTCTAGCCCTGTGGAATAATTGGAACTGCAACTGACGTAAACCACGTAGAAGAGGAAGTGCTGCATTTTCTAATCTCAGGAGTTAGCGGAGTTGTTTAAAACTGACACAGAGGATGAAGATGGATTTAATGATTTGGAGTGACACGGATGGTTCAATAAACTTGTTAGCATGTTACTTATGCTATAGTTATCTGAATAGCTTTTAATATGTTATGTCAAGCACGTGCTCAGTTCGTTGATTTTGTGTAATGTAACGTTAGCATACCGTACAATTATTCAGCCTGTTGTTGCTTCTATTCTATTTTTATTTTAAATAGCCAAGATGACATGTCTGTTCTTGGTGTGGTGTTTTATCAAATAAATTTCCCCCAAAAATGCAACTTATACTCCAGTGTGACTTATATATGTCTTTTTCTTCTTTATTACGCAGTTTATGGCTAGTGTGACTTATAGTCCGGAAAATACGGTACATCTATTACCAAATACTGGATATGTTCAATGAACTCGTCGTCATTTATACCTAATAGTCAATTATTTTCACTCTGTAGCATTTCTCCCAGTTCTATTCCTTCCTGTACGTGTTCAGCATGTTAGATTTTGTTTTGTGCAGTCGAATTTCAGCCTCTGTTGCCATGTCAATTAAATTGATGCAATTAAAAATGATTGATTAAAGGACTAGCCTTCAAACAAAACTCTTAACGAGGTTGAATTCATGCGCATGCACGCACACACACACACACATACACACACACACACACACACACGCGCACGCACACACACCACATATAAATTGGGCTGTACGCATTTGCCCACATCCTGTCATGGCTGAAAAAAAGACTATTTTTCTCGTTGGTTTTCAACCCTTTCTTGGAATTGTAGAGTGCTAACCTTGAGCCGGTTTGGCGTGTGCTCAGGTATGTAACCTGGCAAATCCATCGGGTTCTGCATCAAACAAAAAAGCCAGTAGCATATGAAATAAATAAAAATCTACTTCAAATCTGAGACCGACTGTTTAAATATTGCCGGAAGTTTGGTTTGCACCATGCAGATACGGTGACATTTACGTTATACCAATAACTAGTTTGACAAACGTGCCAACAAACAGAAATAAAACTGCGAGTAACACATAAATTGTCATAAATTATTAATCATGCCCATAACTTGCTACCTGTCGACCTGGTTGACCCCCGACTGCGTATGACTGATGGAAAGCTGCTGAAATTTTTTTCGAGTGTGAAATCATTGTCTTAAAACTTCACAATCCATCTGCAACGTCAACTTCATAGCAACCGCGAACGATCATAAATATAAGTTTATGCCGGGGCGGTAAATACCGCACTATCCGAGACTTGAAATAGTTCCACCGTGAAACAAACTGCGCATTCTTTCTGTCCATCGTGAACGTTTGAAATAACTTCTTTTGCTTTCATGGAATTTTCCAGCCAAGAGTTGTCTCTTTTGTGCTAATAAAAACCTTTTCCTGCGAATAAATACGTTCTTTCTTCCCGACATCCTCTGCTTTGTGCGTGAAAACTCACTCATCGCCTCGCTAGTTTCTTCTTAAGCGCTTTCCCGTGACTTCTTTTGTGTGGCGAACAAAGGCTGAGTTTTGATAGTGACACATCAATGTTTTGCCTGTCTCCTCCCGGCTTTAATGCTGATGTCTCCTATTCAAACCTCATGCGCTTCCCACTTATCTCAAAAAGGGGGAATTAGCCTTCATTTGGTTTGAATTTGCCCGGCGTGTACGGTCGCATCGCGCAGCCGCCCAAATGCTTTTGAGTTTAAATTGGATTAAATGTTGGAGCCGGGATGAAATGCCTCGAGTCACAACGTCGTAAACAAGTCCCACTTCCTTGCCGTTGCTCTTACTTTGTCAGGTTAATGGCCCACTGTATTTGAAGGCAACAATTCAAATCTTTTTTTCCAGTCTTTGCTTTTAATGAAATTGGTATTTAAAGAATCCTCTTCCATTATGAGGCAATGAAATGAATACAACACCTAAAAACTAGTAACAGTGCCTCTCTTTCCGGGGCTTTAAAAGTGACCTGACCAGTGAGTTCTAACGATGATTTTTATATCTCCAATAAAGTTCTGCGACTGGTCTTGTAAATTTCTGAAGGGTGTAGCGTGTGATTACATTGAAGAAATGGAAAATAAACTGAGTTGAGCCCTGGGGTCTTCAGACTAGGGTCAATTAGTGGAGCCCAACGTTCAAAGCAAACATGCTGAAGCAGCATTTTGCGGTTATGCTGCATGCAAAGGAATAAGCTGCCAACCAAAGTGGTCAACACTAATTGTCTTTTCTCCAGGTTTAAATGCACTGAAACGAGCAATCGGAGCATCCGACAACCTGTCAGACCAGCAGCTGATGGGCAACGTGACCGTCACTTTGTCCGACTTGCAGTGGGCCATGTCAGTGGTGAAGCCCAGTGCCATGAGGGAGATCTCCATCGATGTTCCCAAGGTAGCGTAAGCCTTTGATTTCAAGTGGAACCCAAATCAAAAATGTTCTAATATGTGCCTTGATTAATATTGTGTCATGAAATGTTAAGCACTTTAATACAGCTTCTTTCAGGGTTCGGTCACGTGAGGATACTTTGTCAAATTCAATCAAAAATAGGGGGCAATACCGAATAAAAGGTCAGCTCAGAAAATGGACGAAACCGGTTGGATTAATAGACTTTGTTCTTATTCCATAAACAACAACAAAATGTGGCACCCCACAGTCAAAATAATTACTTTGGATTAGTACAAAGGTTTCATAGGCTTTCGGAGAGAGGTGTCAAACTTGAGACCAGCTGAAAAATTGCCGTTTTACACCCTTCCAATTTTTTTTATTTCAATACATTTGTTAATGAATTTGTCATGGCGCCAAAAGCACATTGCGAGCTAACTGTAATATTCACTAGCCAAGGGCTGAGCTGCACTCTATTTTTTTATTTTTTTTTACAGAGTAGCTTGAGACCCGAGTCTTTTTAGGTTTTTTAATTTAAAAAAAAATGTGGCTCGTGCTAACAGTTAGGTGCGGAGGTTTGGCTTCCCGGTTGAAGGAGGAATTTCTCATTGACTAGTTAGCTTTCATTGACAAAAACAAAACAATGAATCAGAGAATCGTGAACTCGACTATGCGGGGATGACTTTCCCTCAACCATTTGAATTGATATCAATATGTACCACAAGATGACCTTAAATCACATAACTCTCAAATGTTTTCACTTATTAAAAAAGCCATTCTAAGTGTAAATAACCTCCCCTGAAAGAAGGAGGGAAAGAAAACCAGTGAGTGTTGCAGTGGCGAGACGAAGGATGTTTTGACATTGCATGTGTAGGACCTAATGGACAGGAAGAAGGTTAACATCATCCTCCGTTGGTAATTCAAAGCAGATGGGCTCAGCGAGGGTTCCTGCCAGACGCCAACATAAAAAAAACAGAAAAGAAAATGAAGACGATATGTCCGTCCTATCATGTGCGCACCGCACCGCCTTTTTGCCACACTGTTCACATCCAGCGATGTTCACTCCTTGCGGCGAGTTCCTGGAACTGGAAAGTGACCCCCAGCCCTCCTCCTTGGCAGCCCAGCTGAAAAGCTAGCCGCAGAGCTCCGGACTTGATTATATCCACATGAGTGAAAACATTTGTTTCGAATCCCTTTTATATAAGAAACTTCCAGCGAAGGCCCCAATCAATGCGTGCCTCGAGTTCCTCAGAAGACCTCTCCAATCACGTACGGAGGTACTTGTGCCTTACTAATTCATAATGAATTCATCAGCATCCTTTGGACCAATGACAGCGCAGCGCTACAGTGGTTAGCACATCTGGCTCGCAGGCGAGAGGTTCTTGGTTCAGTTATCCTCCAAAATCAGTTGGGATAGCTTCCTCCATGACCCGAATCAGGACAAGCGCAATGCAAAATGGATGTGAGGCTTTCAGCAAAGTTGAGCGGTTGGCAACCAATGAGAATTCCCGTTGTAAGCGTAAATTGGATGGAAAATATGAGAAGCATTTATGCGCATTATGTGCCTTTAAGAAGTGTGGCCTTATAAATTAGATTGAAAGAAAATCAATTGCAGGGGAACAATGTCCACTGAGAATCTCACATAGGTTGAAAACTAATCGAGAAAAAAAAGCTGTTTCAGTCCAGCTCTTGAACTTATTTCACCCTTTGTGAGCCCATCAAAGCACCAACTCCTCTTGTAAAGTTCAGAAAACAACAGTAAAAGGTAATAAGGGGTCTTCAAACTTCAGAACGAGTGAGCGAGGTGTGAGTCAAAGCGTTAACCTTGTAATTCCACAAATTAATTCTAGCGTGCTGGCCATGCGACCGTTAAAATCTTCAGAGCAAGAATGCCACGCAAAGCCCTGAGAGGAGTGATTTGCGTTTTGCTGAGTAACGCGTCTTGTGGGCCAACGCACGCCAGCCTACATGTCGT
Organism: Syngnathus scovelli; assembly: GCF_024217435.2. NCBI lineage: Eukaryota > Metazoa > Chordata > Actinopteri > Syngnathiformes > Syngnathidae > Syngnathus > Syngnathus scovelli. Next base: position 21,611,086 of record NC_090847.1, read on the forward strand.
AAAAACCAACATGCAACGTGGGGCTTCTTGAACTATGCTGCACCTGTAGTGGAAAGAGATGCCTTTTCTGTCCCAGTAGGTGGCAGCAGAGGGAAAGGGTTGATATAATTGAATACCAGAAGAAATAGGCAAAATCATTTCATTAACCAAAAATGTTTGCAAGATATTGTCAACGATCGAAATGATTGGAAAATGATTGTTAAATATTATGTATCAAAGCCATTTTCTGTAAATATTGCATATTCGTGATATCTTTGAGAAAATTTGCTAGACATTGTAACGTTTTTATTTATCATGCTGTCACCATGTTGTGTAGATATGATTATCTATTGTCAAATTACTGTATGATGCTGCTATTGGCGCTTGTGGAAAAATATAGCAAATTGCTTTATTGGACTACTGTTGGAATGGCAGGAAAACTCTCACAAATGGCATAAACGATTTAAAGTTTGTCGGCGACCCCTAGCAGTAAAAGCCAAAAGTAAGTACTCATTACGATGTCATATCGTTTCCAACCAAAAATCTATTATCGTGCATTTGCGTCATCAAGATACTCTTGGTATCTTTTGGAAAATATTGTGCTTGCATTCACCGCAGTATGTCTGCTTTTCTGCTTTTATCTTTTTTTTTTTCAATCAGGGCTATCTAAACAAGCATTCTGTCTTTCCGGCCTATCTCTCTCTCTCTCTCTCATGATCTCCTCGCTCTCCTTCTTCCGCCCCCTTTTTGGTGCTGTCCATAAATTGCTTGGTATTTACAGTATGTGGCCAGATGCCAGATTTCCATGAGGTGCTTGGTTCCCCGGAGACGGCGCCGGTGGCCTGGGATGTGTTACCTCTGTGTGATGGAGGATGTTGCTGGTGGAGGGGTGTGATAGAGAGAAGAGAAAACGATAAAGAGAGGGAGGAATAGTTAAAAGGAGCTAGTGATGACTTAATAATGAGAAGAGACTGTCAACAGTGTTAACATTTCTAACTGTCATACAGTATATGAATAATGGGCGCCAAAATCATTTAATTGCCTGTATATTACCAAACTGTCACTCTAAAACACTTTATCGTTCAAAATGGATTGATTTGGAATGTCGTGTAAATGTTTGGGAAAATGTCTGGCTTATATGTTGCAGCTTTACAACCTGTAAGAATACCAAATACTCCTTTCTCATTCGCCATTTTAGCTACGTTTCTGCCCAAACAACCGCTGTTAAGGTCATCGTTGCACATTTTCTGCAATTTTCTTCTGCTTTTCTGTTCCTGTCTTGCTCGTAATCCCTTTCCCCTCAAGCATTTATGACTTTGGAAACAGATAAGTTTTTCCCCATCTGGGAAACAGGTGGAAGATATAAGCGTTTTGCCAGGAGCATTCTTCTTTTTGTTTTCCATCAGTGGAAACTAGCTTTGGCACTACTATAGCATGTTCATAGTTTTTTTTTTTTTTTTTTTAGGGGGCCAGTTTCAGACAACCATTGAATGTGAATGAAGGCAGATGGTGAGAGGTTATGTGAACCGCACAAGAATGCGCGGTGATTTGAATGAAAACAGGCGAATGCGTTGCACCATGGCGTGGAATTGAAGACGTGAAGAGTAGAATGGATTGCGCGTGGAAGCGTTAGTGCGGGAAGACGCTGGCCTCCCACCCTCGCTCAGACAAGCAGCCGTTGGCTGACTCCAACATCACCTCATAATTCAACCGGAATTATCAGTTCCTCGCGTCCTTCCAAATATTCCCTTCAGTGCTTCAAACGCGTTTGTCCGTCTGGAATAATTTATCACCATTGGCTTTGTCTGAGAGGTCTTCAATGAGACTGGCTTCTGCATACAGTAATGTTTTTGTGAGGGATTTCAAGTCGGGCTGAGCGATTTTCTCAAATAATCTACCTACGACCCTCCCTCCCTCACTATTACAATTGCAATTTAACGTGTGATTTTTCTTCCAAGGTCCCCTTCCCATATATTGTTTTAACAAACACAAGCTACCAAAGTTTTGCCCTAAAGGTCTCTCATATCTTTGAAATCTCGTAAGTCAGCTCACTTGTCTGTCCAGGTTGTAATTCATCTGAAGACCAATATCCCTAAACCCAATACAGGTCCGCTGGGCTGATGTCGGCGGTATGGAGGACGTGAAGCTGAAACTGAAGCAAGCTGTGGAGTGGCCCCTGAGGCACCCCGATGCTTTCACTCGCATGGGCATCCAGCCACCAAAGGGGGTCTTGCTGTATGGGCCGCCAGGCTGCTCCAAGACTATGATAGCCAAGGCCCTGGCCAATGAAAGTGGCCTCAACTTTCTGGCTATCAAAGTGAGTTTGCCTTGATTGGCAAAAATTGAATTGTTGTTTGTGGTCACTTCCAAACACGCAAACACCTCTACTTAAAATTAGGTCAAATACAGCAAAAACAAAAACTCCTAATTTGTTTGTAATTTTCATCTGAATGTCTACACACTTGATGAGCACGTAGTCGATTTAGAAAAACACTCAGCTGATTAATTTTTGGTCATGATCAACCTTGACCCTGAGGCTTTTATTCAGGTCAAAGTTCGACTAACAAGAAAAATGTGCATGCCGCAAATAATATTGTGTCATGTGTCAAATCAAAAACTTGGATGAAGGCTCTCTGAATCCGTCATTATTTATTTTCATGAGACGGCACATTAACGTGTTTTTTTTTAATGTAAAACATCAATGACCACTCTCAAATAAATCACAGCAGTACAAAATCAGGTACGTAAATCGTGACCTAAAAAGTTTGTTTTTGTTTTTAACTAATGTATTGATTTCAAATCATGTTCGTGTGTTTAAGCCACTATGCATCCATCAATATTATCCTTACACGGGCTTAACATGTCCATCAACGTCTTAGAGAAAAGGTTTCCCCTTGATGACCCCGGGAGGGGCATCTCGCTGCCTCACTTCCTGTGCCAAGAGCTCCCTTGTGTGACCCTTGACCCTGTGTTTGTCCATTTTCATTCATCACCCCTACCACTGTCACCTCAGCCTTCCTCCCTGCCGCCATTCATTCACCGCATCCTGACAGAGACGGATGGACCAAATTGTCGAGTTGTTGATCAGTGATTGTCTTTCAAAGCGGTTGCCATGTGAGACGGGAAGTCGCAGCTGCTTGAGGAAATGCTAACGCTAATTCAGTAGCCCAAAAAAAGTCTTGGGTGAAGGCAAAACTGAAGTTGAGCATTTAATTTTCATTTGTACATGAGGAACATATTTCAGTCATGTAGAGATAAGATAAGATTTGTAAAAAGAAAATGAAAATGTATTTAACCCAAAACAAAACCTTTTTATTTCTGTAGTTATATCACTATAAATCGAAAGAAACTGATGTCATTTTGGACCCAGCGTCTCAGCAACCTAAAGTTGCCCAGAATCCATTAAAATATCTTTGGCCTCCGGGGAAAAAAAAAAAAAAATGCCTGGTATTATCAGATGCTCAAAAACAGTCTAAATGAACGTTTATCTGCTTAATCTACATAAACCGAGCAAGAGAAGCAAAAATGAACTAGTATTGAATATATCAAAGTTGACCAACAGTTTAACCTCAGCTAAGACTTGAATTGCTGACATTGGAAGGAGTCAATGTATTTATGAGGGTTGATGAGAAGGAGAGCAGAGTGGAGATGCAGACTGTCACATTATGTTCGTTTCTTGGGTTAGCACAAACTAACTAAGTCAACTAAAACCGCTGCACAATTCTGATACATTACCATGTTAATGAGTGCCTCTAACCCAGTGGAATGCTTTTGGCAGTCTCAAAATGATGATTCAAATATCTATGAAAAAGTTTGCTAATGTCCACCATTGTTGACTTTTCAGGGTCCCGAATTGTTGAGCAAGTACGTTGGCGAGTCTGAAAGAGCCGTGAGAGAGGTGTGTCCCATTTTTCACTTTGTATTCGACCTGTAAGAAGAAATAACATTTTCCCGCCTCTGACTTTGACGCACCTCGGTAAACACGAGATGCTGGCACAATTCTTACTGTAACTGTGAGCTGTGTTGTTCATTTGATTATTTTTAGCGCTTGATGTTAGATGTGCTCATACGCACATTATGACGCCATCAAGTGACGCATTTCCTGTTTACGGTCGCTGCCAGCTGAGGACGATCTCCATTCAGCATCTATTTTAAAGTCCCCTTTTCCTCCTCTCCTGTCTTTGTTGCCACCTCGCAGGTGTTTCGGAAGGCCAGAGCCGTCGCTCCCTCTATCGTCTTCTTTGACGAGATCGACGCCCTGGCCAGCGAAAGAGGAAGGTAATTGTGCTATTAATAAATATAAATCGTGCAGTATTGTTCACCTCTGAGTCAACAGACTTCTTTATTGTCTGGGCCGTGACAAATGCTCTTAGCCGTTCTCTTTGTGGCCTGTCCAACACAGTGGACGCTCTTTCTTTAATGGGATGGCGCATCTGTGGTGTGGAGGAAATAGGATGGCGGAGGTAGTTGAGGGGGTTGGCTCGACAGACGACATGCACCGGAGGCACACAAACGTTTCATTGTCCCCCGTACCTTGCAGATGGGGGCGGAGGGAGGCCAAATATGTGTGATTTGTCTGTCTTTCTGACTTTCTGTCTGTCCGTCCATCCAAATGATCAATCCACATATTCCATCCATCTCTTCTCAAATTTAATGGTTAAAAAACCTCACCTTTCTTGACCAAATGTGTGATTCCGTCTCCAGATAACACATAGGGGAGCAAAAACAGGAAGTAAATATTAACACTTCATTAAAGTATTGAAAAAAATATATATATATAGATCATTTGAAACCATAGCAAAGTTTTGTGAGCAAAGGTATGATTTCAGACTGTCCCCTGACATGAGTCCGATACAATGATAAACGGATGGATGGATGGATGGATGGATGGATGGATGGATGGATGGATGGATGGATGGATGGATGGATGGATGGATGGATGGATGGATGGATGGATGGATGGATGGATGGATGGATGGATGGATGGATGGATGGATGGATGGATGGATGGATGGATGGATGGATGGATGGATGGATGGATGGATGGATGGATGGATGGATGGATGGATACATGGATACATGGATACATGGATACATGGATACATGGATGGATACATGGATGGATACATGGATGGATACATGGATGGATACATGGATGGACAGATAATGGGTAGATGTGTATGAATACAGGGAGGTAAATAATGGAAAACGGCTGACCAGCCTAAAGCAACCCACTATTAAAGAGCATTGATTTATCCCTCATCCGCCAAGGTTATTTATGCGCGTGCACTTTCTGCCATGTTTAATCAATAAAGTGGCTCGTGCAGCCCCTCCCTGGGACTTTCAAAACTGTTGACACAGGAGGACCACCTCTGTCTGACTCGTGGCGCGTGCGCGTCCATTCCCTACACAGACACGTAAAAAAATGAGAAGCACCTGTAAATCTGTCAGCCGACCTGCCACGAGTCCAAACTCGTGGGATGAATTGAGCAAGGCAAGCCAGATGGAGCGAAGGGGGAATGTAAAAACACACAAAAAAATGGCACACAAAGGTGACAAACATTGCACAAGACTCTACAGATATAGCCAATGAATATTGTAATGAGGACAATCTTTTTCACTCTGAAATATTTTAAGTATAAAAATATATATATAAACACATTTTAAAAAATAAACACCTACAGTATAATAGATAATCGTGAGTGTACAAAAATGAATGTAAGGGAAAACCACCAAAATAAAGGTTTTGGAAAATAGAAATTCAAAACATTTAAAAATCAAAATATTTAAAACCAAATAATACAATAATAAAAATAAAATGAAAAGCAATGTCAACATTAAACAGTGTTTTTCAAAAGAAAGATCTTTACTTTATAAAAATGTGTAAAATAAATACACTAAATCTAAATAGTGCAGACAGTATTAAGTATAATAAAAAATCACGGAGAACAAAAATATAAAGATAGATACATATTAAATAATATCTTAATTAAAAAAACTAACTGAAGCAAATATTGAAACATGATACATAAGAATGTAGGTAAAAATGCAAAATGTGAAAGTTTCTCACGATTTAAATAGAACAAAAATAGGAATAAAAATAAACAACAAAAAATAGAATACCTTCCCACTCCACCCCCAAAAAAGAAAATTAAACCCAATTAAAAAAATGCATTTTCTTGTAAATGAATTTAAAATATCGATTTGGGATCTATTTGACTCATCAAAATGCTACAAATAAAAACGTGGCCGTAGTGTTCTGGTGCCTTTTGATGACATCATTGGCTGTGTATGCTCAACTTTTGCTGCCAACGAGTATATTTGCCCCCTTTTCTTATGAAAGAAGCTGTTAAGACTGCACAAACGAAGGCTTTCAAATGAGTAGTGTGAGTTTTTCAAGACGAATATTAGCAATTAGAGGTGATGGATGTCACTTCCTCTTGCAGGGAATTTGCCTGCTCTACCATCCATCCATCACGCGTGTCTTTTCTGGGCACGTTTGTTGTTTCAACACTTGTTTACTTCTTCTAACCTACTCCATCACTTCACTTCAGAGGAGGCAAAAGTACTCACACTTTGTGTTTAAGTCGAGTGACTTGTGTAAAATCGACTTGGAAATTCAATTGCTTTTGTTTGCGCCTGTCTCATTTAAGTTCTCGCAGATATGATTCTATCTTAAAACGTTGTGCATTATTTTAATTTCCACCTATTCAGTTTTTTAACAGTTGATCGGGCAAGTAGCCACAAGGTGGTGCATATTTCTCGAAAACTCTTCAAAGTTCCAACGTCAACTGCTTTGAGTAGAAATTGCAAAAGTACAAAGTCTCAAATGTACTTTGTTAGTGAGCATGTTTTTCAAGCGATGAAGTTAAAAAGAACAACTGAAGTAGTGTGTGAAGACTATTTTCGAACTGCGTATATGCCTGTCTTCGGAATTAACCAATCGCATTCAAGCTCTTGTTAAATGGGAATCGGCAAACATTTGTCACAACTTTTAGTGCTCCAAATACTTGGATGTTCGAGTAGGCTTTTCCTGACATAAAGGGAAAAAAAGAGAAATAATACAAATAAATACAAACTTGAAACAAAATGACATTTGAATTTAAAAAATATATATATATAATTGAAGAAATACATAAAAAGGAAAGTTAGTTAAAAAAGTAATAAAAAAATAAGGCTGAAAAAAGTGACAAGCCTTTTTGACACAGTTATAAGGCTTGAGAAAAATAACTACTCAAGTAAATTACAGATACCTGAAAAATGTATAACAGTATTTTGTACTTAGTTACTTCCCACCACTGCTTCACATTCAGTTTATTTTCCCTCCACTCACGTCCATCGTTCATCACATCCTGTCATTTACTCTCATTTTCCGCCATGTTCTCCATCACCCCCTCTCCAGCTCTTCGGGATCGGGCGGCGTGGGCGACAGGGTCCTGGCGCAGCTCCTGACAGAGATGGACGGCATCGAGCAGCTCGGCGACGTCACTGTGCTGGCCGCCACCAACCGTCCGGACATGATTGATAAGGTAAACACACGCCAGACTCTCCTTTGGTCTGTGATTGATAAGGACCCCCACAACCCCCCTGCCGCGCACCCCCAACCCCAACCCCTGTCCGTCCTCGCTTCCCCCTCCGCCACTGTTATACATGATTGATGAGGTTAAAGGTGCCTCTCTTCACTCTCCCTTTGGGACGCTGTCATTGCTTTGTTTGCTGCGGATAAATACAACAACACATTGCATTTACTTTGTTTGGCTCTCATGAGAAATGATTCAACATAAACTCTGTGACAGCTGCTATTCTAAAATAGATTCTATTTAACACCCAATCCCCATTGTGAAAATGCAAAAATACATACCTGTAAAAAAGTAAAAAACATTCAAACAGTTTAGAACTCACACCTAAAAAGTACCTGCAATTTTAAATTTAAAAAAAATTCTTTAAAATATTCAATGCATAATCCAATGTTTTTTTTTTTAAAAAACTAATTTTTCAAAAATGCCTATTGCGTTTTTATTGGTAGTCTTAATCTTGAGGCAAGACTCCAAACTCTTCAACCAGTGAAGAGAGTTGATTTGTTTTCCCCCTCTAGCTGCATTTACACACTTATGTTTACATATTATTAACCAATTTAATGTGTGGATGGACCAAAAATATGAAATAGACCAAATTTGGTCATGCAAGGTTTTCTGCCCAACATTGTTATATGTTTAGCATTATTGTACAATGCCCAGGAAGCAACTTTCTCACACACAGAAGGGAGTGTAGAAGTGACTCATGAACTGTATGATAGATGATCTAAACGTTGACGTTGTTTCCGGCCTCTGTTCCAATCAACTCCAGCATCTTGATTTGAGTCACTTGAAGATGATTAGTAGGACTTGTCCTTTTTGGTGGCCTCTCTGAGAAGCACATCTCCACCTTCCTCTCTTTTATCTCCTCCTCTTCCCCGTCGACAAAAAGCTTTCTTTGCTCTCTTATCCGCCCATCTCTGGCCTAATGAAATTTCCTGAGTGCTGATCAAAGGAGGCGTCTGGGCCTTTTCAAAGGCACACAGGAAGGAGAGTGTCCTGCTGCTCCTTAAAGGGCAGACGGCTTGTCTATTTTTTGGTCTCTTTGGCTCTGGGCCACCGCAAATACTTTTGCATGGATGATAGGAGGAAGCGTTTCCTCGGAAAATAGAAGATGGAACAGCCTTCCGTATACATGGCAACGTGCTGGGTGTAGTCGTTGACGCAGTCAGGAGATCCCGGTTCAAATCTCGGACCAGTTTGATTTCTGGGAAAGAGCAGGGGGTCTATTTTAAGACTGCATTTATTGGTCTTGACGACCCAATAAAGTGAAGTCGGGGAAACAAGCAAAGACTGAGGGCTACGTAGTACTCAATTGTGGCGCTGTAGCCTTAAATTGCTCCCATAATTTTCCATTTCTTTAACACCCACCTAAAATCGTCCTGTCAGTCAGTCCACGGGCATCGCTACTTTTGAGTGCCTCATTGTTCACTGTGAGTGAATGCACATCATGCTCCAAAATAAGGGGATGACCACTGTTGGTTTGGCCCCAATGGAAATAGTGTAGTGATTGACTTTAAATCCACTCCAACCTCTTTGGGTTCCCCTTATGGGGAATGGATCCATCTCAACAGTGGCGGAGTGACAACAGCTTCCTTCTTCTTGACAAGCAGCCACTCTCTCATTTCCAATTTCTTTTGTAGCTTTCAACGTGAGAAACACCCCGTTTCCATTTGCCAATACGTAGTGGGGGGGGGGGACTCTATTAGGTAAGGTAGGCTGCTCAGGCTTTTTGTTGCTGCCTTGGACAGATGGGAAGCCCCATGCATCTCCCCTCCACGAGTGGGCCTCTCAGGAAGTGGTCTCCCAGGCAGCTGAGAAATCACATCACCCCCCCCCCCCTCCCCCCCTTGCCCACCATCTGAGTGAGTGCATTGCTCATAAATGGACTCCCATAGTCACTTATGTTGCGGTGGAAAACTGTCAACGCAAGGCAGAGCTTTATGAAATGAATGCTAACTGATCCAATGTCAAGTCATGCGGATGTGGAACACACTATTTTAGCCCTTGGCGTACACACACTCACTCACACAACACACACAAGCGTGCACACACCACAGCAGGCACGGGTGGTCATTCCAATGCAAATGGCAGGATATGACGGGGTGAAAGGGGGGGTGGGGGGGGGGTGAAGATGAATGGAGGATGTAGGGGTGTCAATGCAGTCATTGTCAGCTGTTGGTGGTGAAGAGGAGGCTCTAGGGGGCCTCAGCTGTTTGAGGGGGGGGGGGGGGGGGGGGGGGGTGAAGGGGAGGGTGCTGAAAGAGGAAACGAGTAGAGGGTAAGTCATTGATTCCAGTGTGATTCCAGATCTGTTGTCCATCACTCAAGCGCCCCTGCAGAAGAGTGAAGTCCACTGTTTTAAATGATGATGAATGCTCATGTGATTAGTCAAGAAGATTCCATTTACTCACACTTGGAGTTTCCAGTTTGGGTATTCAATCAGGTTTGGGGTTCTCACGTGATCTTTGAAAACAGTGTTTCACGTTGGGATTTAAAGACAGGTTTAGGAGTTCAGAGGGTTAAGTTGGAGTTTTAAGCCAGAATTTAAAGTTCAAATCAGGGTTTCAAAGATGTTATGGTTTCAAACACGCATTATGGTCTCAAATTTTATATAGTATATATATATATATATTTTTTTTTAATAAACTGGAGTTTAAAGACAGATTTAGGGTAACAGTTTTAAATAAGGACTGGCTAAGTGTTTCAAGTTAATCCTTTGAATAGGCCTGCCAAATAGTGAGTTTACATTTACTCTTCAACCCTTCAAAGTGCTGAATGTTATCACCCTGGCCGCGCCAACTGTATTATCCAAATGGATCAATACAGTCTTGGCAGATTCCCCCAGGTTCAACTTTGTCGACCCTGTGACGCACAAAGCGGAAAACGTGAGCGTGGCCCATGTACGGTGTGACTAACACATCTGAATCAAACACAGAAAGACACTGAGGAGAACAGCCCGTTCTCTCGCTTCCTGACAGATAAAACAAAATGTTCCGTTTCATGTTGTTTATCCCACATCTGCTGGAAATCAGGCGCAGGGAAGCGTTGCGCCGTTGTGCGTTCTTTGGCAGCGAAAGCAAAAATAAATAGCCAATCAATCGGCGGGAATTTCAGGCATGTGCTTTTCCGCCCGGGGGTTTGATTTTAATTGAAGGCCGCTCTGCCAATTAATCATTTTGCCGCTTGTTCCCTCCAATGAATGTGGTGGCTTTTTAGCCGCGGTCGGAAGTGGAAAGACGTGCGAGGCGGCTGCATTCCCCAAACCGACTTGCGAGAACTTCAAACTAGGTTACATGACGAATAGAAATTGATTTTTCTGTTTGTTGCTTTTGAGAATTAGAGCGTTACACATTTAAACGACAATGTTTCTTCGGGTTTCAAAGGTTTTCGAGACAGTGTTTAACCAGTTTTAAATACATGACCCCCCCCACCCCCAAAAAATGTTCCGCTGCTTTACTGTTTCAGTGATCTGGCAATTTGTTTTAGAACCTCGCTATCAGGAGGCTCAAGTCCGATTACGGTTTTGCAGATTACTCGCAGATGTTTTTGTTTTTCCTTTGTTGTTGTTTTGGACCAAAAGTGACCAATTTCTCAGATCGCGGAGGGCGACAAACAGAAGCCACACAAGTGGTCTTGATACAAAGAATACGCTCTCTTCAAAGATGAACTCTCTGCATTCGAGATAAGACGCCAAGCAAATGGCTGTAATTCCAGGCGGCAGTCTGATCACCATACTTTTAATCTTAATCTCTTAATCTGAAACATATAATGAGGTTTCAAGTAAGGCTAACAGTTAAAGACCGGTTTAAACTCGCAATTTAGGGTTTCTAGGATGGGCTAGAGCTTGATTATTTGATATTTTCAAATAATGGTTTCAAAACAAGGTGAAGGATTTTGTCACCAGGTGAGGTTTTCTTGTTTTAAGTTTCAAGTCTGGGTTATGGTTTCAAATTGTATTTTCAAGACAGGATTAGGGTTTTAAAATGGAGTTGGACCATTGCCCTGCAGTGTACGTTACACACAGGAGAGGGCGCCAAAGCTGACTTGCAAGCCTTGTCTCAGTTTTTCCTTGGTCCCTTTATAATCTTCATGCATGTACCCCCTAAATTTCATAAGAATTCAAAAGTTGTCTATTTTATTAGTTGCAAAACTCACAACTTGTGTCATTTGAAAGTCAAGGTATCATTGTCATAATTTACTGCTCATTCTTTAATGGACTCCGCTTTGTGAACTTGACTGTGCACGTATGTGTGTGTTATTTGTGCACATGCCAACCATTTGATTATGAATGAGTCTAAATTCAGATTTGTAGCAGAACTTTCCTATCTCTTGGAGTTTTTCCCGCGGCGTTTATCCCGTTGATGCCGAGCACGCGGGCTCAGTTCGATACAGCGTTGGCCAGGTGCTGCCGGGAGTTGAAAACAAGCGCCCCGCAACCATAAAGGTGCACATTGATTCTGAGCAGCCTGAACATCTGCCAGTATCACCCCACACCGTGCCCCCACCCCCGAGCTGGTGTGGACGTTGGCTAATTGCAATCACGCTCCAATTGCACCCCCGTGTGATTACGGGGCAGCTTGGTAAATATTCGGATATTAGCTCAAGTGGCGCTTTGACTTCCTTCTTTGCATTCAAAGCACACGTGAGTGATTGCCGCTACGCCGGTTTGCATCTTGCCTCTTCATCACTGGCGTTTCCCACCTCGGGGCCAGGGAGAAACTCGTGTGACCTTTTAGAGTCTGTTAGCATCCCCCCCCCAAAAAAAAAAACTGTTTTCTATGAAGCAGAATGATTTAGCAAAATAAACAATCTGCATTTTTTTTTATTCCTTCATTATTGCGATTGTGATTTAATGATGTTTCAAGGTCCTCGTGTTTTTATACAAAAACAACAAATCGACCAAATTTCCAGTGGTGATGTTAAGTAATCGCTGTCTTCCAGTGTTGAAATTACAATTTAATAGCAATTAGTCAAAGATTATTGTCATGCCAAGTCAAGCATATATCGAAGGAATGTCTTCTGTGAAACTCAAGTTAAATATCCCGGAGCGAAACGTATGCGTGTAACGTGCACTCCGCGTAATTGCTAACTTCAGGAAGGAATGCCCCGGGAAACGTCTGACATGAATCATCCAAATTTTGCTGCGTTCATTTAATTTTGGCGTAAAGCTCCGCCTTCAATGCCGCCTTCTATTTTCTAGAGGTGGGATTATATGTCACATATCTATTGCCGTGATATAAACTCAGTTGTTATTTTTTATAACTTGAGAGCAAATCTGCTAACTGAATGATTCAAATGCTTGTGAAGTGTTTTCGTGAGTCTGAGGAGATGTGCAGTATTACGTTGCCTCAAGTTTGAAAGTTGGGATGTTTATAAATAGTAGGTGAAAAATTGTTAGGTCAGAGAGTTAGTAATTACTTGGTCAAAGAAACTGGTCAAATACAAAGGTATGGACAGTTGATTTAATTTTTGCATATTAAACCGCTGAGACAGCTCATTGATTTCATTATGCATCAGTCGTGGGTCGAATATCTTTGGAAAAAAGATGATGTGCTTATGCGACGTGAAAGTAATTCATTCATTCATTCATTCATCATTAATTTTTTGGGTTGGGGGGTCAGTTTGAGCGCACGTTTTGATGACATGTTGAACCGTTTTAATAAATTACATGTTATATTAATCAAACATGACTTTGCTGTGTAGTTGGGTTATGATGTTACGCAACAGTGTATAATAGCCAGATAATGTATCGACTTGAACAATACTGTGTCCGGTAACTCAAGCAAGATGGCTTTTTTTTTTTTTTCCTGACAAGTAGTCATTATGGAGCTGAGACCAAATGTGCAAGTCATAAGCAAGTGTCAGGTCTCCAAGTCGTAGCTTGGCCATTTTGTACTTGCTTTCTTGGCCTAATAGTATCACTTCGTTGGCTTCTGCCGTAAAGGCTTCAAAGGGAACGTGCTGTCCTGCTCGAGATTGGTTGTCAATGCATTTTTCAGCATTGCTCCGAACTGAACACAATGTTCTCTATGTCCACCGCCAGCATCTGAGCTCTTACAGAGTATTCCAAAGTCATCATTTTGTTAGGATGCAATAAAGAAAGTGTTGTGGCGCAAGTTAATCTACATTGGCAAAACAGATCCCCAAAAATCGCGTGTGCGTGTGTGCGTGTTTGTGTGTGTATGTGTGTTTGCAAGCAAGTAATTGGATATGGATGATCTCTGGGAAGTTGTGTGTCTCACAGGATGGAGGATCCCCAGGCAAGTATCAAACTTCAAGAGCTGTATTAGGATCAGTTTACTTGTGTCTGTCTGTGTGTGTGTGTGTATGTGTGGGTGTGTGCGTGCGTGCGCGTGTTTGTGTGTGTGTTATTGTGTGGATCAGTGAATCAACACCGACTTAAGTTATATAGAATCGGTGCAACTTAAATTGTGATTAATGATTCAGATCAAACAAAGTTTTAATTCTTGTGCCTTTATTCAAAAACAGAGGATTTCAAACTGACAGTTGTGAAAGTGTACAAATATAAACAAATTATAATTTTTACCGGTTTGGGTCGTAACGTCTGTCAGAAAAGGCTAAAGTTTGTCTACTTTCACGGATGAGAACGTAAATGTGTTCTGTACTACTGATACGCTGGGATTACTCTGATTTGGACAATTTTAAGACGAGTAAGGTTTCCAATCGATTATCAAATTATTGATTAGTTATCGATTAGTTATCTATCAAACATTGCAGCTCTACACCTGACGCCTGTTGTATTCAAAGCAGTTGTCACTGGCGCCAAAGTGTCCGGTTTAAAAATGACAAACAGGTAAAGACGGAATTTTCTGTGACTTCTTGCAACTTTGCCAGATCTTTGCGTGAAAGAGACAATATTAGTGCTCCAATGGGATTCCAAAAGTACATATTTCCATGCACAACTCAAACGATTCACCATATTTGTTTTTTTGCTGTGTACTTGCGTTTCTGTGTGTGTGCGTGCATGCGTTATAAAAGGAGGAAATGAGAGCTCTTTGTGTTACCTGGCAGACAATCCTCCGGCATGTGTCGTCTTGCCTTTTGGCAAGCCGAGACCACCGGCGTCCTTGGAATGCTCTCCATTCAGGAAATCTCGTTTATTCTCATGAAAGGCAGCTCCCCTCCTGCAATAATGCTCCAAAAATGACATTTTTCCACCCCCAAGAATGTTTATTCCAGGTTAGCTTTGGAACGCTAGTAGAGCGTGCTGTTCTATCAAGTGACAACGGGTGTAGGGTTAGGGTTAGGGTTCTCAAACTTTGCGGGGCTCCCTTTATAAGAGAATGTTTCTTCAAAGGTCCCCCAAATAATTTCACAGGGATTCTGGGAAGGATAGATAGATAGATAGATAGATAGATAGATAGATAGATAGATAGATAGATAGATAGATAGATAGATAGATAGATAGATAGATAGATAGATAGATAGATAGATAGATAGATAGATAGATAGATAGATAGATAGATAGATAGATAGATAGATAAGCAAAGGCATTTGGGGTAATGTCAAATTTATGTAATACTTCTATCAGAACTTTTAATTGGAACAAAGCTAGAATTACTTGGTTTCATGTGTTTTTTTTTAAACCATGATTTGACATCATTCAAATTGTTTCGTGGACTTCCAAGTTGACTCTCGCAGACCCAGGTTTGAGAAACACGGGCAGAGTGTATACCGTACAACAGTACGCATGAACCCCTTTGTCTGTCCTCTTCAACAACAAGGAGCCATCTTTGCCCACATCCGGACACACTCACACCGAATAGAAGGTGGCTGGGGAGCAGCCGGCGGGGCCAACAAATAATACCCTCTTTGTACCTTCCCAATATCCCCTGCCGAAGCCCCCCGAGCTCGTCTCTCTCTCCGCTTCAGGCTTCCCAAACGCCACATTAAGGGCTGTTTACAAGTGTAAAAGCTTTACGTCTTTGAAGGGGGGGATTTGAAATTGTAGTATGCCAACTATAACCAGTAACGTTTCGACATTGTCTCCTTTTCCATCTTTGTGCCTAATTCGTACCCCTTCGAGAATTCAACACAAACTGTGCAGCCATCCACGTGGCTATGATAAGAACACATACAGGCATATGTTCTTTATCCTCTTTGCTTTCCTAATATTGGTACTCACTTTTTCCTAATGTTTTTTTAAATAAAGTAATGTAGGCCTACTGTAGAGTACTATTTTATTAAAATTATGTTAGACAATTCTTTATAGGGGTTTTGGGTGGGCTCTGGTGGATCAATTTTATTTGCATTAATTGTGATGGGGTCAATGATTTGAGATACAAGTGATATGAACTTGGTGACGGAACTAATTAAATTCATAAGTCAGGTCATCCCGATATTTTTGCTAGTAGGAGTGAACGCTGTCTCGACATATATCTATAGTAGCTCGTTCGCAATTTCTACTTAGCGTTGATAATGTATCCGTTGCATGATCCTTCTACGTAAACACTTGGCGGACAGCGAGTAGGAAAGCCATTATTGTGTTTCCACGCTTTTCCAGATTCAAAGACTTATTAGAGCGACCCTGGTGGAGCGAAAACAACAGCAACAACAAAGCAGGACAGAAACACTGCGAAGGTCTTTGAGGCCTCTCAGGCCCCCCTGTTGCTTCTTGGCAGAAGCCTCACTTCATTTCCTCTTTCACAATGATGAATGGCCGTGTGAGAGGGGGAGCTGTTTGCTGGAGCTTATGCTTCGTCCTATATCCACGTGTGGCATCCCCAAGTCAACGAGTTTGTCCGGATGGTGTGGGTCCAGAGGCCCGCAGACATCCACCTTAGTGAATCAACACCAATGGATGATTCGGGGTGGGGTCTCATGCTTGGTCAAGAGGATACTCCGATGTCAAAGGGCCGCGGGGAGGTAGCAGCCTAAGTCCACCACTGTCCTTCAGGCCACATCCCCAAACTAATCTCCTTTATCTTCCTCCTCTTCCTCCTCCTTGTGGTGATGGCCTCGGGGAGATGTGTGGATAAGCCCTGCTCTGATCCACCCCTTCACCCCCCCACACACACACAGCCACCCCCCCACCCCCTCCCTCCGCGGCCCTCGGAGCTGGCCGGCCTTCTCTTTTGGCTTTCCCCGCTTCCTTCCTTCCTCAGCTCCTCCACTAATAGCTCCCTTGTTCCCGACTAGTCGGGGGGCTGCCAGCTGAGCGGTCATTCGTGGAAGATTCATTCTCGGCATGCTAATTGTAAACAGACAGAGAGAGCGAGTGAGAGAGAGTGAACGAGAGAGAGAAAGAGTGAAACGAGAATGGAGGAGCGATCAAATCCCTCTATTTCCTCCCCTCGCACATATCTGCGCCATCTTTATGGCTTATCCGGTTGCTGCTTTGCGAGCCTGCCTCCCTTCTCATCTAGCCGCACTAAATCACTCCGTAGTTACCGCGCAGCAAACGTTGCGTTGAATTACTCGACTCACTCAAATGCTTGCCTTTGGGTTCCGTTTGTGAAGATTTATTCTTCTAGTCAATAAGATGCTTTTTAGGGAACTCTAGCACTTGCTTCGTTTTCCCCCAATTGACAGTTTTCATCCAACTAGCTGGTCAGCCCTAAAGTGTCAAGTTAGCTTGCCATGCCACTGTGCATTCGAATCGTATTCTCCACTTTACTGCAATGATCCTGCTGCCCATATATCCTCACTGAGAGATAAATGCATTTGTTGGCAAGTCTTTGTATGCAACAATTATCTTTTGGTGCTGTAGTAGATTTTTTTGTCTTTTGTCTTTCAAACTGATTTGTAACAGGATTTTTGGGTATCATTTCTGAACGCTGGTACTCCATAGTTTCTACTTTCCTGCAGTGCTTTGTGTTCTTGCTTCCCACTTGTTGGGTTGGATGAAATTAATTTGCTTACTACTGTAATAAGCGAATGCAGGAATGCACTGCATTAGTGCCGCAGTGTTAGACTTCCTCTGCGTCCATTTGGAAGCAAATACAGAAGAGCCTATTTCGACAATTCATAGTCTCCACTTTACTGCAGTACTTTATTTTGGCAGATTTTTTTTATTCATCTGCATGCTTAGTTTTTGTTTGTTGTCGTAGCAGCACCTGAGCATGCAAAGAACATGTGTTTGTGTGCGGTAAGAAGATAGCATGACACATTTGCGGCCGGAATTATTAGATTTGTTTAAATACAAAGTCGGTGGTGTATATAGTGTTTCCACATGTCCATGGAAAATAAGGAAATAGCAATTCAAGGCCAAACAATCCTAATTAGGTCCAGCACCTTGATGTCAATAACATCGTGTTGCGCAGAAGTCTGTCAAGTGATTTTTGTGTAATTTTGCTGTAAAACAAATATGGCTCATTCCAAGCGTTTCCTAGGTTGTGATCAACAAACGGCAAAGCTCATTCGACAATCCAAGCTGTTAACGTCTCAAAGCAATAACCCTGCCAGTCTGCTCGGCAACATCAGCGCAAACACATTCTGTCAAAACTATAACTTTTTACAACTCTGTCTTTCTGTAATTGAAGGGCTTAAGCCACTCTGCAGTGTTGTGTGGAAATCTTTTTTTTTAAACCTAAAAAAAAATTACATCCTGGTGGAGATCAGAGGCAAAATAACTCGTTTATAACATCTGAGAGGACCTCATTTTTGAGTCAATGGTCGTATTCTTTTAGCAGGCAGAATTCCATGCATTTACTACATGAAAAAAAAAACTTCTTTAGAACCAACTCGGGATGTTTTAAAGATGCCTATTAAGGAAAAAAAAAGCAGCCTGGCCTCCAGCACGCACAGCATGTCCTCAAACATATAGTTAGCGTACAGGCTTTTCCTGTGGTTAATTCCTGTGCCAATACCGATTTATTCCCTTTTTAAGAGCAGAAAAAAGGTCCAAAACTAAAAAAAGGAACGGCTTGACTATTCTCTGCGTCGAAAACCTTCACTTTGCGCCTTGATTATGGTGTATGGTTTCTGTCAAAGATAAACAAAGCGCGCTAAATGCGGCGCGGCCAACTGGTCCGATCCCCGAATGAGGGGGCGACGCGGAGAAAGCAATTAGGAAGACGGAAGCCACTAATTAGAAGCTGCGTGCCCAGCAGACTGCATCCATTTTGTTTTCATCAGCAATAGTTGAAGAGCCGGCTTTGCTGTGCCAGCCCGCATTCCAGGGCAGCTGCTTTGCGGGAAGCTGCACTGTTGCGTCGTCCCTCCCGTTCCACCTCGTTCTTACGATATTTCAAATGATATTAAGATAGATGGTTGAATTGATGTTTTCTGCAAGATTTGCACAAACGATTCGGCTTCCTGGATTGATTTCCGTGGGATTGCAGCCAGCGCGTTTTGTGGATTGCGACCGTGGGGGAATTGCACTACGGTATGCCGGAGTGGTTTGAGTGGTTAACCGACTTGCTTTGGGGAAACGTTGAGCACCTGAGGGAAGCCACAAGGCTCATTTCCACATTAATGTTGTATATTTGGGAGAGTGACTGCTTGACATTGTTCCATTACTGTAAGATGAGGTTGCGCAAAGCAAACCCAAAAAATACAACCATATATTCTGCTTTTTATTCCCGCTATTCAAAACAGTTTTTGGGTTGTTTTGACAACATTTCAGTCACATACTTTTGTCAAAATACCCCAAAGATGAAGAATTATAGAACACTTCACCAGTGGTAAAGTCTGAATACTTTATTACATGACCGAAGTAGATGGAACAACAAAGAATGCAAAACGTCAGCGATGGCTTGACAAATAGTTTTGCGGTTATTCTCTTTGATTTGTCATAGTGCCTCTGCATGATATTGCTTTAGGCTGTATTTCAGCTGTCGAAAGTGGCTCGTGATTTTCATCCAGCCAAGTTAATCTTATCAAGGGCAGAGAAACTTGTGGGTGGATCTTAATATGCAAATTAAGTTCACAATTATGTCACAGTCGGGCCTGGGAATTATATTTTCAGAAATGAACAGATAAAACATTCACTTGGATGTTTTCTTTCCGTCTGAGAATATTCTGTTTGAAGCCCAGCAATGGCTTTGAGTGTCAAAAACAGAAACAAAAAAAAACACAACCTGGAGACTGGAAGCATCCATGTAAATTTACATGGACAAAACACTTGTTGGGAATTTTGCCTTTCACCTTCTTCTTAGAAAACAGCACTTTGTGCAAAATGGACTGAATTGTTAGTTGGACTTTCGAGGTCAAATAAAGGTCAGCTGTAAAGCTTACTTTGCATTTCAGGTCTCTCCTGAAATTTCTCCCTCAAATCCCTACTAAGTATAGAAAAGTGACACACACCAGATGCATGAGAAGTTTATTGTCCTGTTCTCTTGCAATACACAAGTGTGTCCTCCATCTTCCTGTCATTGCTTCCTTCCCAGTCACAATGGTCGCGACAAGGGGAAATAGCTCAAACCCCCCCATAGCATCTAATGCTTTTTCCAGACCGCCACGAATGCTTAAAAAGGGGGGGGGGGGGGGGTCTGACCTTTCTCAAAGTGAATGTTCCCCGCCTGCCCTCCACCTTGGAGTTTGGGAAATGTACAAAACAGGATAGCGCAACATATTTTTTAGGTCAACCCCTTTTTTCCATTTGTTTGAGAGAGCAAGAGATAAACTCTTGGGAATTCAATGACATCATCAGCCAAGTTTGCTGTTGGTTTTCCCCGTGCAGTCATTAGAAGAGGTCTTCGGTTTACGACAATGTTCCGTTCCTACGACGGCGATGTAACGCAAAGTTATCATAAAGCCGTATCGTCTTTGAAGAAATGACTACAGTATCGATCTTTATTCCACATCATGAATGTAAAAGATAAAAAACAGTCCATCCAATTGCTCATTTGGTAGTGACTGAAAATCACTTTTGGAATGTTGAGACAGTTGCCGAAACGTATCAGAGTTTTATTAGTTGTGTTTTGTTTTGTTGTATCTTAAAGATGACATTCAGAATCATGAAACTTATGTGGGTGTTTTAAATACCGTGTAATTGTCTTTGTGTAATGTTTCATTTAAGAGTGACTTGAAACATCTTTTTTGAAGTCTTGCTCAATCGCATCTGCCAAACTGCTGCTTTATATGGAGTGAATTGAGTTTGCTCTAAGATTAAGTACATTTTCCACGTCATCGTCGCCTACAAACTCTGAAATGGAAAAAAAAAAACAAGTCTGTCGCTGCCTCTTGTCATAAAAGAAAGAACAAGCAGTCAATGGATATGTGTCGTGACCCGGACTCTATAAATACATACATGGTGGGCCCGAAAGCCGCAGAACACGCCACAAGAAAGAAAGGCTCCTTGCAGTGGAAGAAGGTAGCGGCCACTTTGAGTCCATCTCAAATCAGCGCAAAACACATGTTGCCCGTGTTATGGTTAGAATTAGCATCCCGGATGTGGGCTTCATCCCGTTGGCCTCGGGGCACAATCAAGTCCATCGCAAATTAGTGGGCTCTTTCGCTCTCTCGCTTTCCGGAAGACAGATAATTCGCCCTTGATTGTGCAGCAGGAGGGAGGGGGATGGGAAAAGCAAACATGGCCAGAGTGAGCCCGTATGTTGGGCCAGGCTGAAAATAGAGACAGGTGCAACCAACGGACAGCCATTGCCATTAAATGCATCAATACTGAAAGTATACTGCAGAAATTGACTCTCTTATTAACCGATGCTCAGGGGCCATCTTAGCACGTTAAGAAAGAGCACAACAAATCCCTAAGTCACTAAGAATAAGCGCAAGAGTAACCTCGACGTGTGTAGCTGTGCTCCTAAGCCCCGAATGCTGCGGCAGAGAGAGAGTGAAGGCCTTCTGCCCATTAATTACAGAGCGGCCCTTCAGCCGTTAGCCTGGACCGCCTCAACATGCACAGCACATCCGACCCGCGGGAGAACAGTTGCTTCCTTGAGGCCCAAATAGCAACACAAAGCCCGTTTGCTTGCTGCTCAATTTTCTTTGTGCAACGTTGCCTCTCAAATTGCAGCAAGCAAAATGAACACTATAAAGTGTGCAAAACTATTTGGACGTGGACTGTTATAAAGTGCTACGAGTCGTCACCGTATCTTTCAGGCCCTCTTTTTAGCTTTCACCGAATGCTTCAGCAAATATTGTTCAGTCTTCAGCAACAACTCTTGTTTTGACAATTTTATGTGAAAGAAGCTAGTTTGAGTTGTTTTATCACAACAATGATAGCATTGCATCAGGAAACACTGCTTTAGGAACTTGTTCTTGACCTCCATTTTTTCATCAATACGTAGCCACCTATGGGTTGGAAACTGTACAGTTGGCTATTTGCATAGCGGTGGCGTAAAGCGGGCCAAATATTTTCTGGTGAGGAAAATTCTGCTTCATCCTGCTCTGCGATAACTCAAAGGCTGGGAAATGTTTTCCTTAATGATCCATTGAGCATGTTTTCCCAATATGATTGTTGATTTTTAACCACAGAACTAGTCATTAGTATGCATGTCACGCATCAATCTGGTTTCTATGGACTTCTTCGGTGCCGGGTGTTTACTGCTTGCTGTGGAACAATGGCTGTTTGTGGCTTGGGCGGAAAATTCACACATCCTCCTTCACTTCATCCGTCTCTCGGCGTACGCCTCGGCCTCTCCGAGCAGGCTTTTAGCGAGATCGCCAGTCAATACAGGAAGCCAACGCATTCATCATTCTCCCTGAAAACACACCTCCGAGTTGCGAGTCTCATTCCATCAGTCCTCCGCAATCCCGTGGGTTTAGCCCCCATCTGGCATCAGAATTTTTGTTTTTGGGTGGTGGTGGTGGGGGGGGGGGGGTCTGTGTCTGTGCTATTGCGGCTAATTCCTACACACTAAAGCGTTCCCGTCTGTCCGTGGCCCATCGAGACAAGATGGTCACCAGGTGTCTTCCTGTCTTCAAAGTGTCGGCGTCGTTAATCATGCCCCGGCCCCCTTTTTGCGCCGCCTGCACATGTGTTTTATTTTCCTCGGGCCCTACACACCGCACGTATACACACCCCGTACGTCCATACGCTGCGCCTGTATATTTTTGGATCGTCTGTGGCCCAGCTGCATTTCCTGTGGGGTTTATGTACAGTTTGGATGGGATTGAAACCACATTGGTGAAGAAGAGAACGATATGAATGCCACCTTAATGAAGTCACCGTGATCCCATTACAGACATGGTTGGTTTATAAGGAAGATGCACTGCGCCTCCAGCTGACAGTTATTGTTTCTCAAACCTGGTTCCTTGTGTCCCTGGGGGTCCGGGGATCATTTTTAAAAAGCACATATGCAGACCAGCATGCCAGTGAAACGTATATAATAAACCAGGTACTCCTTTCTACTTTAGGTTAAAATATGTGATGTTTGAGGATTTTTCTTTAAACAAAAGGTGTATTATTACGCAAGTAATTTTTTTGAGGGCATGAGTTTGAGAATATACTGATGATAAATTTTTTTCCCAATCATGGTGTCATTTCCTAATGAAAAATGTAAAGTTGTTCACTTTTGACAATACGTCTTCATTCTCTCTGGCTTACGGTCCAGCAAACAGGAACGGCGTTATGCTTTAGTCAAAGTCAAAGTCAAAGTCTCCTTTATTGTCAATAGCTCCGCATGTCAAGACACACAAAGCGATCGAAATTACGTTTCTCACTATCCCAGGGTAACAAGACAGAGTTCACAACGCACATACAAGTAAACAACACAGGAAAAATAAAACAAGAAGATGAACAATAAGAGTGATAGCACGCTAGCCGCTCCCGATCCACAGCAGAGTCCGGAAAGATGACAGTCAACCAGGCCACTGTGAACACGAGCACACAGCAGGCACGCACTGTCCGGTTCGTGGATCTTATCAGGCGAACGCAACCCATCTTGTCGTCCCGCGAACGAACGTACGCCAGTAGAATGGAAGGCACGGCTGGGCGAGGTGGGGTGGCCGCAAGCCTGGCCCGATGTCTCCGCGCTGGCCCCTCTCCCGCTGCCTCGCAGACCCGCTGCCGACGCATCCCAACAATGCTCCAGGACGGAGCAGTCCGAGCTCACGACGCAGTCCAACCGGGGGAGGAAGAGCAGGCCAGTCCGGCGTCACTCCATGACGAAGCAGTCCGAGCGCCCTTAATCTCTCCGCACCAAAGTCCAGAACGCCATAAAACCCACTTCCGCCGATGTTGAGCAGAACATGCCCGCCGCACTAGTAGCACGACGTATCACACGAGACGAACATACACAAAACTGCCGGACAAACACTCAGTAAACACTCACAAAACACCGAACGGGACAGAGAGTGGCCGCTGCGTGTGCACGCGCCGCCATCTTGCTCGTAAGATACAGAAGTAATGTACATTTTACGCCTTATTATTCCCAGCAATTTAGGTTGACCTCTGAATTAAAGGCATTGGAAAATTGAGTTTCCTCTGTAAATGCACAAGCTGATAAACAGGAAGTTGTAAGAGCATAATAGCCGACGCCCTCGGCGACCTTGTGACGCGGATGAAAGGATTTGTGTGCGTTCTGGGGGGAAGCTCGTAGAAATGTCACCAATACGCATATCCTCAGTGTGAACTCCCTGAATGTCTGTCAAGGCCACTGCAGCCATAGACTTGACTTGGCACCAGAGCCAGTTTCATTAGCCCTGCAGAGGGTTGCACTCCCAGTGCCCTCACTGACGTAAAACGAGCAGAAAAAGCACCAAGTGAGGTGAAAGGGTCTGTGGTTTATTTCTGTTCATTTAAATTGTCAAGGAATAGATTGGAAGGAGGTGCATGTTGCAGATGCCAAATCAGTAATGCTTTCCTCCAGCCTGAGAGCAGGCCTGAACGCTGTACCGGCACTCTGGAAGAGGAAGTTCCAAGCCTTGGGAGTTCCACACATCCTGTTTTTTCTCACACCACCTAGACACCATACCATTTTTTGACTACCTCGGAAGCTGGAAAATTTATGGAACTACTTGCTTCTAGTATTCTATTTCACGCAAAACTGCAGTTGTTTGGAACTTTCTGACAACCAGTTTTCTGATACCCCCCTTTCACGGAGCCGCCGTCCTGCCTGTGGTACTACTTCAGAATTTGCACGTCGACAGAACCTTTGACACGGAGCAGTAATTCCGTTTTTGTTTTCCTACTGCAATACATGAGGAAATATCCAGCATTGATTTGATAATACTTTGGAGGCCGGTAAATTTGGGACTTGAGTTCAGTTCCTTATTTGGTGTCACACAGAACGGTGACCACAGTTTTACAGATATAAGCCAAGAAAATTGACGTTTCTCAAATGTTTTAAGCTGCACATCCTTGTCAATAACCCAATACAGCCATTTACAGCGACAGTGGAAGGACCAAAGAATAAAAATAGCCTTGACAGTCCATGTCAAAAGGGCTTCAGTTGGAATTAAAACTTTTTCCTGAACCTTTTAGGCCATACAACCCTTTTAAAATCCTGACAGTCCTTTCCCCCCTATTTACTCTAAATTACTGAGATTTTTCAGCTCAACCTTTAGAGGCCCCCCTTTAAAGGCTGTGAAACACTGCCCTAAATAAAGCAATAAAAAAGCAACACAACAAAGCTGTTTATAGCCAACAAATGCATCATGTTTATGAGTCGGGTTTTTTTTTGTTGCAGGGGAAAACAATCAAGAATTTAGGGTGAGAAATACCAGACAGCCTTGACCCAAAAAAAAAAGTTTGGGAATCCCTGTACTAGAATGTCATTTGCGTCACTCAATCATGTTACCATCACTATTATTCAATATTCCATGGTAACACAATGTTCACTGTGTGAGCAGCCGAGCCCTCTCCCCTCTTCCTCTTCCTCCTCCTCCTCCTCTGGGAGCTGATAGAAAAGGAAGTTTGTCAGGGGTAGCTACGCTCCTTTGGTTGCTGCTATTTAGGACAACAGGAAAGGGTTTGTGTCTGTCTCTGTCATCCTGCTCCTCCGCCTCCTTCTTGGCCTGCTGTGTTTTTTCACGGTCACTCTCAAACACTCCAGCTGCATTTCAGCCCTCTCGACCCGATTGGTCTCTCTCTGACCCTGATCGCTGTCGGGTATTTTTGGTCTGTGGGAACACTCTGGCTCCTCTAGTTTGGAATATGTTTTTGTACATCCTTTTGGTTTGGTATTTTCCAAATGAAATAATCACCAATATGCTATCAAAGGTGGTTGTTCATCTGATCAAGACATTTTGTGTAATTTTATGTCCAACTTTGTGTGAGCAGTTTGAGAAAATGAACTGTTTTGGTTTTAATCCTCTAACAAAGGCATGCTTGGGAGAATCCATATCTCAAGTCTCAGCCAACACCAGCTCAGTTTACAGATGTTCTTCTCGGCGGATAGATCAATATTCCCACAGACAGCTTCCAAAATATTATGGCTTGTTGCATTTGCTGGAAAAAAGGACTTATCTCACAAAAGAGCTTCAACATTGTCCCAGTAAATGTAAACAAAACTCCTGTTTGTCACCAGTAGGAATTCCCATTTGGGCATTCAAATGCACTGTTGTGACCTCTGCAGCTTGGGGAAAGGCCCTTTTCTGTTCCCAGTGAGCAAGGCAAGGTCACAAAAATTCCCACAGTCCGAAATCTTGTCTAAGGTCTTCCCCAGAATGCTGTATTTGAGACGGACGGCTGGGAAATATCTGGCTAACAGCTACAAAATGTTCCCGTCAAATGTTAACAAAATTCCTGTGATGTCTGATGACCTTCTGATTTCGACCGGCATTCCATTTATCAGCGACATAACAGCTTCTTCCCATGGAGTTAATGAGTTCATCTTGTCCTCTTTTGTTTTCAATAGTGTTCTTTTCCTTTCCTGAGAAAGTGAGGTTCTTTTCTTTACCTCTACTAGTTTTGTCAAACTTGTGATACGAGTTCATCATAAATGAATTTACTACCTTTTATGCTAAAGGGTTGATTTCTTTTTCTTTTTTTCTTTTGAGATCATTACCACCTGAATTGAGTGGAAGACCAAGATATATTTTTTTTAAAGTCTGGAAGAAGTTGGCAGTTTAATGTCGGAACTATCCATCCATAGGTAAAAAAAGACCTCATTGTCTTAACAAAAGCAAAGAAATATCAACTATTGAATATAAAAAATGTCGAGATGAACTCATTACATGTTGCAGTATCACGGCAGTATGGCGTTGAAACTCGTAGAAGTAAAAACAATATATTAAAAAGACCTAGGTTGTCTTGAAAGAAAGGAATAAAAACATCAACCCATGTCGCGGTTCTGGATGTCAGCACCAATCATCCCGACCAAAAAAAAAATGTCAAAAATACCAGCTTTGACTAGCATTGTGAAAGGGGCTTCTGATGTTACTTTCGAAGCCAAGTAATTCACAAGTCTACTTCAACCATCCCGTTTCATGTCTTTTTGTGCCTTTCACACAAAGCAACAAATGATAAAATAAAGTGACAAACAGTATCAGAGTCAGTCTCTCAACTTTTTTTCAATGGGCCTACTGTCCTAATACTGTTGACCATATTGTGACGCTCATGCCTGAAAATAAATGTAAGGAGGTGTGTGGCGTTCATCTGGCTTCCCTTAGCTGCCCTATAAAGTCCTAAATGGTGCGTGTGTGGGGGGGCTCAACTTTTAACCCTGACGTATAGACCCTGTAGGCCCACTTCAAAGAGTGAGGACATCAAACAAACCGGAGCGCTGTCGATGGTCAGCGAGGATAAAAAAAAAAAAAAAATCCCATTTGTCACCCCAATGACTGATATGCACTTTATCTCTATTAAGCTACTGGGGGGATAAAGGGATGAGCGGGGGTTTGCATTCCGCAGTCTACATAAATATGAACCGTTATGTCATAAGGAAGAACTCCCCCCCCCTATATTCGATAAAGACGCCATCTGTCTATGTGCGTTATTCATTCCCTGACCTGATCTCTCAGCACACACACACACACACCCCAGTCCCATCACCGGCACCAGCACCACCCCCTAGTCCTGACGCTAGCTTGTCTGAGTGGCCCTCTGCCATGCATTCCTCCCTTCTCTGTTTGGCCTCTGTCTCAGGAAGTGGCCCAATTAGTGGATAAACACCATGGAGGGGGTGGGTGAGGGGGGCGGGCTTGTCGCCAGGGTGGGGGTACCAATTAGGACTCCTGGGTCTAGACCTTAGCATTGCATCTCAACCCTGTATCATTTCCATAATACACTCCAATGCAGAAGGAAAGTGGTTACACGTGTGGATAACTGAACGTTGGTCTCAGGCTGGGCTATGGTCCACTGAATTGGGGGTCCAAGGAAAATGTGAATTGAATTATTGTCGTAAGTACAACCCGTATGAGGGCAGGTGCACGGAATGAACAAATATGAACCAACGACTCTGCTCTAGCTTAGAAAATGAAAGCTCTGATTAGAGGCGTTAAAATGAATCGATGAACCGACAAACAAAGTAATCGACACCATAAGAGCAGACTGATTTAAGCGAATAATAATATAAATGATACCCCATGCCCCCAAGCAAAAACATTTGAATTAGTGCAACAAATAAAAGATGGGAGAAGGCCAGATATGACCCGAGGGCCATACTTTGTCCACCCTTGCTCTATATTTTGACATACTTGACTTTGCCACTTTTTATTGATAGCACCGCTGCTGGCTAAAAAGCGCCCACCGTATGATTGAAACAAACCCTAATGCCCCATCACCTTGGTTTATTTTTGCTCCTCCCCTCACGTCGCCATGTCGAAATGCATGGTGGCATTTTAGTGGCAGCTAACGCTAACTGTGCGCAGCGCATGGACAAACTCAGGAAGCACTTAGCTTGACGTATGACACCACCATGACCTCCGGGATGAAAACACAGCAATGTGAAAACTTAACAAACAGCAGAGCTCTGCTCAATATGGCTCCCGACTTCCAGGTTAAGTCACAGGAATCAATCAGTGACAACCCACAAGAGGAACTAGTGCCCTGGTCATACGATATAGAGCAATGGTCTCCAACGACCGGTACGCGGACCATTTAGGACAAGGCCGCTTTCAGTACTTATATAAAATAAAACTATTTTATTTTAAAAAGTGAATGCATGCTCTCTGTTATGTACATCCGTCTAGGTTGGACACATGTCAAGTTGCGATGTGTCGGCCGCCTAGAGTTACGCTGCTATTAAACTCCCAAAATAGCAATATGTGGCGAGTGGCTGTCATACATTTATACATTTTCATGAACTTTAGATTTTTTGTGTGGTGACTTATAGAAGCGCATTTCAGGACAACGTAGCTAATACGTACAGTTACACAAAAATGCAGCTTCAGGTTTATTTTTAGTTAGCATCTAAAAAAAACTACCCAGTTTTTGTTCCTGCTCACATCATTTTTGTAAACTAATCTTTTACAATAGTCATATGCTTGCTCCTCAATGTTGTGTAATTTTGTCTTTGTCAGCAACTTTACCTATTTTGCCTTGTTCCTATTTCCTATTTTTTCTTTGTTCCACGTTACTACATTATAGGGCTTTTTTAAAATTTTGCACAAAAGTCTCTTTTTACAGTAGATTCAGACATACTATGCTTGCTCCACATTGTTGTGTTTATGTTTTTATTGTTTTGTGATGGTACGGTACCATTAGATTTCTGAAAAGAAACCATTTGTTTTGCATAACGTCTTTGAGACTAAACTATGGAGAGAAATCACTTGACTTTGGATCAAGGCTAGGCGCAGTCATTAATGTGAATGGGTCCACAGCAGAAATACAACCCTGGAGGGAATTGCGGTTATCTCCGCACGAGCTGTCCAAAACCATATCGTCTGGCCCCAGTGCTTAAACAGCACGCCATCCATTTTGAATTAAAGCAGCGTTACCTCTGCACGAGTCGCTTGTTTGATTGAGCAAGACCCCCTGCCGCCGACCCACCTCTGCCATATTCCAGTTATTTCCACTGGCAAATATGCACTCTGCATTCCACCCCAAGGAATGGCGTTGTTCACCATTCCCGGGAAGAGTCACTCAAGCAACAGTGCAATTACAGTCGCCGTATCCCCAAAACTCGCAGGGAACCCGTGGTTGAAGGAAGAAATGTTACTCGATAGGTACAAATTATATGTGTAGAGTCGACGTTTAGATGCAAGGGCCACTTTCGGCTTTGGTAGAGGAGACGTTAGTCATATTTCAGCTCCGGGGATTCGACGCTAATGCGCCTCCTGAAAAGTATTTGCAGTCTTATCGAGCTGGCAGTCAAGAGGCAGGATATGCGCTGCTTTTTTTCTTTTTCCGCAGTTGGCGGGACTTGAGAGTAGCATTTTGCGGCGGTGCGGAGCAGTATTCCATATGGCTGTCATCGTGGATGAATTACTGCAAGCGCTCCCCCGACGCGGAATTGGAAAAGCAGTCTTAGGGCACATTTTTTACACACTGATGTACAAAGTAGTTTGTTGTGCATATGGTGGAGGCTATACCTAGGAAAAACAGCAAGTCAAAAGTGTTCGACAGTGAAACGGCTGAACTCAAACACCTTTTGAACAAATTATTTGTACAGTGGAACCTCCAACTGGCAAAAGAGGTCGTTAGAGACGACTGACTGTGTGATATTGAAGTACTTTTTTCTTGGCCTAACAACGCCCAATATATATTGCACAATAAGTCTTCGTAGTATAAATAGGTAGAATAAATACACATTGGTGGGATTATTTTTTTAATCATAAAACTATAATGATAAGTGACATTTTCATCTTGTAATAGTGGATAATTCGTTTGAAATAAATTTCACTTGTTTTATTACTTTTTCTTATGGTGTGTGTGCGTGTAGTTATGTGTGTGTCTGTGTGTGTAGGTGTGTGCGCACATGTGCTATGACAACAGACAACCCATCGCAGTCTTCAGAGTGGCTATTTGTCTGTCAAACTTAATCTCGGCACGCAGTTCGACTGGAGGTGGCTTTTACCGTCTGTCAAGCAACAGAGGAAAGAAGTTGGGGGGGGGGGGGGGGGGGGGTTCCGGAATGGAGTGGGTATTTCAGTGGGTGGAAAGTGCTGCATACCATAAATAGCTCGACTTTCACAGCTAGGAATCCCATTTTCAGTGGGAGGCATGTTTTTTTTTGTCAGGTCGGGTTTTTTGGCCCTTCTGCAGGAAATGACTATTTACGTTGATGTGTAATTTAGGCGAACTGGCCGCACGACGTGTGCCGGTGCAATTGAGATAGTATAATACTTTTACGGCCTTTGGCTTCCATGCTCCCATTGACACCCTCAAAACACCAGCAGATGCTTTTGGGGGTTAACCCTCACACCCCCTTCTTCCCCACGAGGTGCCATATGCACCTCCGGTATTTATCTAACCAATCACCAGCTGCAGTCACACCTCTCCACCTGGGAATATTTGTTGTGCCTATATTTTAGTTTTTACAGTGTACATATGCACATAAACTGCAGTCTTCTCGGTGAAGATGTTTTCCGGGTGCCTAGAATACGAGGGAGTTACAGTAATGGGGAGGGAGGGCTTCTCCGGGTTTAGGGGCTCTGTAAAGGTCGTAGGTTATAAATACTCAATGGCGACAGTATAACGCTCTTCCTGAACGCTCCCAGGCTATCTTCAATTCCCTCCACAGGCTCCCGCCCCCTGCCTCCCCTCCTGTTTGCTTGCTCTCCAAGCAGCCGTTGGCTTCCTGTATAAACAGGAAGTTGGTTGGCAAAAAGGATGTCTGGTGGGCTGCCATTGTCGCAGGGTTTTTCCTTTTTTTTTTTTTTTATTCGGGCGACGTGTGCATTCCACTGATAAGCTCCTTTTAACTGTCATTTTAAAGTGGAATCAGACTTCTGGCAGTTTGCATACTAAAAAAGTTACAGCAGCTGTGGTTAAAAATGAAAACGCCGCCAAGACAGGCCGCTGTAAATGACAAACAGTACGAAGGGACCCAAAAGTCTGAAATGACCCAACAGTTGAGTTGCTGTTTGTTTTCTTTTTTATGTTACATCATTAAATTTAGTGATGCCCATCTGTCTAATATGCGTAATTCAAATTTAGTGGCAATTTGAAAATAAATCTCTGACAAATTTGTTTTCAAATACCCCAAAAATGATGGCTTTGAACCAAAATGGCCAGTTTAATTTCTTATTTTACGATGAGTCATTAAACTTTGCTGCTAAACATTGCACACACAATGAGTAAAATTAGGTTTTTAATGATTTAGCATCACATTGTCTGTCACTGTCTGTAAACAAGGTTATAATTTGGTAGCCATTTGGTGAAATCTCTAGTACAAGTTTGTATTTCAAGGACCTTTGACCCAAATAACCCTCAAACGTCCACTTCTAAGCAAAATGGCAGACTTCCTTTCTCATTTCCAACATGGCTTCTTGAGACCTTTTTGCTCATCTCCTGATGATAGCCATGTCTGCACCATGCATTGACACCTGGAAATGGGTAAAGCGGCCCAAAAATATGTTACAAACCAAAATGACAGACTTCCTGTGTTTTTTTTTTTTTTTTGTTTTGTTTTTTTACCCTGACTTTTGAAGACATTTGGTGGGTCTCCTCATGAAAGACATGCCAACCAAAATTCAGGCTGTTCAGTGAAACTCTCTTCATAAGCTGACTATATTTTTTGTTGTTTTAACGGCAGTGAGCTTTTCTTATTTTATGACAAGTCATCAAACATTCCCACTATTCTCAAGCCTCAATGTTTTTTATTATTATTTTTATTATTGGCCTACCGGTTTTGTTCAAACTTTGTTAGCCCTTGTGCAGTCTATTGACCAAGTTTGTCTTTAAAGTGCAAGAGAGAAAAGAACAAAATTACCCTGAAATGTCCACTTCAAACTAAACCAGCTGACTTCCTGTGTTTTGTCAGTCATTGCTTCTTGAGACATTTTTGAAGGTCTCCTAATGATAGATACGCCCACCAAATTTCATGGTGGCAAGTGACACTCATCTAATTCAAGTATACTATTTGCTAGCCATTAGACAAGCCATTGTCGTCTAAAATTTCCGATTTGACCCCAAATAGTACATTCTGTGTCTTTTCAGGCATAAATTGTTTAGTGGGTATACTCCAGACAGACTCGCCTATCAAAATTCATGTTGTTAAGTGAAACTAGCCACAAGCGCTCATTAAGCGTAAAGAAAAGAACTGTTGGATTGTTGAGGAAGGTTTATATTCTCCACTTTAAAACTGTGGTTTCACGTCAAAACGTGTCTAACGCAGCAAAGCCGTGCTAGGGAGCGTGGGGGGGTCAGCCCTCCTGGAGTTTTCCCAAATAGGCCTCAACTTTACATAAATGTCCGTTTATAAATGTAAGTCGCCACACAGAGTGTTGTTTTAACAGGAGTGGCGTTTCCCAGGTCTCAAAGGTGGCGAGCGGAAAGTAAATAGCAGAAGTCCCCCCCCCCCCCCCCCCCCCTTTTTTTTTTTTTTTTTAAGAGATGAGGATTTGTAAGAATCCTGTGGACATGCCCCAACATTAGCTGGCACCTCTCCAGAAAACACTCCAGATTTTCATAAGTTGGTCTTTGGGCCAACAAGATCTTTACAACCTGTTGTAGCAATTTAATCGGTGAAATAAATATGAGTAAAATGATAAAAGGCACTATTTATTTATTTATTCATCTATTCATTTATTTATTTATTTATTTATTTATTTATTCCGGGTCGTTTGTTTGATGACTTTCTTCCAAACACAAGTCATGTCCAGAAAAATACAATAGTGTACCTTATACCGTGTCATATTTTGTTTTATTTAATCACTATTTTTTATTATGATATTGTAAAACCCTCAAATAAATGTGATTTATATAAGTTGTCAAATATATTATTTTGTAATATATAGTATCTCTACTACTCAAACACGTAATACATAAACATACAACAAATTCATACAATTAAACGCTCAGTACCTAAGTGAAATAATTGCTACAAGATACAAGTACGCATACCATCGCGAATTGTGAATTTGAGGTTGGGACGTGTACATGCAGCTCCTGCTCTCAATGCCACTTCCTGCCTGCCGTGTGAAAGGTGAGTCAGGAGGGTGGAGGGGATTGGGGGCAAGCGAGTGGTGCACCTCTTTCGAGGAGGAGCACATCCGCGTTTGCCAGGTGTTCCTTTTGTGATCCTCACCTTGCACTCTGGCAGCAAGGCTGCAGTGTGTCGCACTTTCATGCATGTCTATGTAGTGTGTGAGGAGGAGAAAAAAAGGTGTCATTCTTTTACAGTCATTTTGCCCTCAGGCAAGGTGCTCTAAACATGATCTGAATGTTTGTACAGCACTGTGCCAAATATCATATGTTGTTTTGTTATCAATGATGGAATGGTTACACATAACTTACACAATACAATGTCAATCAGTACAGCATGAACCTCCCCCAAGGCTCATAAAGGGGCAACTCGGTATGTATGTATGTATGTATGTATGTAGGTAGGTAGGTAGGTAGGTAGGTAGGTAGGTAGGTAGGTAGGTAGGTAGGTAGGTAGGTAGGTAGGTAGGTAGGTAGGTAGGTAGGTAGGTAGGTAGGTAGGTAGGTAGGTAGGTAGGTAGGTCGGTCGGTCGGTCGGTCGGTCGGTCGGTCGGTCGGTCGGTCGGTCGGTCGGTCGGTCGGTCGGTCGGTCGGTCGGTCGGTCGGTCGGTCGGTCGGTCGGTCGGTCGGTCGGTCGGTCGGTCGGTCGGTCGGTAGGTGCGTAGACATGATCTTGAAACCTAAAGCCGAACTTAAAACCTTAACGCTGTCATAAAACTACTTTGAAATCCTCTTGTGAAACCAAATCATGTCTTGAAACAGTCATGCTGAAATCCAAAATTGAAATGGAAAGCCTTGCTCGAAACCTTAAACCAGATTTGAAACCCTAATTTGAAGCCCTTCCACTTTTTCGAAACCATAATCCAATCTTGAAACCCTAATTCTTGTTTGAAAGCCAAATCTGATTAAAATCCTGAATTTCAAACCCTAGCCTGAAATCTTTATATGCCGAACACCGTCTTTTTTGTCATGTTTGAAAAGCTAACTACTTCTTATAACCTAAACCCTGGAACACTAAATCCTGAATTTGAAATTTTAACCCTGTCATGAAACCCCATTCAAGGTTTGAAAGCCTTACTGGTTTGTAACCCAAACTTGAACCCTTCTTTGAAATCCCAACCATATCTTAAACCCTAACCCTTGTTTGAACCCTTCCCAGGCCCAATTCTACAGTTTAAAAAAAAAAAAAAAAATCCTTGAAACCCTAACCCTGGGTTGAGACCCATTTTTGAAGCCCCCACCTTCTCCTGGGAATTGTGAAAAAAACTCCTTCTCAGTCTTTAAAAGCACTGGCCTGAATGCCTGTTGAGTATGTGCGTGTGTATATTTACCCGGCGCAGGTTCACCACTTTCAAGGGCGCTGTTACGCTTCACAGACAAAGCGCTTTTCCCCAGAACATCAACATACTCCTTATCAAAGTTGTAATCGCAACTGCCTTACACACACGCACACACACTCACACACACTGTACGAAAGCTGCACATTCATGGAATCCCCACACATTGTACCCGTATAACTATAAATATCATTAGCAAAGCATTTTTCTTTTCTTCCACCTCCCCAATCCAACTTCCTAAATGCCCTAGTCAGGACGTAAATCCAGATAAGAAAGGACAATTAGCTCAGGCACCCTCATAGGAGAGCGTTTTGCACCCCCGAAAGATTCATATCTCTGAGGAGACTCTCAGCTCCAATTGCAAGCAGATGCCAGATGTTTTTCTGGAGTGAATGCCAATTGTTGGCCATTTTAGAGATTCGGTTGTATGGGGCTTCATCTTAAATGAGCTGGGAGGGATATTAACAATAATAAAAGTACAGGAAGATTGCTTACCGTTTGAAGACGGAAATGTGATGAAGAGGGATGTGATATCACCGCCTCAGCCGATTGACGCCAGATGTTTGCGTGAAAGCTTAGGGCATCGAAAGGTTCAGTCAATCTCGCCCTCAGGTGCCTTTGAATATTCCCAATTTACTCAAAATTCTGAGATTCATTGAGCTTTATTTTTATTGTATTAAGTAGAAATCTTGTTGGTCAAGCGCAGCGCATTTTTTTAAAATAAATTAACCGCAGTCTGACAGTGTGCCCACAAAGAGCAAAATATGAGCTTTTTGACAGGGTGGACATTTTTAGCTGAATGTTAACCCATGGTGGCCATTTGCTGAGCAACATGATTTAGTTAGCCAGTTGACTTTAGACAGTTAAGAAAATATTTCTTAAAGGTTTTTCTCCAAATTGATATTTCTGTACGACAGAGTGGAACAATGTTAAGATCATAAAAAAAATAAAGTGCAAAATGACTTGTTCAAATCCATTTCTGATTATTTTTCAATGCCACTTATCCAAAATAGTGGCATAAAAAATTCCAGCTGTTGCTGCCAATGTGAAAGGGGCTACCCGCACCCGTATTCTTGTCCGAACCCTCACTGCTGAGCGCCACAAAGTGGTTGGAAACATTTGTTGCTTCATATTATTTTGAAAGTTAAATCTAACCAGAGGTCAGTGATCTTCGGAAGTACATTTTGGTTGTTTTGCACTCGTTGCAAAGTCCTTCTGTTGAACCGGCAAAGGCGAGGCATGTTGTTGGAAGAAGCAAAGACTTTCAGTTTTGCGCTTTGTTGATATGGAGATGGAGCAGTTGACAGCATGTGAATAGACCTGTTTATCTATCTTTAGAAAGGCAAGCTTGTTGTGTCCGTGCCAAAAGGGAATCACCAAGATCCGGAGTTGTTACACAACCTGAGGCGTGGCGTTCTGGTGGAGAGAAGACGTGCTACAAGGCCACTAGGTTGACTCTGCGGAGTGATAAAGAAGCAGCAAAAAAAAATTCAATGTTCAATGTTTTCTTTGCAATTGCTCACTCGTCCTGTCATAGCCGTAATGGAAGAATCTGAGTCAAATCAAATTCAGCATTTTTTACAGTTAACCCCCGCCCTGCTGAGTCACATTATACAATTCACAAATTCATCTATTTGTGTGTTTTTTTTTGCCCTTGGGAACCTATTCTTAGCACTTTGATGGTAACTGCACCTATTTGCAGCATTGAACAATAAAGATGGCGGAATACCTGTCGGCAGATTAAATATGACAACATAGGCATGTATTCGTTATCCTTTGGAAGAACAATTAATACAGCTGAACTGAGGATCTGAGAACCATCTCGGTGCATATCTGTATGTATTCATTATATTGCCCCCAGGTGGCTAAAGTGTGCATACCCGAAGGAGCAGGACATTGTCCAATGAATAGAAGCAAAAAGTGGCAACAATTCTAATTACTGTCAGGATGTCATTACTGTATGTTTTTAAAAAGTGCAATATTGGACAGCGTCCCCCCCTCCTTAACTCACTTTCCAATATGATCGTTACTTCCGCCGTCGACCTTGCACCTCCATTCCGTTTTGATGTCATTTAGAGAACCGCAATTTGGTGTGAAAGCAGGGGGAAACGTTGAAACTTTTATCTCGCTGAGTTTTACATTTCATTTCTTGAATAAATGTACACATTGATTGTATCTGTTTTAGTCCTGCAATTTGCTCTGAGAAAATCCTAACACCAAAGTGGACTTGGCGTTGAAAGCCTGGCAGCGCAAAGTCTTATAAAAACATTGTGCTAAGCGCGCTAGCCGCAAGATGATGATTCTTATTAAGCAGCTTGTTCTTCAACCGCCGTGACGGGAGCGTGCAGGCGGTCACGTCTGGCAGTCTCCGTCCGGCTAGTGCGATTCAATTACGGGGGGGCCGGCGTTTTTACTGTAACACAAATACAGAAATAGATTTCTGCTGCCGCTGTTTGCTGGGCAGTGTTGGGTTTCACTGCGCCCATGCCAAGGTCAGGAGACTGAAGAAAAAAAAAAGACGAGGATATAGAATACGACTTGTGAAGATAGGATTGCACCTCGTGCCGGTATTACATTGATTACTTTCTCAGTGTATTTTTTTTTATGCCGTTATTGTGTTACGTTTCGTTTTTATTACATTTGGAAGTGCACTTCTACAGTTGTTGCTTGTTGTTTTTGTTGCTTTTCTTGACCCGTATTACTCTGTACTTCATACTTTGTACTTTATCATGGACAAAATTTCTCTTAATTTCTCTATCTCTCATGCCACTAATGTGGTAGAGAATTACGTTGTGAGCGTCGCCAGAGAAACATTCAGTCCTGGCCCGAAAGCATCAATTAGCACCGCTGCCCCCTCCCCTCAGTCCACACACCCACTTAAAGCGCCCACCCCCTTCCGGTCACATAACTTAAGGTATTCGGAACTCAAGAGGACACCAATTTGACCAGATTCCACTTTCTCAAATTGCAGGAAAACACACTTAACCGATGGGCCCTCCCGACATGAGAGGAGCCATTGTTGCCCCCGTGTGCCCAGCCTCCTCCTCCCCTCACCTTCCTGTAGCCCGTCTCCCCGGCGTGTCACATAACAAGCTAAGAGCACACCTTTTTTTTTTTCTTTTTTCCACATGGGCCCTTAACAGGAGAGCCTTTGACAAGCTTGGCCATGTAAAGGGGTGGGGGGCTCTTTGGGCATCTAAAGGGGCCATTCTCCAAGGTCAGGATCTACCAGGAGGGGAAAGTGTGTAAATGATACCTGATGGCCTGTAAAAAGATCATTTGATAGACGGACATGCTCTTTAAGGCTGCGACTGACGACTGTTCGTCTAAACTGCCCACTTTGACATCTCACTTTAGGCCCTTCACATTTTGCCTGGGAAGAACAGTGGAATAGTGGTTAGCACATCTGCATCTGTTCTCTCTATGCTTGTTCAGGCCGAAACCAAGAAGTCGATTTTAAAAAAAATTCAAGTACGTAAAGGCTTCGAAAAGGTACACGATCAACATAAGACATACGTTATTATAATTTATTAAACAGGTTATTTCTTTTCCTTTCATTTATCATTGTTTTAGCAAATATTGAGCTATTTTTCATTAGTATTTTTTGGAGGGGAGCATTGGAACGAAATTTCATTTCATATTTGATTTTCTTTCATTTTTTTTTAAATTCTATAAAAAGCTTGGCTTTATTTTGTAGGCCTCTGTTATTAAATTTGTCGTGGTTCTTACTGATCGCTCCGGTTGCCCATCCCTCCATCATCGCTGCGAGACATTCCTCAAGCCAGCGGCCAGGAAGCGCGGCGTGTAATTTACGCTGTCTGAAAGAATTATTCAGCCCTGCGAATATGGTGGGGGACGTTCTCTGCTAGGAACAAAAAAAGAGAAAAAGAAGTCGGTGTATAAATCACCAAAAGGATAGCCCAGGAGGAGCTGTGTGTCCATGAGGCCACGCCTTCAGGCCCAGCTGAACATTTTCTCTGTTACAACACATCCCGCTCGCTGCTTCCTTCCTGCCTCGCCCGTTGACTTTTAATACCTGCCTGTCATGTTTTCTTTCAGTACCCCCGCCCTTCCTCGGCCTCATCCTCCTTTTTTTTTTTTCTCGCCAGCCTCTCGTCGTGCATCTAGTAATTACCGCAGCTTTTGAGAAAAGCCTTTCATTCAAGTAATTACACCCCCCCCCCCCTCCCTCCTCCCCAGTGTAACACAATAAAATGGCTTCCCCTCCAGAAGAAAGGGGAAGTTCGGGGTTACTGTGTATTTGCCCCCCTCCTGGTTGGATGCTTCATAATACAAGAGGAGGCCGGAGCAAGTATGGAAATGACAAGCAGCTTTTGGTTTAGACTTACAACCTTGTGTTCACCTCAAAGGGCACCTTAACAAATTCCTGAGGCCCTTGTGTGTATTTCATTGTAAAACAGGAGCAATTGGTTGTAAAATTTGTGGCTCCGAGGAAAAGGTCGACTGTTGTGTTTGGCTTGATTGGTTGTGTCAGTCTTTCAGGCTGTGAGCATGTTTGGATTTGATCATGTAAAATATCCACGAATCCCAAAATTTGAAAACTGCTGACATGAACAGGAGGTGTTAAAATGGCTTTGGTTTGCACTTTAGGGCAGTCCCACCTGTTGCCCCTGGTCGTAACCGACAATCACCATAGCAACAATTTGTGCCACCATTTCATGGGACCGTAAGAGGAAGTGTCCTATCCATGTCAGTCTGCAGGCAGGATCCGGGCCGTGCCTTGTGTTGACAGATGATCCGATTCCCATTCAGACGGCTCGGGTGTCGGCCTCGCTCGTCGGCGATGTAGAAAAGCAACCTCTTGTCTGAAAGCCTCCCGAGTCCTCTGCTCTTCTCCCGTTTCCTGTCTTCATTTCGTGCTCCTTTGCGGCAAGTTCTTGCCAGAATGCATGATAGGCTGCTTTGAATGGATTTGGACCAAAAATGTGCGAGAAGGAATTGAGTTTGTGAGGAATTTTCATGCAACCTCTTGCAACACAACATTGGAAAAATAGACGCCGACTACGGGGAAACGGTTTAAGTCTTCTCTTGCGACAAAAAGCTTTTTTTTTTTTTCTGCAGCGGCAGATTGGGTTACCACAGTGGAGGCACTGAGGCGACACGGAGAGAGGGTGACCTTGTCTATGAAGAAACCTGACACAGGTTTTCACATGCTGGGTGGGGAATTTTTCTTTTTTCCTGTTTTGTCCCTCCTCAAACCCTTACGTCCCGAGTCTTGTATATATCTCCGCGGCCAAAATGAAGCACATCTCGTATCCAGCTCATATCATGTGCTTCTTGATAGTAAGATGTTCCAAAATGTTGACATGTCTTTCATCTCGTTTTCCTCTTTCTGACACACACACACAAACACACGCACGCAAAGATAAACACATCGTCCCCCACCCAGCCGGGTCCCAGTTGAGGATGAGAGTAAACAAAAACCAATGTTTAGATTTCACGGAAGTGGAAACGGATCCGGCCGAGTCGTTGTGTCACTCAGCAGCACTGATGTTTATGTTGGTGTGTGCATGTGTGTGTGCACGCGTGAGACAGCTATCAAAGAGACTTTAGTTTTTTTTTTATTTTCACGTGATGCTGCATGAGATGCACTTAAGACTAACATCCACTACGTCTTACGGTCTAATGATGATTGCTGTGGTGTAGACATAGCATTTAAAATGATCAAAAAAACAACTGCTCTGTTTAACTTCATTGGAGTCATAATTAATCAACTAAATATTTTATCCTATTAATGTATGTTTTAACCTAATAGCATAATTACCCAAGTTAAAATAACTTAATAATTAATTAATTTTTTAAGTAATTAAGTAATTTCACCACATTAATCCTAAAAACAACTCATGTGCTTAGTAAAAACACGTTTGTTAAAATATTTGGCAAACATTTTCTTTGCAAAAATGTTTTTGTTTAAAATATATACAATATTTTTCAAATGTTAGCTGTATATGTTGAAACGATCTTTAATCCTTTACAAATAAATAAATATTCAATCAGTGAAATGCTTCTGTTAAATTGAACAAAATCATGCCCAAAGTTAGGAAAATAAAGTTAATTATTGCAAACAAATATTACAAAAATCTTGATACTGTGAGAGCAGAGTGTTAGCATAACTTAAGTATTTAGCATATTGTTAGGCTAAATATGCTTGGGCTCTATTTCCCATACAATACTGTACAATTCCATTTGCTTACCTTGGAGTTGACCAAGTTGTGCCTGTCCATTTAGCTGCTGTGATTGGCCAGCCTGCTCTTCCCTACTGTGCTGTGATTGGACAGCCAGCATTGAAGGTTTGCGGCTTAGCTCGAGCTCAATTAATAAAGAATGTGCGTTTTGTGCGGCGTTGGCCAGGCACCCTTGCGTTGATTCCACACCAGTCCAGTCAGGAATGTGCAGGGTGCCCACACGAACCGGGAGACGTTCACACTGAAGGCCAGTTTCCCTGAAAACCAAGTGGAGAACTGTGGACAGCTCTCAGGAAGCAGCTCTTTGTAAAGCAAACATACATGTGTTTTATGGCAGACACTTTGCTGCTGCTGCCTGTATTTTTTTTTTTCATATATAATGATGATGGCCTCCTAAGATTCCACTTTTCAACATGGCCTCACTCTCATTTCCTCTGCTTTCCTTCACCCTTCTGTAATAATAATCATGCATTTTCTCTCTAGACGTATCTATTGCTTTAGTCGCTTTGACGCATCTGGGGATTTAATTACATTTGTAGCATTTAGCTACAAATTCGTTCAAACATATTTGCAAGTTCTTTCGAATTTGTGAGTACATTCAAAAATGTTTGCAAGTCAAAATATTTTTGCTCAACATTGGCAGCTCCGCGCTTCCGTACACTCATGTCACACGCTTGCTTAGCAGGCAACATGGTGCATTCAGGGTGCTTTCACAATATGGGAACTTGTAAACGCACACCGCGCCGTTTGGAACATTTATTGTTTTATTCTTTTACTGTTTTGAGCATTTTGAATGTCAAAATGTTTTGGGAAAGTTTATATGATACTTGAAGAACCTCTAAAAAACCATTTGACATGTGAAAGGAACATGTCAGTACTAGTCATCCATTTTATAGAATGTGATCAAATGATGGGGAGCCTCGGGGAAAGTTCAACGCACGCGTCATTAGCGTAATTTGCTCATCCCGTCAAAGTCGTTTCAATCAAAGCTTCGGTTCTTCCGTTTTTTTCTGCTGTGTGGGTTTTCACGTGTGCGGGATAGCAGAGAGGTAATTGCATGTTTAGGGTTCGTATTTGCTTTGTTTTACTTTTCAGTCTGCGGCCAGCTTGGCATTGTAAATGAAGAGATCTTTTTCCATTGTCTGTCTTGATAAAGTAACCGAGTGACTTGAATCAAATTTGCTTTTGGGCTATGACATCTAGTTGAGAAAATTTGGTACGTCGCGGGGTCCGATTCTTGTTCAGTGTAAAGTTCTGGTCAGCTTCCATTGCCAAGAATTTGCGGTGGCCCTTCTCTCTCTCTCGTGACTCATCGAGGCCTCAGAGGATTGCCGCCGGCCAGGTTACGTCTACGGCAAAGTCCACTGGCCACAAGCCAGCAGCTGTAAACATGCACAGTGTTTCCTAAAGCAGTGAAACTTGGGTCCACCAAATATTTCTCATAAATGATGTCATACCAGTTTTCAAATTGCGTGCATAATATACATATTGGGAGAGGCGCACAAACAGATCAATTACTCCTCTGCTTTGAGCCAATTACAAGCTCTGATATGATTGTGAAACACCACTTGAATTTGACTCCCTTGCATGAATGAAGAACAAAAATAATACTTTTTCATTCCTATTTTGGGGTACACGTGGTGGTTATGTCATTCCTGTGGGGGGCTCAGTGAAGTTTTTTTCATATACATAGCCCTCAATTTCGTCAGAGTCTTAAAGGGCTTTACGAGCCCACAATTGACAAATATTAACGACAACCCCTGAACCCTTAAGAGGGAAACATACAACTATGACAAGTCCTGGGGTCTTGGTTGCGCCATGGAGGAGGAAGACACTTAAAAAGTATTTGTAAACACGTGTAGCTGAAGGGAGGGTTAGAATTCCCTCGCCAGCAACAATTGTAAGCCGAAGATTCCCTGCATTCCGCATTGTGCAATGAGGTCTTGAGGGTCTTCCGAGGCAGGAAGTCATCTTTCATGAGGGACTATTTGGAATGCCTGGAATGACCACCGTTGTTCTTTGCCTTTTTGCGCAGAACCCAGTGCAAGCAAGGCATTTCACACAATGACCAAACATCTTACCAAAATCAGATGATGTAATATGTAAAATAGTCATTAGTCAAAACACTTTGGAAGTTAAGAGAGAGCGCCATGGAGATTTTGGAGCTGGGCATCTGGAAGCTTCTTCCGAAGCTTCTCTTGGATGTTTTGCTGTTGAGAACCAAACAGGGTCCTGGTGGGTCCCCTGATTTGAATATACTATTCAGTGATGGAGTCCCAAGCTTGAACTATTTTGGAGTTTGGCTCATTTCTTACTCCCTAGTCTCTGTGTGCTCATCTTGAATAATCTTAGATAAGGTTTATTTTGTTCCACGACCAGACGTAACATAGAAAATAAATGAAATGCTTTTAATCCCTTCCAGAGCCGCCCCAAAAACATTGTTTGGTTTTTGATGAAGAAAAAAACCCCACTGCAACTCTCATCAGGCCACTGTTAGTCTTCTTCTTCTTCTAAAAAAGAAAAAAAAAAAAAGGCCGGTAAAATTCACCATTTATTCACATGTGCACCGTTGATTGCCGTGGCACAATTTCAATTTTTTA
Source organism: Syngnathus scovelli (assembly GCF_024217435.2). NCBI lineage: Eukaryota > Metazoa > Chordata > Actinopteri > Syngnathiformes > Syngnathidae > Syngnathus > Syngnathus scovelli. Next base: position 21,654,679 of record NC_090847.1, read on the forward strand.
ACAGGGACAGTGTACATCAATGAACATTTCTGAAGCTGTACTAGCTAGATGTATTAGCAAACAAATAAATACATTACAATAGTATTATTTAGTTTGAAATGTATTTATCTTATATAAAAAATGATTAATTTATCACGTGAGCAAAGTCCTATCAATGAATTGTGCATTTGTTTCTTGCTCCATCTGGGAGCATCTGCCAGAGCGAGGTTAGCGGGTTTACGCTGACCGTCGTGCCAGAGAGCACGACTGAGGAAGTGCCCCCGGCTGGTCACCATCCCCAAGTGCCCCCGACCTCACCTCCCGCACACAAAGACACCGGCAATGCTCACTAATGTGCGGGAAGAGCCGTGACAAATTAGACAGAGTGGGGTTGTTATTGCCCTTCACAAAGAGGTTGTGTTTGGCCCGCCTGTTATGGTGCGAATTTTGTTTGCGGTTAGCATGTTTTGCCTCACAGTTATGAGTTTCTGCCCTTGAATCTCAGTTTGGGCCAGTTGTGTGTGACAGTTACGGGAGTATTTGCAGAATCTATGCAGACCTAGCTTCTTCTGGTTTGTTTATTTCGTCGTTTTCAAGTGTTGGGTGATGATCATTCCTGCCATCGACAGGATTAGAGCAGAAATGCCCCACTTGAGATTTGTAGATTTCTGTACTGGATTGTTTTTTGGTTTTTCTTTCCCGCCATAGCTCTGCCTCCTTTTTGGTTTTGATGTGACTCTACTCGAAAATGGCGGCTCTTTCCCCTCCCTAGCTTCCAAGAAAGTCAGCATGAGGCCGCCTTATGTAAATGAGCTGTGACCTCACAATTGTGGCCGCTAAGAGAGAAGGAATGACTTTATTTTTCGTTATTGTTCGGTCTTGGCAGAATTGTCAGGTTCTCCAACTTGCCGAGTTTGTGATCAACACCTATGTTCTATCCACAATTGGTGTCTGACAACCACAGTGGAAGAATCCCAAGACCTGAAAAACAAGAAGATTTCCTCCACTGATAGGCTGCTCCTTTTGTCAACGCCGGGCCACGCTGCGGTTCCCTGAGGCGAACTTCTTGTGTTCCAGCCTCTCGTGTTCCGCGTGCAAATACAGGAAAAACGGCAGATAAAAGGCTGGAAAAGTGTCCATCACGCCCTGTGAAATGGAAATTGCTTATCCAGAGGGGGAATGAGGAAACCGTAGACAAAAGGCTGCCGATTGCGCCCTGCCTGGTTTGCACGCAGGGAGAATTTCAAGGAGAACAACCGAGCCTGATGTTTTAGTTGAAAGAGGGCATATTATGTTAAATTTACTTTCTATACAAATATTTGGGTCTCTGGAGTGTCTGTCCAGCTATCAAGTAAGACATTAAGCGACAGCATTTCTAAAAATATCTCTGGGCAAACATGCAACTCACTTATGGACCCAGAGTAATGACTTACAATTGACATATTTGGTAACTTATTTTTTTAGCCAACATCCTAACTTGCTGACCTCGAGTTGTTTCCGTACAAACACGATGCATGACGATGAAGCGTGTCAGCGAGAGAGCAAAAAAAAATCCTGGTTTGGCCTTGCTGATCACTCCTGACGTGACCTCCCGCGTGTCTCGTGGAGTGGAGCGTTGCGGTGGGCCGGCAAGTCTGGGCCTCTGCGAGGGGCTCCATCGTACAAGAACAACAATGAAACTGTCAGCGCCAATTGATGCCTATTTTCCTGTGGAGTCCGCATCGAGTTCAAGATGTTTGACAAAAACAATTCACAGTTTATTTCCCAATCTGGACAGATTGCGGATCAGGAGCGAGCACACTTGCCATGCTTGGAAATCGAACCAAGATCTCCAATCAAGATAACAAATACTTGTTCTTTGTCTGCCAAAATTCTTTTTATCAGGCTGTTTTTTTATAAGCCCGGGCTTCACTGTGCATGGTTGAGTGGAGCTGTCGAAGACGGGACACACTTGTCTGTCCATCTGCTTGTCTGCGTTGGAGGGGCGCTCGCCACTTACCGACCTTTGACAAGGGAGACAGCCGCGGCTTTCGGCGACTTAGTAACTGTTTTGGGATCACGCAGAAGCAATCTATAGGAAGTAGAGCGACAGTCACGTAACGTCGTCTTGACGACGGCTCAAGTGGGCTAACTAGCTCGCTTTAGCCCAGGACTGTAATTCATTCTTCAGTCCGCTTATAATGCCATATCTTCTCGAGACTTTTTTGTGGCTCTATTACCAAGATCATGTAGCCTTGTAAAAATGGCTCTGGAGACTGAAAGAATTCAAAGAATTGAATGACATTTTTGAGTTGGCGATAAACAATAACTAGCTAACTTTATATTTCCCACCCTCTCTTTCCGTCACGCAGGCTCTGATGCGCCCGGGTCGTCTCGACCGAATCGTCTACGTTCCTCTACCAGATGCTGCGACTCGACGAGAAATATTTTGCCTCCAATTTGTGAACATGCCTGTGGCCCAAAATGTGTCTCTGGATGACCTGGTGACTTGCACGGACAAGTACTCTGGAGCCGAGGTGAGTTTGTTGAATGTACGAGGCAGATCTGTCGCAACCAAAATGGCGGCTTCGTTCACATACACGGCATGAGGGTGGTTTCTATTGTATGTATCTCGGTCGCGAGTTCCCGGTAGTCAACTGCGGTGTGCTTTTCAAGTGACGTGTCATTGTGCCTTTCCAGAATGTCGCGAGGCCGTCTCATGATCTGGCTGCTGACCGTGACCGAAAGGTTGCACAAATACTTCATTGTGCGATGGACTGGTCTCCTCCTATTCCATGTGACTCCTTTTCATAGAATTGCAGCAACTAAGTCTGAATTAGTTGTTGTAGTTCTTGTCACTGTTTTCTATGCTCCCTGTAGACGTGTTCTGATAAAAAGTTCAAGGCACACCAAACTACGAATGTTGGAGCTAGTGCCAGTAGCCCATTGTTATCATTCGGTTGACCGGGTTAACATTAGCATAGCATTATTTTACAGCTAATGCGAATACATTGCTTACCTTGGAACAGACAAGTAATGTCTGTTTTTGAGGTATTTAGTGAGTCCAACAGGTTTCGGGGGTGGGTTCTAGTGGCAGAATGAATCAAGGCTATATTTTGTAAACTTAATATGTGGATGTCTGTCGTAGATCTACCAGGTTTTGCATTACCTGGGTTCATTTTGAAAACCTTTCCGTTCATCCTCTTTCTGTGAATGTCAGTCGGGTTCAGAATGACTGTAGTAAGTCAACCTAAACAGAGTTTATCAGTGCATATCCTGCATGAAGAAGGCCAAAGCGGCCGTACACCTGGAGGAGGTATGCGGCCCCCCTGCTATTGAGTGTTGTGTTTGACATAGGGGTCTCTGCCCTGGTGTCTCATCTGTGGAATGGGTGCTTTGTCGTTACTTGCAGATTTTCCTGTGAAGCCCCAGAGACATTCAAAGACAAGACACGTTTGTATATTAATATTGAAAACACAATTTCACGTCGATCAGTAAAATTTAGGCAGAAGCTTATGGAGTGATATGGCCAATTCAAAGCAATATGACCCCTGTCTTCCGGTTCAGTTTCTGACATTGCTTTTCCATCCATCCTGTTGTGAAAGATGTAGCCATCAACACATGGGGGAGGACGTTTTTCTCATCACAGTGCTTGTGGGCTTCTCAAACTGTCTTTCTCCCTACTTGCCACCTCTGCTTGCCTATGCTAACTTTCCTTCGAAACCTCCCCAAACATGGCCACAGGCTCCTCTTCCTCAAAACAGGGGTGACATTTGATAGTGTAAAAGGCGCGTTGTCAGCAATAACCCCCAAAGGAAAGGTGTGATGGTGCTTAGCTCCAGTTGTTTTGTGTTTGCGGTTGGGGGAAAACACCTACGGGATTCATTTCATACAGTAGGATCAGATCAAAGTCTACTGACAGCCAAGTAAAGCTCCATGGATGTTAACATGCTAAAGCTAATGTACACTATTTAATAAACAAAAAACAGCAATAATGTTTCTCCAGGTTCAAAGTGGGTCAATTTGAGATGCCACATAACAAGTGTTGCTTTTAAAAATGACAATAGCACCTTTTATAATGACACACACACAATTCAGTTCAACCCCCACACAGATAGTTTCCGCTTCACACCTGTTTATTCAGTTACTGACTTTCTTGTGATTTACAAGCTTGTATTTGTCACTACAAAGGTTCTTATCATTTAAAAAAAAGGGATCTGTGAATGTCCCTGACACTCTTTGACAAACAGTAGCTGTGTATGCATTTAATTGTACCGTTGGGCAACGACTACAATGAAAGATAAACAGCTTCAGAGGAATGCACGGCTATAAAGAGGACAGTTACACAAGAAGGAACTAGTCAAAAGTTCAGGTGTATACACACACACACACACACATTATTATATGTATATATATTCACTTTAATGGAGATTTGTCATGAATAAATAACAACCCTGTTGCCGTACTGTAAAATATTGGCACCGTTTTATTTTTAAACCTCGAGACAAATGTTATTATTTTCTAAGACGAAGCTCATTAGAATTAGATTTCAATAGTCCCACGTGGGAGAGATCCGTTTCCCCAAAGAAAGACGCGCTGAACGTCTCAACAAAGAACGTGAAGAAGGAAGTCGTTCACACGGCCGCTCCTAAACGAGCCTTTTGTCTCTCGTTATCGTTATGTTCCGATGCTTCATGTCGACTTGAGCTTTACTCAGCCACTCGCTAAAAGTCTGTGCTCTCTCGGCAGGTTTTTTAAGTGTTTAGAGATGTTGTGTTTGAAATGTTTAGAATAATGAATAATATTAAAATAATGTTTAAAAAAAATACTACAGTTTATCGCTTTAAAAAATAAAAGTAAAACATGTTTGGGACTAAATTTTTCTTTAATTTTGCAAATTAACACTCAATTTTTTGGGGGTTTAAAACAGCTTGTGTCAGCTAAAATGAAAATCTCATTTTTGGTATGTCGAGAAAGAAAGAGCAGAAGAAACAAATAGATTAATTAAAACATTAACATTTTCCTATTCAAATCAGTTTTTATTACACCCTTAATATATCACAAAATGTAAAAAAATATGTATGCATTTTTGATTTCTTATTAGAAAATGCAAACACAAGGCACAGCATGGCGTGTGTTAATTTTAAGAATTTTTTTTTATTTTTCGCTGAGTAATTCCAGCTGTCAAGCTTGGTCACGGAAACAATCAATTCTTAAGTCAAGCTCTGTACAAATTTTTATCCTGATCTTTGCCAAAAGCGTCACGATATCTAAATTTCAGTGGAATTAGTAATATTTCTTTTGCTGACCATGATTCAAAGCAACACTTGTGGCCTTGGCGGAGATATTAAGCATGTCATTTGTACTGGATGTCGTGTTCAGTCATCTCACATTCCCCGTGTGTGTCGACGTGCACTTTGGTTCTTGTGAAAGGGGCGGAGGGGAGAAAAAAAAGCACATTTCACTGGTGCAGATCACACAGGTGGACTTATACACACCTAGACATTAACACACACACAGGTCACTTGAGTGTGGGTGTGTTTGGTAAATATGCCATCCCTGGATTCCCAGCTCGACGGAGAATGCCGAGCTTTCATTCGTCTGATTAAGGGGCGAGGACAAATATGCCCTTAAAGGCGAGGCCCGCCTATACCTCCTTACACACACACACACACACACATACGCACACCTACACGCACACACACACACTTAACTTTGTGTAACCCCCAACACAGGTGCTACCCCACACGGGTCTTTCCAAAACATACAACCAATCACATCGCCAATTTGAACTTTTTTGGGTGTAGCTTTGAAAGGTTTACACTAAATCTTCTGCTAGTCTGTCTCCATTCTTACAAGTTCATTTTGCTATATGACTCAATATACTTTTTATTGGCTTCTTCTTTGGTGGCATAGCTTCATGCCGTCACACTTTCATCATCATGCACACGCACACACACACACAGTCACGCACGCGTGACTGTGCCGGCCTCTTCTCTCTCCACTCTGTATATTTTTATTTCTTTTCTTTTTTTTTTTGCCGTGGGTTTCTATTTGTGTTGGAGCAGCAGGCCATGCAGATGCTTCCTCTTTGGCTTTTTCTGGAGGATCAAACCTTTTTTTTTTTTTTTTTTGACCGGCTGGCCATGAGTTCTATCCGTTGAGATATTATTTAATAACTGCAGGATGTGATTTCTATACTGAGTGGTGAACGTGTGATTAAATGTAGGTTGTGCCTGAGCACGATTGAATGACTTGATTGGTATGATTTACAGGCTGAGCAGTTGCGTTATTTTATGATATTTTTTGTTCACGTTACGGTTCAATAACATCCAAAAAGAAGTTCTGACTTCAACTGGATTTCTGATCCAACACCCCTAGTGATACCCAAAACAAGGAAGAACATGCCCAAAGTGGGCGTTACGCAAACACACCTGACAATATTGTAGCCTTAAAGCTTGGGACTTGCTGCAAATTCAAAAGTTAAGACTTGAGACTTGCACATACGCGACTTCCTCCCACTTTCCTCCGTCCTCTCTCCTGTAAATGTGAGCGATTGTGTGTGAGGGGTGAGGCAGGCAGCGGGGGGGAGGACTGGACGTCGCCGGCTGGAGACACAAGGGCGGATTGATAGTAAACACACACACACTCATATGCGCAGAGTGGATGTGCTGCCCACAGGCCCTTCATTAAGGCTGTCTGATACGCTCACTGAGCGCCTTTGTTGCTGGAGGAAGCCAGAAAAGTACACCAGACTGATTTGAGCCCTCATGTACTATGTGCTGCCTGACGTGATTAGCCGGCTCACTTTTTTTATTTTCTTAGCAGCCCCAAGGGATGGGTTTATTTTGGGACAGGTAGGCCAGGGACTATCTTAATGTAGCATAAAACTGCAGGGGTGGTGCAGCTGCAGCAGCAGCTCCATAAAAACTAAGACAGCAACTTCATCGTAGTTTAGCGTAACAGCTACTACAAAAAAAGTTGTTCAGTGCAATATGACTAATGTGACAAATACAAAACCAGAAGAATTGAAGCCTACGCGGTGACACAGATGAACGGCGTAACATTTCAACGTTGTGACAGGGGAGGACATTTGAACGGGGTTATGGCACGGGCGGGTGCGCGCCCTGACGCCGGTGCGCCTCGCGGCCATCAGAGCTGCCCCGGACACACAGCGACAGCCTTTCTGCTCCGCTGCTCAACGGCATGCACGCACGTACACACATTCCCGCTTTGAGCCGCCACTGTGCCCCTAAATCACCACGCTCGAGCGCACGCTCTATGTACTTACTCCGCGTGTGCGTGTGTGCGTGAAGTTATGTACGACAGTAGGCCGGCCGGCCGATGTATGGGCGGTCCCGTTGGCCTCATAGGACAAAGCGACGCTTCAGTGAGCACGGGTCAGAAATGGAAAGGAATCAAAATGGTAAGACGAGACCCTATAAAAGGAGGAATGAGTACAAAGTAGGGTTACACAAACATACCTGACAAGATTGCAGCTTTACAATACACGGGAGAAAATATTCACGGTGTATACATTTTAAAAACCTTTTTACTTACTGAGATCTCGTTGCTTCTACTCTCCTTCCTTTCTTCATTCTTTTTTCCTTCTTTCCATTCTTACCTCATTCCTTCTTTCCTTCTTCACATTCTTTCCTTTCTATCGTCCGTCCTTCCTTTCTTTATTCCTTCCTTCCTCTCTTCCTTCCTTTCCTCCTTCCTTGCTTCTGTCCTTCCTTCTTTCCTTCCCTTCCTACCTTCCTTCTTAATTTCCTACTGCCTTCCTCAAATAAATAATCCTAGAGTAACAAAAAATGGTAATAATGATCCACATGACGAGTGTGTGATTGACAATGGTTAATGTACTGACAGGCCAAATAAATTCTCTCTCTAAGTCTCGCTTTTTACCATTTTTTTTCATTGCAATAGAGATTGATTTTTCATTCCCGTGGCATGAAATACGTCGACAATCACTTAAAGGTCTTGATGCAGTGCAGCAGGCTGATGTGCTCCAGTCAGCTCCTGGCTTTGCAAAAGCAAAGCAAATGAGGGGCAGGGCTAATCATCAAGAGGCTCTCAGTTCTGAGATTTGCTGACTCAAGACCCAAAACGTTGGCCCGATAGCGAGACGACGGCGGTGTGTTTTTTTTAATGACGAAGCAGAAACGAGCCACGTGAACAATAAGCGCCTCTGTGCTGGTTTGAGTTAAACACTAAACGCCTATGACGGACGCTTCGATTGTCACTGAATCTTGCTCTTGACGGCATTCAACTTGCAACCCCATTGGCTCTTTCAGTCAGACGGAAACAAGCTTGACAAATAATTGGCAGAAAAACATCTCTTACATGACGCCAGTTTACAATGGTACCAACATACAAGATTTTGACCTTACAAGTAAGTGTTCAATTAAAAGTAGGTGGTCAAGCGGATGCCGACAATGACACGGGGATTTCATCAAAGCAACTTGGAGTCTAGTTACTTTTAATATCAGTGAAGTAACCAAGTTACTTTTTTATGTTTTTAAGTTGCTTCTTTTTCTTTACAATAATATGGACTAATTGAAGTGCAAAGAAGATATTGTCTTGACTTTGCTTATACAAGGAAGCTCCATCAAACATTTTGTCCCCTCAAATGAGATACAGACACGCTCTATCCATGGACTTTTAAGTTCAGAATTTGAGTAACTTGTTAAGAAAATCTTTTCCTGTTTAGGGATGTTGCGGTGAAAAACTGGATCACTTGGTTCCACACGTCCCGGTCTCCTGCTGGCATTCGCATTGCCATCATTGTTTGGAATCATTATTACTGACAGTTTACTGACCCACCCCCCACCACCACCACCACCGCCAAATTGTTGGAATGATGGGAAATTCACGCTTGAAATGAACCCGGCCTCGTGTGTTTACCCTTCCTAAATCATGTCGCTGGAAACAGAAGACCAAGGGATGGGAGGGAGCAGTAGACCTCACATCCTGACATCTGCGAAGCACCTGTCCCAAAACACGTGTGCTTTGCTAGCCTGGCTCGGGTGCATTCAAGGGAGCAAACAAAACAGATTTGAACCCCCTTGGAGCTTTCAACAACAAGCCTATACAACCTGTCTTTAGTTGATTCATAACTATCACTTGACCAATGTTTTTGGTGTGCTTGACCCCGGTCGCTTTTTTTTTTCTTGGCTCACGTCCTCTCTGGAACAGTATTTGCGATCTTAACAAGGCGAAAAAAAAAAAGAAAGCTGGCTTCTCGTTTGACGAAATTATGACAAAAGGGCATTTTTTAAAATTCCTATACCATTTAAGGTTGCACATGTTAATTGATTGGCAGTACGATTTTGAAGGGGTACGAGGAAAGATGTCTCCCATGTAAGGGTTTCTTGGACCACCAAAGGTTTGAGTGCCCCTGTCCAAAATGCGTATAATTCCAAGCAAAGAGGCTGTGTTTGCACTTGAGACACGGCCACATCCCAAATGTTGCCTCAACACATATTTGAGTGACGGGGGGCTGCTTTGGAAGCAGACGTAATCCCGTTAGATCAAGTCCACCTCCAGAGGACACCGGTAGAATGCTACGCTCGAGAGAGGAGCTCAAGTCCAAGCTCAGAAGTCAGATACAAGCAATCAATGTTTTCGGGAGAGACATGGTGACCGATGTCATAACATTTCTTTCTTTCCGAAAGATTTTTCAATGAAATAAAAAAAGAAGAAAAAACTCGGAAAACATAAGCGTCAAACTTCCTTTTGTCCATCAATTCGATCAAATCTTCACAAATTTTTCATTACAAAAATATGCTGTTAATTTAGAAAATTTGCAACATTTTTCTTTAAATGTACAGTTTTATTCTCAGAAAAGTACAACTTTGATCTCATACCTTTATTTCTCTAAAAAGTGCGCAACTTTATTCTCAAAATGTATTCAGTGACACAAATTAGTTAACTTCGCAGTTGAAGCCCACCTAAAAAGGTTTGTAATCTCCTATTGATGCCACAAGAGGGTGGCAAAGCACTATTTTCTTATGTTAGACACGGCTATGGCTTGACTAAATACAAATCCGCCGCTCACTTTAACATAGTTGCTTTGTCAAGATGCCACAAGATGGGGCGAAAACAATGTTTTTACTTTAGACAAGGCTTTGGCGTGAGCACAAAACCTTTTAGTCCATTTACGATGTATTTTTTTGTGTGCCATGACCTGAGTCATCACTATTTAAAGCATCTCTTTTATAAAATTGACATCAATTCATCAGATTGTTTTAAATAGATAAATTGCCTCAGGATCAGAGTTAGCACAATACGAAGGTGTCCTGTCAGTTTTCTTATATGCTTGCTGAGCTATACACTTTATTTCCATTGTGTCACTAACATTAATGGGCCTCTCACTGCTGCCCATGTGACTGTGCATGCATGTGTGTGACGATGTGCGTGTCTGCTTCCTGTCCCAGATAACAGCAGTATGCCGAGAGGCTGCCCTGCTGGCCCTGCAGGAGGACATGAAGGCTGAGCACGTAGACGCCAGGCACTTCCAAAGTGCCCTCGCCGCCGTGAGGCCACGCGTCCCCGACGCTCTGGTCCAGTCCTACGTCGCCTATCAGCAGCAGCACGCCACCGCCATCACCACCCCGCCCTCTTTTCTGCCCACCCTCTGATGTCTTATTATTGCTTTTCATCATGTGCCTCAGCGTTATCCATCATGTAAAATACATCATGCCGCAGTCAAATATGATTGCAGGCAACATTAATTGTAAACATTTCAGAATCATGGATTAGTTTTTTAACATTCAGTAAACTATACTGAGTGCACAAAAGCAGATTATCATCATTTTGGATATTCCAATAAATGCATTTGAGTTTTTGGGTTAGTTTTGTCTTTTGTTTTCAAGCAATGTTCATTAAAAAAAAATGCATTTTTGGGGTCCGCAGGTTGCCAAATTGAACGAATTGAACCCCAACCCTGTTTATACAAAATACATGTACTTTAAAAAAAAAAAAAAAAAAAAAAACGTATATCAGATGCATACATGGCTCCTGTAAAAAGAGGGGGGGGGGGGTCAAATGGATGCAAATAAAATTTTAGGCATCTCTATTTTACATTTTTAAAATTCTTGCACATGCAACTTTATAAATATTTAAATAAATAAATATTTAAATGAGTTTAAAAAACTAAAGAAGTCAATCATTTCTGATACAACTAAAGGAGTCGAGAATGTAGTGTTTCTTTACGCCGGTTTGTGTCTTGTCCAAAGAGCATTTCCGTTCAGTGAGCCTTAATGGCGACACTGGCGGCCATCTGTCGCGCGCTCAAAGCCGCAACACCAACTCCATCAGCCACTAAAGCGCCTCAAAACACTCACCAACTCTTTATGTATTCTTTTATGTTTCTGTGCGCGCGCGCGCGTGTGTGTGTGTGTGAGGCCGCGAAGCATACGGGAGGCCCATTCTTCTGTGCTGTATGGATTGTTCCATTTGAATGGCAGGCCCATTGACTTTGTATTGAACTTCCCCTTTTCTCATGGATCCGGATGTAGCGCATCCGCGACACCAATCAAAGCAGACAGTCGGGTACACGAGTGGGGGAGGGGCCGAGCAGAACGGTGGGTGGGTGGGTGGGGGGGGGGTCCTACTCCCTTACCCCCACCCACCGCTTCTTTTTTTTAAGGTGGACCGGAACTGATGTGAGCAGTGGACTTTCCACAGGGAGACGAAACCGTTCAAATTGTACACGTGCGTAAAACTATAGAAATATTGTGTTGCATAGTTACAGGTACTCAAATAAATCACTACGTTACTAAAGGGTAGTGAATTCTATTTAGTGTTTTTAGGGTGGATTAGACAGATGGAAAGATAGAGACAGAGATGATTTCTCCATTCTGTTTTTGTGCAAATTAATAAATGTAATTTAAGGATTTTCAATGTCAATTAAGCCCTGTGTATTATGTATTTAACTTTTGTGTTTAAATGACAAATCGGGTGTTGTTTAAATTCAAGATAACTTAATAAGTGTTGAGTAATGATGGATTCTGCAGGGGCCCCTTCGCAACACGTTTTCACAACGTGTTCTAGTACAGTAAGCTCCCCTGATGAGTCCGTTTTACCAAAAATGACAAAAGCACCGAGAAGGGTCCTAAAATATGTGTTGCGTCATAGTGCGTCACTTGATTATTCACTAAAGCCTCATGAGCGGAAATGGCTGGTCCGCTCGAGTCCGGTCTACCTTAACGGCCTCAGCACATCTGCCCAATGAATCAGGAGCGGATGCGATGTATCCTTTTTCAGGGGCCTCAATGGCCAGTGGGAGGTGTCTTGCGCTGGAGCAAACACCGCGGCCCCCCCCGCCGGCCTCATTCATTCAGTGCTCACAGGCCCGCAGAGCACCAAGCAAGCGGCCAAAGCCAGTCTTGACGCCTCAAAGCGAACGTACGCCGCAGGAGCATCAGCTTTGGATCTAACTCCCGAGCGCTCACTTTTGTCGCCTTTTGCGCTCACTTTTCCTCAACTTCCACGCAAGGACTCCGACTCGGCTCGGTCCTAACTGGAGATCGGCTTGCTTCTTGTCCGTGTAAAAATTGTGCAGCTGTGCGTATATGTGGAAGGGCTTTGGATTTACGCGCTTTTTTGTGCGTTGTTGTTTACGCACCGGACCTTTACCTAAAAACAAAGGAATTAACGTCGCACGCTCTTGGATTAGCAGGCTGCGAATGTTCCGCGTTCAACTCGCGTGGGGGACAACGCGCTTCCTTTCTGGATGGACTCTCGGTAGGCTTGATGGATTCGACCCTATGGACGCTTGCATATAGGTAAATAACCGCTTTAAAGTCCTTTTCCACGCAATTTTGCGGCGCGCTCTGGGGATTAATGCGCCTTTAAAACGCTTTTTCACCACTTTTAAGACTTTTGTATTGAGTTTTGACGCATTTAAAAGCGCAGAAAATTACGCTGAAGGGAGGTTTTTTTTCTTAGTGGAGGTTCCACGCGTGCATGTATGCGTCTCTCCCTGGCTACCCCACCACCACCCTCCGGCGCTTGTTTTCATTCATAACTTTTCCTGTTTGCATGTAACGCAGGCTTTAGGTGCCAATTGACTTTGCAACTGTTTGACAAAAAATGCCGAGTGGACACGTGCATATTAACGCCAAGTGTAAAAAAATCACAAGTTTGTTTGAAACCATCAAAAACTGCGTGTAGTTTATCGGTATAGAAAATAAGGAGCGTGGGCCATTGATAGCATGTCTAAAAATGTCACAGTTGTTGGAGAAAAAAAACCTTTCTCAGATCGTCGAATAATAAATACGTTATTTGTGTTTTGGATGGTTTCTTTTGTGTAAAAACTTTGTTTAAAAAGCATTTAAAGTTTCCACTGACATTTTCAAAGGTTTTTTTTCAGAACTCGCTTTGACCTTGAGGCTTTTTGTTGTTGTTTTCTCTCCACCATTTCCTTCAAAAGCCTTCTTTTCCCTACTTTCTCGTGGGGGTGCGCGTGAGAATACTAAGCGAGGCGGCTCATTTAGTCGCTGTCCTCATTTCGTGGCTGCGCTCGCATTTAAATGTTAACTAGTCATAGAGATGTAAATGAGCGAGGGGAAGTGTTTGCTAGCGGGCCCCCGTTGGAGTTTTTGCAATGCGTGCGTATTGGGGCGGGGGGCGTCTTGTTTCTTAGTCGATTTCTGGTGAACTAAAAGTACTATTGTGGTGATAAATGGATTCCCAGAAGAAAAATTTGCTGTTCTAGTAGTCTACAATGACAGCAACACAAGCAAAAGTAGGCATGCTGAACTACTAATATTCAATAACATATAGGCCATAATTCCAGTATGGTCTTAAAGTTTGGGGGGGGGGGGGGGGGGGGGGGAACGACCAAAATGTTGACACTATGTAGTATGGAATGTAACATTGGCATTTCTTGAATATGTTTTAATAAGTGTAATATGTAATATTGTAGTGAGTAAGTGTAATATTTATATATTTTTGACATGTCCTAGTGGTACCTTTTTGGGCCCTCAAGGACACCATACAAAGTGTAGTAGTAATACAGCGTGAGTAGAATATGCTGAAGAGGGTAGACTATATAATTTGATAATGTGCCAGATGGGCAAAAAGGTATTTGAGCATTCAATGAATCACTGGTTACTCATTGTTTTAACCTTCGATCTTTCTATGCGTCTGGTTTTTACTTTGTATGCAACTATTGTTGTGTTTAAAGTGCTCAACATCAAAAGTTGAGTTGAGTTCTACATGTATATTCCAGTCTGTCAGCACAATGTGAAGAAAGCTAACACATTTCTCCCGTTTGCGCAGGTTTTCCGATGCATGCCAAGTCCACGGTGAATGTCGGAAGTGGTGATCCCCCCAGATGGAGCTCCAAAGTCAACATGGCCCCGGCGGTTCATTAGTGGTGATCCAGCAGCCCTCCCTCGAGAGCCGGCAGAGGTCGGATTACGAGCGGGAGTTCCAGCATGCCGCCATCCTCTCCCTGGACCAGATCAAGGCCATCCGCTCCAGCAACGAGTACTCCGAGGGGCCGTCAGTGGCGCGACGCCCGCCCGTGCCCCGCATGCCGCCGCGGCCACACGACAAGCAGGAGAGGACTCATGAGGTCATCCTGGTCAATGTGAACAACAACTACGAGCACCGGCCGTCCGGAGGGGCGGCTGCGGGTGGCCACCACTGGGGTGGCAGCGGGGGGACCCGAGTGCCGGTTCTGAGCCGTTCTACCAGCACGGGGAGCGCTGCGAGCTCGGGAAGCAACAGCAGCGCCTCCTCCGAGCAGGGACTCCTAGCACGCTCGCCGCCCGTCAGACTCGCCGGCAACTCGCGGCCCGTTCGGACTCAGCCCAAAGCCAAAGGGCCAGTGGTGGACTCCACCTCGGGTTCCCACCTCCACCAGGTGCCGCTCAAGGACAAATCAGATTTCTCAGGCCCCGGGAAAGGGGCGCTACCGCCCGTCGCCGCCGGGCACCAATTCATCTGCGAACGTTGCGGCAAATGCAAGTGCAGCGAGTGCACGGCGCCCCGCAGCCTGCCCTCTTGCCTGGCGTGCAACGGCCAATGCCTGTGCTCGGCGGAGAGCGCGCTGGAGCACGGCACGTGCATGTGCCTAGTCAAGGGGATCTTCTACCACTGCTCCAACGACGACGAGGGGGACTCGTGCGCCGACCACCCCTGCTCGCCATCGCACTCGCACTGCTGCTCACGCTTCCTGTGCATGGGATTAATGTCGGTACTCTTCCCCTGCCTGCTGTGCTACCCGCCGGTCAAGGGCTGCCTGAAGGCGTGCCAGGGATGCTATGACCGGGTGCGGAGGCCCGGCTGCCGATGCAAGAACTCCAACACTGTGTATTGCAAACTGGAGAGCTGGGCCCCGCAGAACCAGGAGAAGCCCTCCTGATCGCGCCCACTGATCCCAACGAGCACCACCGCGGACAGTAAGGACAGCAGCAAAATCTAGCAAGCACCTCCCACCCGTCTTCCCTTGAAGAAAAACCACTCGATTTGAAAAATGCTTTTTCTGGTTCAGGACCGGGTTTTTACACACCAGTGTTTTGCCTTAACCGCTCCCACGTCCTTCCTCGAGTCTCTGTTTTCCGTATTGTTTTTCTTTCTGTTTTTTTCCTGTGAAGGAGTGTCTTCTCAGAGCAGGGTTTCTCAAACTAAATTTGACATGAGGGGGTTTGACCCCCAAGAAAGAAGTTGGAGCCCATTCATGGCCCCGACTGTCATTGTCCTCATGTTTACCAGGGTTTCTCTAACTCAACCCCCTTTGTAATGACAATTCAAATCAGACGAATGCAAAAGAACACAACTCCAATTTGACATTTGGGGACCATCCCCTAAAAATGGGATCCATTCTCTGCCTCTGACATTCAGTTTGTAAATCCCTGCTTATGTTGTGACATTGTTTCTCAAACTCAGCCCCTGGTGATGTCTCCTCAAATTATATCTAGCCCGATTCAAAATATAAATTCCTGAATATAAGTTCAAATTTCACATTTAGGACCCATTCTTGGCCCCCGACCCTCAGTTTGAGAACCCCCGCTTGTTTTTAGGGCAATGATGTAGCTGTTACCTCCAGGTATCTTTTTGTTTTTGAATGAGCAGTTCCTAGACCACACTAAAAACCTCCTTTATGCTTATGTTGCATTAACACAAGCACATCCATCTCATAGTATTTGTTTTTCCTCTCTTTTCTCCACATGGAATATGCTTCTCTCCCCTCATCCTCCCATTTATTTTGTGTACATTGGATGCTCAAAAGAAAAAGAGGAATTCTGGCTATTTTGTTTAAGAAAATCTGTTAAAATTGTTTTTTTGTTGTTGTACAAAAATATTTATTATGTGAAGCTCTATTATTTTATGATATTTATTGCAAGAGACAGTCTTAAAATTTTACTCATGTCAATATAACAAAAATATCAAATACTTACTGAGAAAAAAATTAAAAGGGTGGCACAAAAGAAAACTATGTTAACTTTAATGCAGAAAATATATTAATTAATGAAAACAAACAAGCACTTGTCTGGCTTTTTTTTTTACTCTCTGAATGTATGTGTTGATGGAATTTTTGCCATTGTGCATGTGACGTTGACATCACCCCCCGCCCCCAGCCCCAACAGGAAGTCACTCAACAAGTCACCACAAGATCCCCACCATCAGATTCCCAAACTTGCAGGCGCTCTCCATATTGTGCGCGTGTGTGTGTGTGACCATTACCAGGCCACCTGTTCAAAGATAATAAAACCGGCAGCCATCAATGGCGTGCTTTTACGGCGTAGTTCCTGCACTTAAAGGCAACTCCAACCCCACCCTCACCCTTTCCTTTTTCTCCTACCCATTTGTCGTACTCTTCTTTTTTGTGTGTGTCAGGGGAATTTATCACTTGGGAAGCCTGCTGACACTCATTCCCCACCGTGGGCCCCCCTGGGGATGAGGTCATTACTTTGAAAATCGGTTGGACAAACTAGGAAGTCCTAAGATGCGTTAACATAGGGGGGCATTTGGCGGAACGTTGTAAAAGTTTTGCAGATAAGAGGGCCGGGAAGGTAAATAAGGGCACAAAAGGAACTATCAGGTTACATACAGCCTCTGTGTTATGACTTTGCTAGCACTTTAGGTGGGGAAAGACAGCACAGGTACTATGAGAAAAAATAAGAGATAAAATTAAAAGAAATATTTCATGTAAGGAGAAAAAACAGCTGTTGCTAAGATCACTGAATATTTCTTGTTTCAAATGTTCAAAAAGCATGCTGATTTGTAATTTTGGGCAGGCAACATTCGGGCAGCTAAACCTTGGGTCCTTTGTGCCTTGTGACATCAGGCAAGTGAAAAGTTACAAACTAATGTGTGTTAGCTATCTTATGTCCATTATGGGTGCTAGTCATGTGTTTAAAGGGACACAATACTCGGTGAACATTAGCACTTTATGATAGCTCCTTTATCGGAAAAATTATGTCAGCACTAATATTCCCACCACTAAAACTATCTGTAGTCATTTAAGGGCTTTTTGGAGTTGAGACAAACTGGTCCAACAACTTTGGGGTTTGCTCTTTTCCCCCGCCCCCGTATCTTAGCAGGCAAGCATTGTATTGTTTCCTGGCTTGGCTTGTCACGTTCTGTTGTCACCTAGTGTCTAAAATGGTGATTCACATTTCTACTCTTGTTCACTTGAAACTGTGAAAATATTAAAGACAATATTAGCAGAACGATTTCACACCCTGCCATCAATCAGCAGCCAGAGCTCGCCCCATGACACCGGCGGCCTGCAGCACCTTCTTCGCCGGCCCCGTGCTGCCAGTCAGCCGGCCCGTGTAGGTCAATTTTGGATAAATAACTCCGAGACAGCACCCGGAGATCGGCTTGTCGAAGTTAAAAAGTTGGACTTGAAAAGATTGGGAGCAGCGGACTTCCAACGAGGAGGCCGACCCTTCAGCTGAATGTGACCTCCTTTTCGGATAGGCTTGGACTTCAGGGGAAATGTAAGTCAAATGAACCCTTACAGATTTCAATATAACGACCTATGAACACTTTATCTCACTTAAAGCCTCTCGGATCACATTTTTGTTTGCGAATCTTGGTAAATAGACAACATAGACTCTTTTAAGTCAGCCATGGAAAGGTGAATTGTTTTAAGCCATTTTCAGAGTGTCCGCCTACATTTTGGGGCTGGTTGATTATCATTATTTTGACATTATATAAGATGTTTGTGTTAATAATTGAGACAATTCTGCAGAATGTATTGCCAAAACTATCAATATTGATTCTAAAGAAATTGAGTTGACTAAAACTGGACTAAAATCTTTTTTCATTTTTATCAACTAAAACCATCACATATTGAAATAACTACAATGTGGCTAAGGCTAGAAAGCGTTCTCATCCAGAAGACTAAAAATAAGATTGAAATTAAAATGGTTGTTAAGCACACCACAGTTGTCATCTGCCTCATGCAACTGGCATCCAAGCAAAGACATCTTGTTTTGTCTCACAGCTGCCATAATACATTATCAGAGAGAGAGATTGGGGGAAAAAGGTCTCTTTTTATTCTTGTGCGAAATAAATGATTTGCTATTGTAGATTTGCCATTCTGTATTGTGATAATCCAATTAAAAACAGGGACGTCAAAAGTATCAAAAGTAGTTAGAAGTCAAAATATTGATTCAACGTACAAATTCAAAATTTTCGTTGTTCTCTATATATGCATATAATTTTTTTAAATAAAATTTAGGCCTGATGATTCTATTGCACTTGATAACAAAATGTTTGAATGACCCCTGAAGGAGGTTCCTCGTTTTGACCAAATGGGCCTAAATGTGCTTTGTGTGTGTGTGTGTGTGTGTGTGTGTGTGTGGGGGGGGGGGGGGGGTTGGAGGAATGTACCTTCTGTTGGCATAGGAGTGGATTAGTGATTTGTCAGTTTCCTGTCGTCTTTCACTGCGACACAACTCGAGAGCCATTTGGCTCCCTCGCATGCCGGCAAACAATAGGAGGCCTCTTTTTTTCCCTCCACTATACTCTTGTAGTGACAGCGTGTTTACTTGATGTTTTCCAGCCTAAGCCAAATAAGGAAGCCGATCTCCAACTTGGCCATGAAGGCAAAAATAGCTTTGGAACCTTTTTCCCATCAGGCGCCATTTAGATGTTTCATAAGTCCACCGAGAACTAAAGCAAAGTCAACAAAGAATATGATAGATATTGCATATTTTGAAGTATGTTTGAGCTTTTTTCAACATTTCCGGGGAATGGGGAGGGAGGGCTGCATGGTCATAGGTTGCCCAACTTTGGCTTATAGTGTTGTCACAGCATTGCAAAAAAACCCCAGAAATGCTGCTTTTTCTGGCGGATGATAACAGATGTCTCTGTATTATGTAATATTTTTCATTTTTTCATATTGAATCATTGTGGAAATCCATTAATTAAACAAATATCTTAAAATTATTTTGATTGTTTCAGGCTGAGGGGTGTTGGTCAAACACGGACGCACGATCGGTGGGTGGAAGGTCTCCAAGTGGCCATTTGCATTAACCATCTTGACATCATCCACAAGTGGAGGTCTTGCAGTTCATTTTAATCTCAATGCACTTTACGCACGGTGACCTCTTACTCGGACTCCAGCGAGTCCTTCTATATAGGTCGGGTGCTTCAGTTGCACATGTTGGCTGCGTTCCAAGTTTTTCTTTAGATTTTGGCTTTAAATATATCAAATTGATATCTTTCTTAACATAGAAGCAGATTTGGAATTGTAAATTTGTAAATGTATTTTCCCTCAATTATTTTAAAATGTTTGTTTTCATTCATTTCTGCCCAACTAAGCCACTTAGGAGCTGGACTGTTGTTACTCCATGATGTCTAATGATGGTTTTAAGTTCAGTGGTGGGGAACATTAAAGTATGATGTAACATATTTTTCTGATTATTATTATTATATATTATGTGCAAAAAGACATTTTCTGCGGTTTCATTTCCTCATCAATCACTAATGTCCTACTCATGTGGTGAATGACGGCACTTTTGCAAAGTGAAATCTGAGTCACTATTAAGTAATTTGTCGGTGTAAACTGCGCAGCTTGTTTCAGGTTAAATTTAGCAGCGGCGCACGCCCACGTCATGCTTCTTGGTAGTATTATTTTTTTTAACTACATGATTATCAAGTGAGTCACGGAGGAACCTCCAAGCCGCACATCCTACGGGGGCAGTCCCGTTTTTTCCAAGCCGGGGCATGGCTGGAGCACAATGTTCTCTTCCAGTGGTCCTCCTCCACATTGCTGCTTCAGCTTTCCTCAAACTCCTCATATGGTTTCTATTACCCCCCCCCCCCCCCCCCCCCCTCCCCTCGCCTCTGCACTCCCTACACTCTTATAAATAGAAATAAGCAATCAGAGGAAGTGTAAGGATTTGGGCCTCTTCTGGACTCCCAAACACAGTGACCCTTGCTAAAAAAAGAAAAAAAAAAAGCTAATTCTGGAGATGTTTGGGTTTTGGACAAGCTGTGGAAGAAACTTTTGATGTGTTCAGAAACACGTCCAACATCCACTCGGCATCCGCAGGATAAAAATGACTTGTGTCAATCCTGAAATAGTCTCGCCAGGATTTATTAACAATCAGAATGCAAGGTATTCCAATTGACTTTTGAGATATTTTGAAGAAGGAGACCAGTAATGTTCAAATGTGGATCAAGTTAAAGGATACTACATTTAATGCTAATTCCAACTGAATCTCACTGGAGTTTTACAGTTATAAACTGCGACTGCTTCCTGTTTGGATTGTCACCTAGAGCCGTCTTTTCTCTTCGGGAGCCATAAAGGGCAGGCCGATGTTTTAGCAGGTGTTGAGGGTTAAATGATGATGGAAGTGTTTCATTGAGGCTCCCGGGTACACACCACAAACACCACCAACCGCTGCACACGCCGCCTCCTTAGCACTTCACCACTGATCTGTTTTAGGTGTCAAAACATAAAGCTCTCCAATGTGTTGGCCCAGCCCCCTTCCTGTTACTTTGGTTGCCCTTATTTGGGCAAGGATGATCAATGTACCTCATCAGTGTCTCCTGTTCATCAAGGTCTGGAAAATCACAAGGTGAGGATCTATCAAAATGGGATCACAGCAGGTTTCAAGGGGATGAATGGATGGCTGGATAGACGGACGGGTTGGATGGATAGATGGGGTTGGGAGGGTTGGTTGGAAAGTGTATCTAACTACCTTTGATACTCAAAGCTCTTCACACTGCTTCCTCATTTACCTACTGATGACATGCCATCAGCAGCAATTGGGTTCAATGTCTTGCTCAAGGACGCTTCAACATGATCACAATGGATGGAGATCAACACTCCAATCTTTAGTTTGGGAGACGGTCACCACGACTGAGCCACACCGCCCAAGGTTAGTACATGACTCAGTACTCATGACAAGAACAAGGATATTTTTGATTATTCTGAGTTTTCATGATTTTGTCATCTTATTGTGATTTACTTTGTAGCATGTGGCCTCACCTCAATTCATCTGTGATTGGCTAGTCCAAAATGCTTGCTCATGCACGGCGAGCTAGCTGCTCCTTGTTGGTAACTCGAAGCATTCCAGGCCCTTACAAACCACTTTTGTTCCGTTTTGCCTTTTGGTATGTGGCGGCCTTAAAAACAAAACGGTATGATGTCTTCCTTGGATCCATTCAGGAAAAAGAATAATTCCTAAACTGCATACCCCCCCCCCCCCCACCCGCTTTTGCTCCCTTCCTCTGGCTTTTTTTTTTAGTGGGGATTAGACTTTGCATCCAGACAGACGGTTCCCGTCTGCTGGCTTTTTTCAATTCACTTCCTCCCCTCACAGACAGACCCCCTACCCTCTTGCCACCTCCCCCCCATCCCATTCCCCTTTCCTTGCGTCCCGCCAAGCATCCCCCCCAACACACCCCCTCTCCAATGGCTCCTCTGTTATGTGGCTGGAAATAATCTTTTATTGCCCAGTTGTTCGGAAGTGACCTCCTGCCCTTGATTAGATAGGGCCAAGTCCTATCACACGATTTGTTTGAGCGGGCCGGGTGACCCCCCCCCCCCTCCCAGACCCCTCCCTACCTCCACACTCATCCATACATCCCCCAGCCCCTGTCGCCCCGACACCACCGGCCCAATCTTTTCTCCAACCCCCTTACGTCCCTCTCTCACTGCCTGGTGATCCTGTATGAGGGGACAACAATGGGGGGCTTTAGTTTTGTCCGACTCTTCTTGCTTGGGATAGTGTTGGGTTGGAGGGTGTGGTGGCTTGTGGGTGGTGGGGCATCATGAGGGACTTTCTTTTTCTCATCCTTCAACCTCTCACCATCTTGATGACTTTTTTTGTTTTATTTTAGGACACGTGATTTTAATCAGGTTTTGGGAGTGAGTTGTTGTTGTGAGAGGTTAAGTTGTGTGTAAATAGAGTTAAAATAGGCAAGATGGCTACTCTGATTACCTGCATAAAGGAGGTGACCCCATGTCACTTGGGCTTCTGTTACTCTGCTACAGACGTAGCATCCAAGACAGCGGTTTACACACTGTGCATCAATGCCAAAAATGGGTCGGAAAGCAGATTTATTCACCTGTGTGTAAAGGAGAAGACTCGCGTTGGAAAGTTTTTACCAAAATCTACCAAATAAACTGTCATCAGAAAAAGGAAGGGAAATAACTTTTGGTGTCATTTGTGCAGACCTGATACACATACTGGACAATGGTAGTTTCACACCGTGGTTCTGGTATCACAGAAAATTGCCTGAAGGTTAAAGGAAAGTTTCAAGTTTCATACTCCTATCAGCATTTCTTTAAATTTTATCCATGTGTAGAGATGTTTACTTATCTCCTCGTCTAAAGTCGAATCTGCCTCCGTTACCATCTCTTATTCGACCTCCAAAGCCCCATAATGTGCTGGGTGACTTTGTACCCCTCAGAACTCCCTCCAGGGTCTCCACAGCCAAAGCAGGAGTGGGGGGTCCAGAACAGGAATCTGAGGAGTCCCCCTACCACCACTATAGCAGCTCCACGCCCCTCCGGATCAAAGAGAAGGGACACAGAGGGGCTTATCTGTTGTTGATTTTAGACTTACGCTCAAGCACGGGCTTCTAGAAATGTGTCAAGGAATTACAGGATTTGATCACTGGAGCTTCATCCCATTCCTACCCCCCCACTCACCTTTTCATTTGTTATTAGAGTCCTTTGAACCTGTGGGTGTCTTTTGTCCATTGGAGGGGTGCTTTAGCAGGGACAGCTAAGCGGAAGAGCACATAGGAACAGCAACGGGGGTCATGTGGGTGTCGTGAGAGATGAGCAGATGTGTTGCGGGAAAAAAAAAAATCCACTTTTAAATGATTTACTTCAATTCTTCACCTATTTATGCCAGCGTCAAATAGTGACAGGCAAAACAAGGAAATGCTTTCTCATCAGATGTCAGAAGGTACGATTAACCGGTCTACTTACCCATTGCCATTGATGCAACAGAATAATTGTTTTGTATTCAACTCAACGCACAATTCATACTCGGTACATAAATTAAGATGCGATCCACACAATTTAACTTTGTGACATTTTTGTTTGGTGGTGTGCCGCGATATTCTTCAAAAATTAACTATATGGAAAAAACCTTCAGGAAACATTGATTTAATGTTAAAGTTAAAGTCCCAATGATTGTCACACACTTTTTCGGGGGGTCCGCATGTGTTTCATGCAGCCAGCTGCGGAGGAGTTGAAAGGGAAGTGTGCGGCCGCCCGTTGAATATCACACCATTACTCAGGATGCATCAAAAAAAGGGAACACTCTGTTCAAACAAAGGAAAGTGCGAGCGCGCCAAAAAGAAAAGAAGAAAAAATGAAACCAGCTGTCCGCCAGCACCTCGTCTTTACGACGAGGCCGAGACGCGTGCTCATAACCGTGTCCGTGTTTGGCCACAATCAAACGCTCAATTGGCCTTTACAGGAACATCAGACATGTTGCGCCAAGGGGGGAGGGAGGGGGAGAAAGAGAGAGGGAGAGACAGAGAGAGAGGCTTTCTTGTATTAAAGCCTTTAAAATATATATTAAGTGTAGCGACAGTAGACAACAAAGGGTCCCCCTTAATTCTTTTCTTTCCTGAGGGCCTAGAGTACACATAGCGCCCACATCAAGCTTCCAGACTTCCTGCTCCTGCGCTCTACAGGTGCAACTTTAAAAGAACTCTCGTTCAAGGTCGCTTGGTCACCTGCAGTAAAAAAGAAAATCCCCTCTGTCTCTTTGCATAAAAAAAACCTTGCATCTCCTAAATAGATGTCATTTGATGTCAGGTATTCTCTCGACTGTATGATGCCCCCCCATTCAGGTCAGAGATAAGTGTAAAATTAAGTCATGTGATCAGGTGAGATTGCTCTTTTGTTGACCCAATTAGGCCCATAAACTCATAAAATGTGGGTTGTATTCCTCAGGAAGTCTGCCCAGAGTGAGAGTTTACAGTCCCACTATAAGTTTGAATCACAGGTCATGGAATGACCTGCATGCTTGAATTTGACTTTGCAAAGGTGGGACAGAATGTTGAGATGTAATCCATGCTGGTCATTTGTTTAAACATCATCTGCATAACTCTAAGTTATCCGTTTTTCAAATCAGGAGTAGGCAGGATCAATATATGAACTACGCATTGGAAGCACAACTTTACAACGACTTTAAAATTGATGGCATTGGCTCAGATCAGTCTTCCTCAAACCTGCATCTTAATCTTCTTATCCTTTATGTGTAAATGGCCACCTTTTGCTGACATACTAATTTAGCATTCAATCATTGTGCCGCCACATAATGGGAGCTAGCCTTGAATGGTAATGACTTGGGCTAATCAACGGTCAGTCATTCTTCAAGCTGAGGTCGCGCTCCCCGAGGAGGAAGTGCACTGGTTATCATCAATCTGCTCGCATGAGAAAGGACTGGAGGTCGTGGGCGGGTTTAAAAGTTTAGTGCACTGTAGGTGCTAGTCAGTACATTCACAACCTTTAACTCCTTCCGTCATCTTCACCGCCGCCATCTACATGTCAAAGGGCCCAACTTGTTGAGTCACCGCGTTGAGCTTCCACACAAGAATCGTGTCGCTTAGTCGTCGTTTATCATTTCTCCTTTGTCGTCGCCTCTTTTCCTTCCTCTCCTCTGCTGGATTCACGAGGAAGGGAGGTCTGAATGGGTGAGGGAGGGACGGGTGTGTGTGTGTGTGTGTGTGTGTGTGTGGGGGGGGGGGGGGGGGGGGGGGGGGGGTTCAGCATTGAGTTTGCCAAGTCAGGCAGAACGATGGACAGGAAGCCAGGCAGGAAGGAAGACGAGCCTCTCCCCGTGAAGTGCCATTGTTTATGTGACGGGACTTGAAGCGGCTCAAAGTGGCCGACGGGCTCCTTCGCCTCACTGGGACCAACTTTGCAGACCTCGCTGCCCACTTCCAAAATACCACAGGGGGTAGAAATACTCCCAATCTGTGCTTAAATTGAAGGACAAATAAAAAAATGAAAGAATGAAAGAATGAATGAACACTTGTGCAATCACAATATTGTTTGGTTGTTTAATTAGTTGTTATTTTTAGTTCATCTTGAAACATTTCTAGGTTAAATTAATAGTGGGGCAAGTTTTTGAAGGATTAAGGATTAATCTTCCTTTATTTTTGATCTCACAAAAAGACATGCATTTGATCATGGGTATATAGACTTTTGAGTACCGACTACTATTTTGGGTCAAACATTTCCAACATGTGGCTAAACCACTGCTTTTGCAACGTATGAATGAGCACTATGTGTTTGGAAATGCCTTCCACATGGCATATGGGAAACAATTTCTAATCGAGAACTAATTTGTCACTTTTTTGAGTGATTAGAGAGCATCACAAATGTCAGGCAACAAGAATATGTATTTTTCAGAAATGTAGTTAGAAAATACCAAATTCTAATATTCCTGAGCTGGTATTAATCAATAATACTATTTTATCACTTGGCCCTGCCCTAGCCTTACTTATTATTTATGACTATTAAAACCAAGAATGTACTTTCCCTGCAGGTTTGAAGACATTTTTAGGGAAGATAGGGCTAAGGAAGAATCTTCCTGGTCTCCAGCTGCTCACCAGTCTACCGGCGGAACGCTGATTTGGCCCCGCGGTGCTGTGGAGCGGTCGCGGCCGACTGAAGAGCATCCAGATAACATTATCTCCTGAGCAACTGGCGCGCCTGCATCCCCTACCTCATCCTAAAGGTAGGCTTTTAATTCACGTCGAGCTTGTGCTTTTATTCCGGGCCAACCAATTGCAGCGCGCGGGCCGCCTGGCTTCATAATGGGAGCAACCTGTGTTTTGTCGAGCGGGGTTGAGGTAATGCCGTGTGCGGTGGGGGTCGTGCATGCAGCTGCCGGGCCCGCTTTAGCTTTCATTGCTGGATTTAGTGTGTACAGATGGGCAGCAACATGTCTGTCGCCTTTCAAAGGAGGGACAAGGGCAAACAAGTCACTGTAAAGCAGGGCGTCCAACTTGTTGAATCCTAGGCAGCGTTACCTATCAGCGGGACGGTGATGATTGGGAAATTATAACAAAACACGGAAATGTTTACCAGTCTGTTGTCGGTTGACTGAGCTGCGCTGTCTTTCTTGAGACTAAGCGTGTGGTTAGCGCACAAGGCCGCTGTGTTTAGATTCACTGTTTGGCATTTTGTTTTCATTTTTGTGGTTCATTTTGAACAGAATACAAGGAAAATCACATAAATGATCCAGAGGGCCAGATTAGGCTCATGGTCGCCCCCAGTTTGACACCTGTACTAAAAGACAATCTACTTTTTTGTTTTTGTTGTTTTATTGAAGTGTGCATGAAAATGCTGCCAGTTACATGAAACTTGCCATGAAAGGAGCTGCCCTGTTTGTCTGAATCAAACCCTGAAGGCTTTTGACCGTTTTTGAAACATCCTTTTATGAAATTTATTTCATTGCCCATGTTGGCCACTGTGGTGTGCAACCCCTACCCCACCGCCCTCTCCCATCTGGCAGCCCAGCAGCGTATAACACATCATTAAAAGTATTTTCTAATATTATCTGCCCGAGGTCAGTCTTGCTTGCAAAACAACCCTCACGGTTTGGTGTTAAATATTGGACTCACCTCAAACGCTCCCCCCCCCATCTCACCCCGCAGCCCCTGCGTTCCCTCCTCGGAACCAAACAAGCAGCCTGTGTTTGTTTCCCCTCTGGTCTTTCCTGATTGCACGGCCCGGCAAATTCCGGTCTGCTGTAATCTGGCCGTTAAGAGACAGCCACTGAATTAACGAGCGAGCCCATTTGGCACACATGCTTCCACTTTTCTGTTTGTTGCCTCGGCTTAATTCGTACAATTTCGCCTTCGTTAGGCCGCGTTTCAAGCTGCGGGGCGCAGGTAATGTGAGGCATCCCCCACTCCCCCCTTCCTTTCAAATTGCAGGCTGGGGCTTGGGTTGCTAGGAAGTGGAAGAGCCTCAATTGCAGCCATTTCCTCGCCGGTGTACTGAGAGGTCCTATTACAGCGTTTAGGTCAGCGCAATTGGCGTCATTAAAGGCAGCCCTCTTCCCTCTAACAAACGCAACGAATTAGGCCGAGTTCTTTGGCCGCCGTGATTGGAGTTGCCAGGGGAGATGAGTATGTGTGCGTGTGTAATTACGGTATGCGTCCCAAGGCGGATGCGTGTCGGCGTGGGGCGGTCACGAGGGCGGCTCGCACGCCGGCGTAATGGCTTAATGTCGCTCGCTGACAGGCAGCCGGGCAACACGGAAAAGGTGCTACTGTGCTCCGCTTGCAGACTGTGACTGACGTGCCAGACCAGGCCTGCCGCAAATAACCCGGCCCTGTGTCCAAGAGCCACTTAAGCTAAAAAATGGACAAACCCCAGGGAATGTTGTTGTTTACAAAGGCTTTTGTATAGCAATTTGTTGCGCGCAAAATTCTAAGAGGTTTTGTTTTTTTCAAACAGGCAGTGAAACCATCATTACATAACAAACATGTACAGTTAAATTTGGTTAGATTAACTTTAACTTCACTTTTATTATGTCCCCAATTAGTTTAGATTTAACTTTACACATAACAAGCACAAGGCAACAAAATGCAGATTGCATCAAATCAGCGGTGTGTATCTGTAATTTTTAAGCCCAAACACACACACACACATACTTTTGAACTTCTACATTTGCATCTGAATAGGAGTTCAGTCATTCTATTTACTACAACAAGTTGATGTTTTTGGTAGGAGCACGGGGCAAAATGGGATTCTACTTTTGCTTTTAACAAGTCCAGTCTGACAGGAAAATGGGTCTGAACCTCGTAAAAGCCGAGCGGGAATGCTGTTTCTTTCATTTCTGGCACTCCGCTTTTTCCTTTTCCTCCTTGTGGGTCGTCTCTGATGTCAGTCGGAGCGGGAGACAAAAAAAATTGCAGGCCTATTATTTCTCAATGGAAACACCATGTGTCCGTCATGTGTGGCTTTTTACTATGGTTTGGATGGTGATAGGCTGATGAAATCATCTCATGTTATTTTTTTTGTCAGTGAAATCAAGCTGGCAGAAAAACAACTTCATCCACCATGCAGAACGTTGTCGTGACACTCCCCTAAATATCAGCCGCAGTCAGAGTTTTTTTTTTGGGATTGTGAGATGAAAGCCACTGGAACAGAACCACTGCAGAGTCACGCTGTTGCATAGTTACGGCACTTTCCCCTCTGATGCGTATCTTGACAGCCTTGCCCTCAACGTTCAAAAGTGTCAAACTCAAGGTTTGCGGGCGAGATGGTGATTAGGAAAGTAGCAATTGCGTCAAGGTGTATGTTGAAGCATTACATCTTGTTTCCCATAGATGACAACATATTTGGACCATCTTTGGTCATCATGGAGAAGAAAATTAGCAGTAAACTTTGTGCGTGGATGCAAAGCAAATTCTTGACAGAAGGATTCCTAAGCGGTGGTCCGTGGATGACAAGTAAAGCCATTCAGCCTGGGAAGGCTTTTTTCCCTTATACCTTTGTAAGAGAGGGAGGCTGGAACGTCACTTTGATGGATGGTGTTCTTCTGTAGACACTCCACGATGATTCAGTGCGGTCGGTCGTGATGTTTCGCCATTCTCAGTGCTGATGTTAACGCATTCACCCGTCATACTGACTCTTTGATAGTGCTACAGTTTCATGATGAAGAACGTAGAGAACTGCCAAATTGAGCAATATGTTTAAAACCATGCTTGTATTTGGTCAGTGGAAAATTGACACCTCTCCAGAAAATAATAGCAAACTGGGAAGGGAATAACGCCAATGAGAAGCCATTAATCATTACAATTTTTGTAATTCTTCTAACGTTTAAAAGGATTAGTCGGTTAATCCCATGGCAAATGGACGTTGTTGTATCAAACAGAAATCCTCCCAAAGTTGTGGATTGAATTCAATAATATTGTCCATTCAATTACATCAAGCTCCAAGAGGAATTTTTAACATCAAACAAAACAGTAATTATGACTCAAGGGGAAACATCACCGTTTTGTTTATAATTGAAAATGATTAGATAAGCATTGTTTTGCTGGTTTGCTTACTCGACAGCAGTGCGTTGAAATGTGCAAAGCAGTCTTGCTCTGACAGCTCTTCAGAGGCATGTCTACCAAGCTGTTTACCATTGTACCAAAATAGAGTGTGCTCAATGGAAAGAAAATGTATTCATGCAAAAAATTAAACATTATGCATGATGATGCTGACCCCTAACTGACTGTTCAAAGTTTTTTAACTATTCTCTATCAAGATGCTAGATGGAAATAGTCACAACAGATCCATAAATAGATCTTCTTCACCTTCCTGTTTGCATTTTAACATCATGAGACCAAAATGACACCTAACAATTGATCAGGTAGATCAATAATTGATCATGCTCTCAAAGACAAGTGCCCTCTGAGTGTCACATCTACAGCGAGCCTGGAAGAGTCACAAATAAAAGGCAGTGTCTGTGAAAATTGCCTGGTGATCCCATGTGCAAGATTTCTGATTTATTGGACTGAATCGAAAAGTCCTACCACAACATGTGACTCTCCATCGTTCCCTCCTCGGGCCCTCGCCCCCTCACTCCACCTATCCTCCAGTTATTTGACACTGCAGGAGACGCCAGGCATTCAGGACATTCTTTGTCCTTGGAGAAAGGAGGCGGGAGATGCAGGGGGATGGAGCCCTGCTCCATGCGGGAGAGGAGACAATACAATCGAGTCCTACTTTATTGCGCCTCAATAAGAGTTCCTTTTTATACGCGCGCACACACACGCACACGCACGCACACACACACACACACACACACACACACACACACACATACACTCCTTGACCAGGGGTGGAGCTGAGCGTAGAGAGGCAGCGTGCAGTCAGGAAGGGGAGAGAAGAAAGAAACGCACCCCGCCACCGCCACTTTTGTGTTTTGGATGCCAGCATGTCCTGATCTCTACTTTTTTTTTCCCACAGAAAGAGTGGAGGAAAAACTCCCCCTCCCTCTGGTCCTCCCTTCTTCCCCCATGTTCCACTGACTGACTTTGACTTTGGCGCCGTGTTTTAAGCGCTGCTCGTGTGCTTGTCCATCTTCTTAGTCCCTGTGCTGATCCCATCTCATCCCGTTTTGGACCAATTCTAAATGGAATATTGGGTGTGAGATTAAACTGCACATGTATGAGTGGCATCTTAATCCTTCTGACTTGTTAGAATTTTGATAGGCCACACTTGTGATCGACTGGCTTAATCCGGCAAATGAGAAGCGCTCACTCATATAGACTCGGGCAGATTTTTTGAAAACTGGTCTTTTGCGAACATAAGAGAAGTTTTCCATTTTTTTTTTGTGAATATAAAATGGGAGCAAAAACCAGTGTATGAGCGAACAAGCATTTTGCATGGATGCTCTTGACGGTTGGCAAACCAAGATTTGTTTGAAAATGTTCACAAACTACTTTTCTTTGTGTCATTCGTGAGATAGATCCAAAGCACTTCTGGAGGCATTTAAACGCTCTTCAAATTGGATCTCAAAATTTACCTCTTCAGTCTGTACAGTCCTTGACTCTGTAATCGGACATCTGGGGGACACTTGTGTCTCCAAGACGATGGGGCGGAACCAGAGCTGTTGACGTGGCAACGCTTTTTACGGCATGAACATGGAAGACACAACGTATGCCTACTTTGCACCTTTGGGGATGTTGTCAAACTTAATTGAACAAATAAGCTAACTCTTAAGCTCTTAAAGATATACCTTCGGAGTTTGACCGGCTGTCCAAGCTGTTGTGGTCTTTATTCAGAAATAGGCTCATCCCGACTCATTTTTTTGCCACTGAATTCGACTAAAAACAAACAAGCTACTCGCCATTGAGGACAAGACTGATCATCAAGGCACACTTTGTGGTTTCCCTGCCACTGAAATGGAGAAAAACATTCTCATCTCTTTGGTAATATTACAAGAGCAAGCGCACAGAATGTTTTGAACTTAAGTGCCAAAGTTGCAGCCGAAGCTGCTAACTCTTATGTGGGTCGTGGTTGGTGACTTCATCTCATACCCGGCGGACTTGTTTTATTTATTATTATTTTTAAGTTTGGTTGTGTCATCTGTCTATTTCAAGATGCCAGCGTGTGCAAGCGAGGCTGAGATCGACGGCCCGAGTCCCGCAAGGCTTATGATAATAATAATGTTACAGGAGGATTTTGGTCTGGAACAGTTTATTAGCGGGAAGTCTGCAATTACATATTTTCTGGGTAAACATTAACTAGCTCTGCACTGCAGGCCTTGAGAATGACGGCAGTTTGGCCTGCAACATGGAGAGCGTCTAAGAGATATTCCTTCCTTAGCGTGTACTTCGTTTTGGGCAATTATTGATCGGGAGTTTGTAGGACAGCATGACTGAAGAGCATGGTTGTAAAATTGTGGATTTTAAGTGCACACCATTATTCAAACGGATCCTGCATGACTGGCCAAGCAGCAAGCTTTTGGCTCAGTTTCCCCTACAAAAGCAAGGATGATGGTCTTTCCGGATGTTGCTACTTGAGATTTGAAAAGCTTCT
This sequence comes from Syngnathus scovelli, assembly GCF_024217435.2. Classification (NCBI taxonomy): domain Eukaryota; kingdom Metazoa; phylum Chordata; class Actinopteri; order Syngnathiformes; family Syngnathidae; genus Syngnathus; species Syngnathus scovelli. The sequence goes on from NC_090847.1 coordinate 21,686,639, forward strand.
GGGGTAAATAAGTTGAGCTAAAATCACAAATATGTACTATTACCATTATACAAGTTCATGTTAAGTCTAATGGACTCATCGTCAGAGTATTATTATTTTCTATGCAATCGGATGGTATGCAAAGAGATGACTATGATGAAGATGGAAATGTAAAAAAACTGAGACACCATTTGATGGATTGCTCATAACTTTAATGAATTCAAGCAAAACAGGCTTCATTGATGTCATCAACGTATCAATAAAGTTGAGGTTGATTGTCTCTCGGCCTTCACTAATGCTGCCCATTGGTTACCACGGAGACGTGCTCGGCTCTTTTCAGTGGTGGGTGATTGTGGGCCTCAAGACACGGTTAAAAAAACATGCAGCTTATGTATTAACCCCCTCCTCTGCCAGGTCCGGTTTTCATTGGGGCGATCTTATCATGTGAAGAGAGGAAATTGGCTCTGATGATTTCCATAGCTGGGAAGAGAAAACATTTCATACCTTGAGTTTAACCTCACCACAACCTACACCCTTCCTCTACCACATCTCCTTGTGTATACAATACTTTGGATTTGCTCAGTTAGGAGACAAAATAAATAGCATGGCAAGGAAAAAACACAAAAGCAAAGAATTAGTGTTTTGTTTTTCATTTTAGTACAAAACTGAATCCTCTGTGTTACTCGTGTTACTGTGTTACTGAATCCTCGACCAAGAATCGATCGAGGGTCATCTATTGACACGTGTCAAAAATAACTCCATTAATAAGTCACCTTGGTGCCATTTAAGTGAAACACGGGATTTAAGACTTCCTCTTTGCTCTCTGGAATTCACAGAGCCTTTCAGAGCTACCTTTGTGTGATTTATGTGCCTCTGGTGGATTAGGAGTTCTCAAAAGCCATTTAAATCACAATCCGTCGCATTCCAAAGCAGTGCTGCAGGGACAATGTGCTGCGGTAGAAGGAAAACAGCAAAAAAAAAAAAAAAAAGGAGAGCGAAAGGGCTCAACAAGAAGTCGTCTGGTCGTCATAAAACAGCCATATTCCAAAGTAGAGCCCATGAATAAAAGTGCAAACCCCTCCATTAGGGAATGTGCCTGAACTTGTGTTGAAAGGAATGTTTTGGATTCACAAGGATCCCATCTAGTTGACTCTGTGGCTTAAATGCATGGCTGACGGCGTGCATTTGCGACATTAATCTCCAATAAAAGTAGCGTGCTTAGATGCCATCACCTCGCCTGGACCGGTTTCTGTTTTGTTCTTTTCAAATCTCCCGTTCAACAGGCTGAAAGTTACATGCCTAAGCAACAGGTGGTGCTCCTACCTCCAACCAACAAGTGGGGCTAGAGAGTCTGACCTTGTCGCTATTTCCCACTAAAAACCACCAATGAAGTCCTATGCGTAAACTAAGAATTGAGATGCCAATACAAGATTCAAATGTGAGAACCTTAATCATAATGTCATTTACAGTGGTTATTGGAATTAGCAACATATTTATTTCAATATTTATTTAATTATTCAATGAAATTTTTCAGGCTCGTGTCACTGGCTCAATCTTCACGTAATTAGACCCAAGCCACAAACTCTCACAATATTTCTCAACTGACCTGAATGTTTTTTTTTTTCCCCCTTTAAGGCCACCATACTCAGATGTCTTTTGGGCTAAACACACACCTAGACTTATTGTTGTAAAATTATGAAAAACTTGTTAATGCTGTCCATTCTGGGACTTTTCTGGGATGTGTATTGAGAAATGCAGAATAGAACAGGTAGAATTACAAAAAGACATTTTCAAGAAAATGCGGAATTCCAGTAAAACTGTGAATATGGAAACACAATAATAGTTTCCCTCCTGTCCTTAATGAGGAGAATGTTGTGAAATTTGAGTCATTTGAAAAAAAAAAGTCACAATTGTGACTTTGCTGCTATGTTAGCAAAGGTTAGTGACTTGCGTTCAAACGTGTTTAAAATTCAGGTTACGGAGACCGTCTGCAGTAAAAACAATATCGGTGTGAAATCATCAGCTTTACAGTACGTATCTGTAAAAGTCATGTAAGAGGGCCTCTGTATTTGCTCGACATTAGTGTTCGAAATGATGTCGGGCCGTAGCCTCGGCCATATCTGTTTTTATCATGAGAGACTCTGTGTGTGCCTGCATACACAGAGCCTGTGTTTGTGTGTCAGAAAAAAAAAAGCAAGTCTGTTTTCTTTCTCCAAAAATGCTGAGGAAAAGGACATAAATTTTCACAGTGGAATGTCACGGAAAACAGAGCAAGCCTGGAGACGATGTTCCGGGTCCTGTCTGGATGCTTGACAGCATGCCTAGCAGTTTGTGTGCGTGATCGAGCTTGGATTTTCTTAGTGGCGATTTGTTTGGTTTTTTTTGTTTTTTTTGGGGGGGGTTGCATGTGCACGGATGCGTGTTGTCTTTGCGTGCTCAGCCTCCACTTAAAAGTTCTCCTTCCCAGACCTCCCCACTTGCGGTGATGGAAACGGGGCAATAAATAGCAGGGTATCTCCTGGCGGCCCACCAGCAACCGAAGCCTTGGCAAGGAAGTGACTCATTTCGGCGTGGAGAAAAGAGGATTTTTGTCTCTCTTATTATCAGTCAGCCAAGGCAAACCGCACTGGGGAAGAGAAGAAAGTCGGGAGGAAGTTGAGGGAGGGAACCGAGGCAGGCGGTTTGGTTAGGAAGGGGGAGCCAATGCCAGTCTGATTAAGGCGTCTGATTTTAGTACTTCTGATCTTCCAGGCAGTCAATGCCAAAAAGCATGCTGAGACAGTTTGTTTGCTAACACCTGAGCAATGAATGCTCACTCTTGCATATTCCTGGAGCGTCTAGCTAAAGAGAAATTAGAAAAGGAGTAAAGTGTCTTTCAGGTTTGAGATGGAAAAAGTGCTCCAAGCCAAAGTGTTTCAGGTAGGTAAGCAAAACAGCTGATGGGCAAATGCATTTTGTGAGAATGCATGTGCTGGACTAGAAGGGGGACGGGTTTCTAAATATACAAGACTACAGTAGAACCACTCAGGTTGAATACAGTCTTGTCCGGGACACTGGCCAGCCCCCAATTTGTTTGCACCTCCATGCTATGGAAATGCTAACGGCATTCCAGCTAACAACCCAAGGAAATGTTTGAATTCCTGAATATTTGGGCGGAGTTACACCAATTTGTCAGACTCCAGGTTGCACTGTAAGGTTCTAGACAATGTCTGAAAGCCCACAGTTGCAGAAATTGATTCACAGCATTGAGCAGTGAAAATATTTCCATCAAGAGAGCGCTCGTGGCCTCCTGCCCCCATTGTCATCATGACACATCCGGTCTGAGGGGACCTTTCAACTGCGTAATCATAAGTCACACAATGAAAAGCCACCGCCGTTGAGCAACGATCAGCTCGCGCCACTCCGGGGCCCTGTTGCAGTTGCCTGGTGGGCGTGCAGAATGGCAGACCTTTGTTCCATGTGTGTGGAAAAGCACACACTGTCAACACGGCAGAGAAAAGCTAATATTTACCGCCCCTCTTTAATATTAGCTAGCTCGAGGTGCGAGGCTAGGGAGAGCAGCGGTCTCTGACTCGGCCTTCGCTTCCTGTTCAATGCGGCAATCCGAAGATGTATTTGTGCTGCTGCTTTATGAGATACAGATATCTACGGGAAAGTGGTAAAAGTTTTACAGCGGCCGGACAATTAAAATATGTGATTAGGTTATGTCTTAGGTTGCAAATTAGCCGTTTACGACGCGGAAGGTCATAGCACTCAGGGCAGTGCAGTCAGTTTATTTTTCCCTGCTAGCTGCTTGCGATTTTAAATCACACTCTCCTTGGACTTGATATTGAAAGTCAATGACCAGGAATCGCGCTTGGACTTCTTTTCATTCAGCTTCTTGCTAGAGAATCTGGGATGATAGTTTGAATCATCAGACCGTCAAAGGCCTTACATTAGCCGAGCAGCAATTTCCGATATGATCTTCTCCGGTCCATGCCACAAGTAGTCTTTGCGTAGTTCCTGTTTCCTCTTCTCACCCAGTTGAATTCCAAACAGGAAAAGCTCTTTTGGCCTTTTCTTTCCTTGTGAATCAGCAGTGTGTATTTATAGGACGTGGTGGCTCTCTGCCTCGTCTCCGGAAAGGACTCTGACGAGTTCCCGTATAAATCGTCGGTGGGGTTTCTGGCGCCAGACCCACATCAATATCCTCGTCACGTCGGTGGCCAGGTGTTGCGGGAAAAATTCCCAATCGGATTGTATATCCTGCCGCACGGCCGGTGGACGTGCATCTCCCTGCCTCGCTGTACGCTCCGTCTCCTCTCCTTCCGTCTTGTTCTTGGCATTCCTCTAATCGGAGCCGAGCGCGGTCGGTCCACCGCGGCTCCTGCTGCACACCTGCTATGAAGAAACAGCTGTGGTCCGCCACAACATCATTAGTGCAGCTGAAAGAGAAGGAAAGGGCTGCATAACCGTTCCCCCCACTGTTTACGCACCCAAAGAGTTCAGCGCCCGGCCATCTGTACAATGGACCAACATTTTTACGATAAAGACGTGCAAAAAAGCTCCTGGACCCCCGCTTCTTCCCCGTGTAACACGATCGGAATGGAACATGTGGGAGAGCCGGGGTGCTGAAAGAGAGAATTTTATACCTCAAGATGAATGCCTTCTTATGAGGTATTCACTTTGAGATTCATGAGCAGGCGGTTTGTCTCGAAGCATGGAAGCTTTTGCGGGCATAACCAAAAATCTCAGAAAGTAGCGACGCAAAAAAAAAAAAAAAAAATTGAAAGGCTATATCGGTCCTTGCCGAAATTGAAGAACACGGACTAACTATCCCAATAGATTATTTTCAAAAGCAGTGGGGAGATTTGACCTCTGTGGGCACCAAGGGCTGCTCTGGAGAGTCAAAGCCAAGCCACAACACGCAAAGCCCTGCTGTAAGAAATACCCACCTCTAGTTTGAAACTGCAACTGATTTTCAGGTCAACCGCAAACCTTTGACCCAAATCTTACAGTTACTGCTAGGCTAAAAGTAAAGGAGGTACCGATTTTGTTTATTGAACAGGACTCATGATTACATCAATATCTAGATCTTAAAGGGATAGTATTATACTGTCTAATATTGACATGTGTTGCTTTGGCAGTATCCATAATGTCGAGTCTCTGGAGTGCCTGTCAGCCTGTCACGTGTGAAATTACACAATCAAAGCATTTTTTAACTGGCTGCCTGATTCCGAAAATGTCTCAGAATGTTGTCAAAATGCGAATTCTAAATTTGGCTAATGAAGGTAAATACGAACCTGGACTCATGTGAAATTTCACAACCAAATGAATCTTGGCCTGCATATTTCTGACAATGTGTCCAAGTGAGATTCTAGGTTCTAGGGAATTTCACCCAAATTTTCAGGAGTAGTGTAAAATTCAGTGAAGCTTGGGTAAAGCAGGGGTGGCTTTGACCTTCCGTTTCCAAAAGCAAATTCTAGAGCCAAATATGGTGAGCATGACACTTGTTTTAGTGCATCTCGAATGGTTTTAATTACCAGTGAAGGACGAAAACTACCACTTCCAGCTTTATCTTGATGCAATTTCCTGCTTGGATTCATACACGACTTCATTCCGCCTTTCCAGTCCCGCTTTGTTCATTAGCTAATAAACCACGATGAACTCGATCTAGTTATTTTTTGGGTAGTGACATTTTCTGGAAACAAAAATGCAGGAAAAGTCCAAATATTTTTTGCTGGCTGTGTTTGTCTCTGTCCCAGCCAGAGGGGAGAAAAATGTCAAAACTCAACACTGGATTAAATAACCGGTTGAGTTGGATATTTCTTGCAGTGGAGCCCTAGCGGAGAAAATCAATCCGTCACCACGCGTACAGGAAGGAAGCCTGGGCTGGAGAGGGATACTGCTCTTAATGACATGTCTCTGTGTGCCTGCACCAGAGGGGGAAGTAACCGGATATTTAAACAGAGATAAGAGTGTGTGCCAAAGGGGCTGGGATTGGATATGGCTGCAAACCCCATGGCAACCGGCCGGCCGCTATTGGATATGGAAAGGTAAATAGTAATGCAGTCCGAGCATGTTTTAATGCTGTAAATTAAAAGCTCATGTAACACTCAGGCAAGGGCAATAAATAGGCGCTTACAGCTCTGCCAAGTTTTCATTAGTGACTTCCTCCGACAGCACTCGCTTTAAATCAAAAATTGGAACACGCGCTCCGGCTCATCAGGATCCGTAAGCAGTAATCGGATATATTTCCAGGATTCCAGTGTCCGTGGCCAGAAGTTCAAGATGAGATGAGAGCAGTTTTGAGCCTCCACAATAGACATGCGCTTTCTGATCTGAGCACTAGGGGGTTGAATGGGTTCTCTGAGGCCGCTCAATGCTCTCTATATGACTCAATGTACTCAAGCCTTTTGGGTCCAGGTACTCCTTACAGAGCAGAGAGGACCCTCTCATCATCCTCGATCATCAAATTTACTTTTGTGGATACGCAATCGAATGCCACAGTACATACAAAACAGAAACAATAACCGTAAGAAGGCGGGTTGATATTTTGGAAATTTAAAATAAAAATTCATTTGAATCAAAACAAATTCTCATTTTGAAATGATTTGAAAGTGAATTTTAAAAATGCAACTATTCTCATAATATAATATCCACTGTTTATGTGAAGTTAGAGACCATCGCACCCAGCCTTGAGGCCATATTCGATTAATCAGATGAAGTACGTTGAAATATTGTGCTAGGCAGATGGCTTTTCGGCATCTGATGAACCCCTCACATTCCCAAGCCAATCTGCATCATCGGCCGCAATCCGAGCCCTCGCCATCCCTGGATCAGATGATGCTCCTTGAAAAAGGATTACAGGCAACCGGATCCGTTTTGGCATTGGTGCAGGAATTTTTGTTACGGCGATCTTGGGTGTGGTGCGCCAAGAATGCATCCTCAATGTGAAGGAGAAAGCATAAAAGGGGGGGGGGGGGGGGGGGGGGGGGGGGGGGAGGTGGCAGGAGGTAACACAGGGTATTCTGAAAACACATTGCGTTCCACCAATAAGGTTTACCTCCTACTTTCGTGACATCCATCCGTCTGTGCGGGCTTGGGGCAATAGCCGAGAAGTCAAGACTTCCCTTTCCCTAGCGACTTTGTCAAGGTCTGACTTTAAACGCTGTCCCAATCCGTGTGTTGATCTTTTTTGTGAGTACAATAAATTGGTATGTTCCTCCAGTGGGGCATATGATGTGTTAATTTCACATCGTAATGAATTACATTTCCTCTGAAACGACTTTATGGTCATGCTGGTAAGCTTTTCCATTCACAGATGATGCTATCGTACCACCTCAGTGGGAGCCACGGCTGAAAGGACTTTCAGACTGCAGGGCACGATTTTGGCGAGGCGGGGGGCACACTCATGGGGCACAGCTCTGGAATTACCGCCACAATTGCATAGAGAAAGCTGTACAAGACGGTTGGGGGTAACAAAGAGTCCTCTGTCTGGCCAAGGCGTTTTGGGTTTGGGTAGGAGGGGGGGATACTATCTGATGCCCCCACCTCCCTATTGCACCCCTCCTTTTTTCTGCTTCTTGAACTGACCATGACAGCAGGCCACAGTGGGCAGCTGTTACAACTGCTTCTTGCATTGACATACGAGTAATCGGACCGCACTATTAGCCGGTAGAGAATTTGCTGTTTGCTATTCCCATTTCACTTTTCCACATTTTATGGAAACTTGACTTCAAATGGATTGGAAAGGAATAGCGAAGGACATAGTACATTTTTTAATTATTGTCAGCAAGTAGCTCTGCCCCGAGTTTACACGAGTTGGGTAAGCATTGGCTCATTTGCATAAAACAGGACCGCCCCCTCCAAACTGACTTACCTCAGCAAGGTTAGAAAAAAAGGAAAAAGTGTGTGTAATTCTTGATTCTTTGAGTAATTTGAGGAAAGTACGCTGGAGACATATTTTAAATGGTGTTCTTACTTACTTTTTTTTACACAATGGCTTCTTTAATATTGGAAAAATCTGCAGCAATTATGGCGCAGTAAGGCTTTCACTTCAGTTTTACTTCGATTAATGTAATTATTTGATAATAGTGTCGCTTGTAAACTTCAATACTTAATGACGGGACAAAATATCCTGGATTTCATATCAAAACAGAATCATTGAGCCTCTTACTTCATTTCCTTTTTTAAAAAAAAATACCAAACCGCCACAATAAATAGATCTTTTATTTTCTAGCTTTAACGTCTCCATCTGCCTGAAAAAAACAGAAGGGACAGCCAATCAGGCAGAATCCACAAAAGAATGTCCTCCCCCAACACAAAGCGTCAATGTGCAGACGGCCACAGCTGTCCGTGGAGAAGCTGGACAGTGTCCGACAACTGGGAAATCATTTATGCAATAGAAAGTGACATTCTGACAAAAGACTTTCACTCAACCCACTTGAAAGCACCAAATGCCCAACTATTACATTTTTACCAATGCCGTGTAATGGTAAGGTATGTTTTATATAATATAAAGGATACATTGTCGATATTCTAGTTCTGACCATTGATACACCTCCCTGGCGCTAGGGGGCGCAGTATTTCCAGTGACTTACATGAGAAGGAGGCACCTAAATGAAGAATTTTTTTTTTCCATATATTTATATCAGGATGTTTTAAAGTGACATTTCTATTTTGTTGCGTATATTGATCTGTTCAACATAAACTAAGGCGCAGTAAGGCCATACTATACATTATTGTACCGTATCACATGGTGTAAAACTGTGTGAAATCATATCAAGGTACGTATCGTGCCGTGACCTGTGTTTGAGGTATGTTTTGTATCGCCGGGTTCACAGATGCCCGGCGTTACTGACACCCATCACTTCTGACGCATCTTTGAGTTGAAAGCCATTGCCACTGTCCGCCAACTCTGTTACAGCTCTGATAATTCCCCCCAAAGCGGAAAAATACTGGCTGATGATGGCTCCCCCTCACATCCTCCGATGACCCCCCCTCCTACATTGAATGCATCTACGATCCAGGGCCCGGCCAACTTCCACAGCTGTCGCGCATTTTCAAGAGATTCCGTCTGCCCTGGACGAGGCCGCTGAGAGAAGACATTCCTGGGCCATTACACATTGCCTAAGAGGAATTAACGTTAACATCTGATATTGTGGAAGTGGGAAATTTGCCACCCCGACCTTGCCCAAAGCACTCCGGAACTCAGGGTCATGGATTTATTATCTCAGATGGCCCTCCCAGGTCACAAGGGGCCATTTTCTCCCCCCACCTCACTGTTCCGGCAACACAAAAAAAAAAGAGGGGAAAAAGAAGCCTGCGGCCTTAAGTGTGCTATTCATTAAGTGCACTGTGCATGGTGTTGGAGGGAGAGGTGGGGGGGACATGTTACTGTTGCTCTACGGGTATTTGTAATAGGAACGGCATGTCTCATCCCATTGAGAGTCCATTCCCAGCTGTTGATCTGCAGCTCAGCGATGCGGCCTTCAATTCCCCCCTCCCCTCCCCTACCCCTCCGGAGCAGTCGCAGACACATAAACAGGATGCCTCCAATGTACAACTTGCACAAGTGTGGAAAAGAATCCCAGCGCAAAGCCAACCCCCCCCAAGCTCCATTTTCTAAAATGAATTGTTGGCTTGAAAGTATGAATGACAGGCAAATTCCACCTGTTTTTATCCACCTCAGGGAGCGGCCACTTTTAATGACATCACAATTGCTCAGGTCTCAGGTAACAACCAACCACGGCTCAGCTTCAGAAAAGTGATGAGCCGTGTTTGTGAGCCGAGATCTGAGCAACTATGATGTCATTTTCAGTCGACAGCAAGTGGCAAAATGGCCACCCCCACAAACAGGTGAATTTTCCTGCTCAACTCATATTTCACAAACATAATATTAATCAGAATGCCATGTTTAGACGAGTGAGGGCACACAACATATTGTACAGAAAGTGTTGGGGTTGACACTTTGAGCGACAGTTTGAGCAATTCACTTTGCCTTTTCCATTTTCTTTTGCAAAGTATCCTGGAATTAGAATATCTTGCGAATCAACCTGCAACGGACAACTGATTGTGTCCTCTGTATTTCTGTAGTACCTTCTCATGTTAAGTTAACAAATTAACGGCATTCACTCATGTGGAAAATAACGACTGCTCTCGACATTATTCGCCAAGGAAAAACGCCAATGAAATGTTAGCGAATTTCCCAGAAAACGTCCTTAAGCCGCAACTCACCAGGAATATAAATATTACCATCGCTTTGATTCTCCTCATCAAAATAATGTTTTCCAGTAAAGATTCTCTGCCTGAAAACTGGAAAGTCGTAGTGACACACGCGCACGCTGGGATCCAGATGTTTTGATTCCGACGTCAGTGAGGAGTCAGCGCGTGCTTTCAAAGTTTCCGTGAGTGCGATGGCCCTAACAACGGTACAGTAGTAGAGTGTCAAGGCAGCCACTTGCACCCCAACTTCCAGGAAGTAAGCACAACTATGTCGGAGCCTGCGTCATTCCGTGAGTCAACTAAACAGTCTGCCGGGATATCTGTGAGGCAGTCCAGACCCTCTCATTCCTCTTACCTCTCTCGCTTCCAAGACTGTTCAATTTCCGCACTGGCAGACTATGAAGGGCCAAAGCATGGATTGTGAAAGGAACAGGTCCATTTCATTGATTTGATATAGTATTTAAAGGTCATCCCACTTTTAAAGGAAGAAAATAAAGACAACAATGGTATGTGTGATTCAGCAACATATAATGACAGAATAATTAAATGCTGAAGATGCAATTAATGTATTTACATCCATGGCCGTTTATACAAAAGAATACTAGCTTTGTATCACAGGTGGGTGGAGCTAGAGAGGGGTCCGCAGCTGCCCCCTGGTACCCCCGGTGACTTTGAGGTATTTTTCTGGAATCATTTTCCACATTTCCACCTGTCCCAATAAGCAACACGTAATGAATCATCGGTACTTTTGTAACATTATTTGGGTTTGTACAAAAAAAATAATTTGCAGATCCCTTGAGAAAAAAATCCTAATTCTGACAGAGATTATTGTTCAAGTAACGTATGAGATACAGATTCAGATAAACCTACCCTTACAGTCATTAATTCAGACAGTGAACACCATCTCAAGCCTTTTTCCAAGGTACAAAATGTTCCTGGTCTAGAACCGAATTTGAGAGCTACCAATGGAACAAGTCCAGGTACATTGTAAATAAAGCACCTCAAGACAAACACAAGTTCTGAATCTAGCTTCACCTTTATCAATGTCGTATCGTTGTAACTCCTGGTAAGAACGCCCCCCACCCCTCAAAAAAAAAAAAAAAAAAAACTTGTCAAGTGTCTGACTGCCGTGGCCTCAGGGCCCGGTTCTTAGCTTTCCTTTTGTCTGCTCGAAGTGAACAAGTCTGTCATTTGAGCGTCTCCTTCTCTGCTGTGTACACTTCAGATGGTGGCCCTGACAGACTATGAATCATCTGTTGGGAAACTAGGTTGCAGCACAATAGACTCTTCATAAGGCGAGGCAGGGCCCGAGCGCTAAAGTAGGCGAACGTACGCCTGGTGACCATGGTGGAATTCGAGACCCGGCAAGTGAAGAGAAGCTGCTCTTTACTCTGTTGTCTTTAGAACTCTTTTACACTGAGAACACCCAAGTGAGTGATACTGTGAATCTCTTTTGCATTGTATAAGGGGGCCATATAGACATCTTGACTCAACAAGGCATCATTCCCTAACCTCCTCTGTAAAAATCGTCAAAGGTTTTGTCTTAGAAACCAACCAAAGCGCCAAAGGAATTTTGCAGCCGCAGGCGTCCGTCATCTTCGTTGAAGCCAGTCACGAGCTTCTATAATGTCTTGACAGACTTGTTACGTATGTCTGCAAACATGTTCACTAGCAGCTAATATATTGTGCTTGAAAATAAGCGGAAAATATAACGTGTAAGAAAGAGTCCAAGAGAGCTGGTGTCATGATGTCATCGGCTGACGTTAGTTATCAGGTCCGCAGATTCTACGAGGAAGATCCATTGGTAAAAGTTCCTTCTTTGGGTCTCTGTCGCCTCTTGAGTAGATTCTGTTTTCAATTTCCTTTCCTGGATAAATAAAGGTTCATTAAATATATAAATTGATAGACGCAGTGTTGATCACGATCAAGCGGGTTGACACGATCTTGGGAATAGTAGCAACGAAGAAGCTCGCTGGCTCTTCCGTTATTGTGACTTGACTGTTTCCCTTAGAAGGGTTAGAGGAGAGATTGTAGGTCAAGCACACTCACTTTTCCAAATGCTTTGGTAACCTTGTTACCTTACTTCTGTTTTTGAAGCCTATTGTAATCTGCTCTGCGTCCGGTCTACCTTACAGCAAGGAAATGAAATGTTAAATATTTACAATTCCCCTGGTATGCCACCAGGCAGATTCCAGCTGTGATGGGTAGCAGTCACATTCTTGCCACAGGAAGTTTATTCTTACTCATTTTCATTTTCTCTTTCTCTGTCTCGACGAGCGCTTTTATTTAATGCGGCCGGCGGCAAATGTTTCACACGTGTCACCGCAGGCCGGACTCGAGTCTGCGCAGGACTTTTCAACAGGCCGTCTTACGCGAGGTGGAATTCTTACAGTCCCGTTGCATGTATCAGTCCCGCCTGATTACATTTTCTTGTAATGAAATCATAAACTCAGGCTTCACCCGTTTCAGTTTTGGGTCTGTGACAATTTTTTTTGGTTTCACTTTCTTTTGGGTAAACGTAATTTCACTGACTAACGTCTCTGTAATCGATAGTAGACCCTCAACATGTTAACCTAACCAAAGATCACTTTGGAAAAAATATATACATGTAGGTGCAATATAATCCAAAATTGCCTCAAGTCACACAACACGTTTCAAATAGGATCCTTCAAATTTCAGCATCTTCTCTTCTAATTCCAAATCAACTGATCCATTAGACTTGCATTTGTGGATTTAATCCTTCAACGAGGGGAAAGCGCACTTTTGTCACGCAAAAGAATACGACCAAATTTCAAACATAGCTTCTGTGAAAAGGAATGGGAGTCGTCCCATTTCACAATCTCCTCAGCACAAAGCATCCCTTTACCCCTAAGACCCCGGGCTCCCCACCCCCTACCATGTTGCCTTTTGTTGTGTGCATGTGACTGTCCAAATGGCTCGGTAGGAAATGCCAGAAACCCATATATACAAGAAAAAAAAAAAAAAGAAAGAGGAAAAATAGTCAATTCAGTGGTGACCCGAAGCATCTTGCAGCTGCTTTATTGTACTCCTCTACTGTTTAAGCTGTCTTTCATGTCAAAAGTCTTTTCCTGCTTACAAATCACCGGGAAGCAATCCTTTGGGCCGCACCGCTGTGCCCTAAGCTCCTTCCTAGGGTTCAGCGCTTTGATCACCTGTTACGTCGGCCATCGAGTTAAGAAATAGAGTAACTGGCTGCTGGGATAATCTTGTGTTCTTGTCTGGAAAGGAGGAACCCCCCTCGCCTTTTCAGCGGTTCCTTTTTTTTTCTCGTCTGTGCTCGCACTCGATGAGCATGGGAACAGAGTCTCCGCAAAAGGAGGGCGGGCGGCTGCTGCAAAAGCTGAATTGGTAGATTTTTAGTCTTTTCTTCCAGAAAGAAAACAACGTGTATCTTGGCCACATTCACATAAAACCTCCAATTTTCCAATATGAACACGTCCCCTAACCTGTGTTTCCCAACCTGTACTGAGCCAAGGCACATGTTTCACACAGGGAAAATATCATGGCGCACCACCAAAGATTTCATATTTCATTTTTCTTTCTGTCACAACCAACCAACCAACCAACCAACCAACCAACCAACCAACCAACCAACCAACCAACCAACCAACCAACCAACCAACCAACCAACCAACCAACCAACCAACCAAACCAAACCGACACAAACCAAACCGACACAAACCAAACCAAACCAAACCAAACCAAACCAAAAACCAAGCTCAACCCAAACCCAACCAACCAGAAGCCATTAAATGAATCCAGGAATGGAAGAAATGGAGAAAATGAGGCACTATGATCATGTCAAAATGGCGAAAGCTAACGCTAACACTTAGGCCTGTAGTGGTACTGGTGATGTATTAGGATACTTTTATTTTTTTTATACCAAACATTTGGTATGGGACAGAAAACAGATTAGGTAAGCGACTTGAAGTCTAACTGCTACACATAAACAGTCCAGCGCAGCCTTTCTTATGAACATCCTGGCTACTAATGTGTTTTGGAGAAGTTTGACAAATGTATTAATTAGAGCCTGAACTTCACTCACAAGATTCATCTTCATGAAAATCTGTCCATTTCACATGTCCATGTAGAGCCGGGCTAGAACAATTTCCAACCTTTGATGTTTTTGCCCAAGGGGTTAAACGTGATCCGGCATCCTTCATGTGAACGCTGCAGTTTCACTAGCAGAGGCCCAGACCAGTTGTCACCGCACCCGAGTTTTAAGATGTGCTTAATTGGCTTGCTTGAGTGCCAGAAGAGGGGAAGGAGAGCGACTTAGCCTGTTACGAGTAGGGCTCAGGGAGGCGGGGGTCCCTTATCAGCCCGTCGCCGGACACCTCCGGTGGCTATTAATCAGAGCCAGAGTCCGACTGGAGCCAGAAGAGGATCCGCCGAGGGGGTGGGGGGACAGCGACAGAGGGAGGAAGGCAGCCTGGAGCCTTCCTTGGGCCTCACTGACATGAACAGACAGACACACGCTCCCCCTCCTTTCCCTCTCCTCAAGTCCGAGGGTACTTGCTAAGACAACCCACGAGCCCTCGTCCACTTCCCTAACCTTCCTCCCTGCTATTGATTTAGGTCCCCCCTCCGGCCAGGACCCATCCATTGTAGCTGAGGTGACAGGTTTACGTCGCCCCGTCTCCACTTTATTGTATTGGTGCGGCGCTGCCAGTTGCTATTGTGCTAATGAAAATTTAGCACCAGACGCAATATTCCTTTTTCGCAGGATGTGCACGCAGCGTGCAAAATATCTTGGCAGCGTTTACAGGATTGAAGGCGCTCATTATTTTTAATGTTCGTGACGGAGTGGCCCCGAAAACAGTTTTTATGGACAGGAAAACAACTACGAGGTGTTTCTGATTATTGAGGTGTTTGCTAAATGATCTCTTTCTTATGTATATCTTGGCTGGCTTTAATGGCCTTTACCTGCAGCATATGTATTCAATCCAGCAACAGCATTACAGACTCTTTTGGACTTCCTTAACCGGTACTTTACTTCTGGGACTCTGCGGTTGACGGTCTGAACCATCCAAAAATAATACTTCCGTTGGGTCTAGACTGAAACCACCCCTTTTTCTGGTCCTTTGATCGAGACTGCCCCGAGACACCTTTTAAACATTTTATTTTGGTCCACTCTGATGATCCAAAACAAACAAGCTAAGCATTAAAATTTCCCTAAATCTTCTGCTAGGTAATACCGAAAAAAAAAATTCAAACTGGGTCATGTCCCAACGTGATAGTGGAATCGGTGAGACCTCCCAAGCTGTTTTGTGGTCTCCCAATTGTTGAGGTCAAAATCCTTTTGGCGTCAATGACCATTTAGAAAAATACAATTTAAAAACATGCAACTGGCTGTGGCGTGGTACACTTGTCTGTTGGTCCAGTTCCCACGAAGGTCAATGAAATGAGTGCAATTGATTGTCGGTTTCCATGGATTTGGATCCAGTCAGAATGTCCAAGGTTGGCATGAACGTTCCTTCAGTCTTTTGGGGAGGCAATGCTGAAATCCAAACTACTTCCTATCCAAACCTGATAATTGGAATCTACAAAGCTGTTTTGATCTCAGATTTATTGGAATTTCAAATGAATTACAGCTAGCTGAGAAAAAATCACTGGAGTAGCCCAAGTTACATGGCTGGAGGTCCTAATGTGCATTAAATTATCTTGAATGCTGATTAATTTCCTTTGAAATATCACAGATTGAACACATTTACCGATACGGTATGCCGAGCTGGAATACGTGTTACGTTCACAAGTAGGCCGCGTCGGAGTTGCAACATTAGCTATTAACGCTGAGCTCAACATCCAAGCAACGAATGGCAAGCTTGTGTGAATGTGCACTACAAAGCGCCATGTGTAAATATTGAATAATGAGCCTACTTTCAAGTTCTCCTCTTTGTGTTGGGAATAAGAGGGGGTGTCATTAATGACAGCTTTTGCTGTGGTTTTACATCACACAAGCTCATAAAAAGCCATCGCCGCTGATACATTTGTTAGCGTAACCCTCGGCAGGCATTTACTAGCCGGCGTGCGTGCATTTGTTGGCAAGATGTGCTCGTGCTTTGAGATGCACGTTTTAATGAGCCGCTCATTTGCTAGTTGATGCGCGACTCTCGCCATTAGTCATGCGCTGGCATGTTGGCAAGAATCGCTTGTACACACTGGAAACTTGACCTGATTTTGTGGGGACACGCAGTGAGGATGTTGTTATCTGGAGTTTACGCTACAGGGTGAGACAGCTTGTGCGAATGTTTGGTGAGAACAAAATCGAATCAAAATGCCATTCAGCACGTTCAACTGTATTGAAAACACGCATGCTGCTGTTTGGGTTATGGTTTGAAGTTTGAGTTTCAAATTAGGGTTGAGGCCTGTAGAAAGTGTTTTGGTTTTAAAGTTCATCTTTCGAACCGCTTAACCTCACGAGGGTCGTGGCGGTTTCTCAGTATTATGTAAAATTGGGGTTTTAAGATAGGATTAGGGTTCTAAGTTTTGGTTTCATGCCGGTGCTAAAGAGTTAGTGTTCCAAGGTGTAAATTAGGTTTTCAGGATTTCGGTGTCAAATTTGGTCAGTTTTTAATGTTTTGAAAATTGGTTTGGGTTTTAAGTCAGGTTATGCTTTCAAACAAGAGCTAGCGTTTCCAAGTTGGATTTGAAGTCAGAATCTGAGTTTTAGTTTTATCTTCCGAATTAGAATTTCAAGCCTTGTTTGAGGTTTAAAACTCGGGCTAGGGTTTGAAATTTGCCAAGGCTAGTGTTTCAGGTGAAGTTTGGGACTCAGATGAGGCTTCAAGACCAGGTTAAGAGTTTGAATGATTGGAAATGTTGTAACAGGGATATTTTGTGTGAGAGGAAATCTCCAGTAAGTGCAGAATCATCAAGTGTAACATTCACAAACTTTTTCTGACTCATTCAAGTAGAAGGAAGTTGATGTTTCTTGCCCAATTTTTCCCTCTCCCTTCTGCTATCCAAATAAACAGAGAAAGTTTCGTGAGTCATCAACTTGCCACCGCTGCACTGTACACTTTGGACGTGTGAAGAACACAAACAGCACTGACCCGCTTATGCCTCAATGGAGCCCTTCTCAGATACGAGGCCCGGCCGCACTTGCCAACTCAAACGCAATATGAGCCTTGCCGCTTCGTTAACTTTTAATGCGCTGACTAAGCAGTCTCAAGTAAGGTTTTGAGCCAGCGTTGGGCTTTTGCAATTTTTTTTCCCCAAGCCAAAGTTAAGGTTTCGAGTCAGGGTTTTGCGCTTGGACTATCCAAATGAAAAACAACTCACAGAAAGTCACAGTCCTGCAGTCGTTTGTGAGATAAGTTAGCTTATATCACACGCATGACAAACCACCCAAACAAGATGTGTCTAAGGCAATTTTAGCCTGATGGATAGCCTCCAGCTACTTCTGGTTGCTAGGAAGAAACCAAAAAGGAAGAGGGTATCAACTTTAGCCACAATACAGCGATAACCAGAGGGCAACGGTTAAGCAATCACTCGGCCAGATAAAGATCATTGTGTTAACGCAAGTTCGGAAGTGAATTCGCAGCAAGCAAACAACAGGAAGGAAATCATCAATTTGCTGCCTTTTAATGAACAACTCGGCGTATGACCTCTTTGCAGCAGCATGATTGCCAAACGCTGGTTAAACATTAGTCCAGCAGCTTGGATTCTAAGAACTCATATTGAATGCACACAAACGCACTTTGGGTCTTTGAATTTTCTGGAATAACTTCAAGCGGTGTGAAATGAAGTGTTCTTCTTCCGATATGTATTGATGTCGTTTATTAATTCAAAGTGACACAGTGTAGATCAATCAACACGATGCTTTGCCATTGGCTAGGAATGAGCCAGGAAGTGTGCAGGAACTTTTTAACGAAGAAAAGTGGCAACATTTGACTCCGAGGGACCATTTGATGTCAAGGCAAAAAGAACCTCATTACCGGCCGGGCCCGCGCTTGGGGGGTTGGTTTCTTCCAGACGTTCTTAAATGCCCATTAAAAGAAAAAAAGGAGTTGAGGATATGAGATGTTGAATGGCTTTAGAGGAGACGGATCATTCTCCCTTTGTCCCACATCCCACGTCACTGGAGCCAGTGGAGTCATAAATGGCTGCTAACACCAACAGTAAAAGGGCATGAAAAGACTTCCAGTTTTCTTTATGATGCTCCTGGGGGGTTGGAGATGGCAACTTGAGGTGTAGAAATAGGAAGAGCGGGCCACGTGATGAATTTCCAGTGGACAGCTTTTCCTTTGAAAGAAAAAAGAGAGGAAGAAAATGAAAGTGTATGATGTGGTTATACTGTAATTGCCTTGATGAGGCAAGCATTTAAGATGACATCAAGTGTTATTAGACTTAGCTTGATGTTCTTCATTCAAACTAAAACAAGATTGCATAATTTAGGCTTGTTTAAATAAAAAAATAAAAATGAAGCCATAATAAAACATGATTTAACATCCTAAGGGAGACAAAAATAAAGAGGTGAAATTTACTGACTCTAGTAATTGTGTAGAACTTCCAACCTCAAGTCTTGTAAGCGCTTCATTGAACTTACCAGAAATACAACCCATTTTATTTTTTTAACCAAAGTGCATTGTGATCCACCAGAAAATTTCTGAGGGTAAAAATCTGTTAATATGAATTGATGCAAAACAGTATCGTTAAAAACTACATTCCTCTAAATTAAAGTAGCTTCAGTTTCTGTCCCAACTTATCTATGATCAAAATTTCCATAATTGTTTTTTGACTGGGCAACTTGAATGTTGCATGATCTACAACAGAATGTTTTTGTCATATTTCAACACACTCAGATATCTCATCTCATGTCTCATCTTCGAGACTGGAGACTAACTTGCCTTTCGGTAAGCTACTTAGCAGACTCTGAAAATTGATATGCATCAGCGCAATAATTTAAAGGTTGTTTTCACTGCTCTTCCACCAGCCGTAATGATCATAATGCCTTGTTAACCCCTCTGCCAGAGGTTACATACCCCTATGACGTTGGCCTTAAGTCATCTAAATGGTTGCAATCGCCAACGCCATTCTAATCTTTGGCTGCAAATAGAACATGAAGACAAAAGCATGACCTATCACTTATTGAAATAAATTACTCAAATAATTACCTCAAAATTTGTATGACATCATTGATTGGCTAATCCAGACATTTTAGAATCAAAGCGCACGTCTTACTGCGATCCCAACATTGCAGAACTCAGGGAAAAAAGGCCGACTCTTCAGCACGAGAAAGCAAAAAATAAATAAATAAATATATATATATATATATATATATATATATATATATATATATATATATATATATATATATATATATATATATATATATATATGTTGATTCTGTGGCTTTTGACTCAGCATGACCCATTGTTTTAATCGTTTATTCTTCACTGTTTGTACGTTATTAATTTATTGTTCAACAGACTGTGAATATATATAAGCATTTTCTACGTTACGTACAGCACATTGTATGCAGATATTATCATATGCATTATTTTCCTAATGAAAGTTGAGTTGAGATCTTTTTCTGCACTTCTTGCTCACCCCTAAGCTCATTTCAGAGGCCCTGGGCCTGTTGCGTGAACTCCGACCCTCCGAGCTGGAAAGGGAAAGGCTTATACTAGCTAGAGCAGTGGACGGAGAAACCCAACACTGACATCTTTTGATGCAATTGTCAGGCTTTACGTTCACATTCCCACAAAACAAAAAAGTCACCCCACTGCCTTCCACTTATTACCCGTTGACCTGCCAAGCACACCTATAATTAAGACCACGTCAATGTTATCTCCACACAAGTTCTCCTCACACAAAATGTCATGGAAGGCATCTTAAACACTGCGGCTGAAAGTGCAATTATGTGTTTTTCTCTAATGATAATAATAGTACACTGCAGTCCAAATTCCCAAATGGAAGTTGTTTACAATTGTGAGGGAGAGAAGCATATTTTGCTAATAACGTGCTTTCGCATGCATGCGAGGCATGCTCGCTTTATGAGTCTTTACATGCCTCGTGGGGGCTGCTGTTTTGGTTGGCAACAGAGTCAAAATGAGATTCATTGTTCATGCTTTTTGAAAGGTACCAACATTTCTGAAGCTATTTGCGGGGGGGTGTTTAGGTGTGTAAGTGCTCTGTTGGAGGAATATTCTAAACACACACATAGAGCACCACCAACCTCCACGTACAAGACTTTGTCATTTAATTTGGCAGACACATGGGGCGCACACGCACACACACACGACCAGATGTCAATCACTTTGTCTTTCTTTTTCTTGTGTGTGAGTGGGGGTGTTTCATTTATGGCACTTTTTCATGCTTTGCCACACATGCGCTGCGCTTTGACAGACTTTATGGGCCATATTTTTCCAGCGCAATTTGTCTCTGGAGCAAAAGTGACACAGCCGTAACATTTAGAGCCTGAGCGCCTCATAAAGCACTCTCCTTCTATTTCTAACCATAACCATGCCCTGGTGGCCATTAACCTCCACACCTCTGTGTCCATTTACCCATGATCCCTCCATGTCTTAATTCACGGATCGCCTCACCATTACAAGCCTGAGGTGCAGCCAGAGTTCACAGACCTCTGCCAAGGCCGTGCAGCTCACTGGAAACGCCAAAAAAATTAAACAAAGTTCAAAGTTTCCTGGAAAATATACTGTACCTCATAACTAACATTAGTCCGAGTTACTCACTGGCTAAAGTGATCCAGTTATTAAATTACTTGAGTCAGTGTTCGTGTCACCCCTCCTGATTCACAAGAATCATCTGCTGTATTTGTGGTGAGTCCGCTCCCTCAAGTTTGACTCTCAGTTGAACAGACATCGTTTGGGTCTGTTGGGTTTTCAGAGTCTGTTCTGTCAGGAAACCAAATAATCTTAAATGACAATGTGAGCTGCCGAATTAATCTGAGTCCGCAGTGAATGTGGCGGTTCGACTAATTTGAATAAATTATCCGATTTACCCGAATTGTCCGCTGTGTTTCTGATAAATCCAGTAAGTCTGCTTGTGTTCATGGAATCAGCTAACTCGATGATTCATGGGATACAAGTTAATTGATACCTCGTGGTTCTCTATTCAATAAAACGATTTGAAAGGCAAACCTGGACAAACTCCTGTTTATGCTCGTAAAAAAAAAAGTTACAACTGCCGTACAGGTAATCTTTTTTTTTTTTTTTTTTTTTTTTTTTTTTTCATGATGGTTACACTATGAGCTGAGAATGAATTAGTTCACTTTATGTTACAGTAATCCCTGATATGTCTTAAATTTCTCCGTTAAGTGTGTGGGGGATGATTGTATTTCCTATGGGAAAGAGAGTGTTCAACTTTTTTATTTATTTAGATAAGTGGTCAGGGTAGGAATGAATTAGAAGGAATGAAACTGGTGAAACGGCAAAGCTGAAATATCAGAGGGGATGTGGGAGTAGGAGGTTGGGGGTGGTGGGGGTTGTCTGGAGGTGGATGATGGCACTGATTCAAAACCACTTCCTGTCTCCGTTACACCACCCCGCGCCTAGTAAAATATGACCTTAAGACACTGCAATGACCGTCCAAACAAACGCTCTGTGTGCTGAGTTATTACTAAAAACAATGGAAGTGAAGATAGTAATACTGTTTTGTAACTAAATGCTGCAGAAACAAAAGCTGTGGAAGAAACTGAAAGGAAAAGGAATGCTGCAGTATATACTAAACCCCATATAAGGGGGGTTTATGATGTTCCAGAAATGTGAGATTTTTTTGAGGTCATTAAATGCACAAGAACCTAATCTGCTTTTTCTTCTTCATTGAATTTGACAGGACAAAGATAGGAAAAGATTCTAAAAGATTCTTCTCTATTTTAATATGACAAGACAATACAGGAATTTTTTTTTTCTTTTAGGACATTAACATTGGCCATTCCTGTTCTATTGATCTCTTTTAATTTATTGAGATAGGTCATGACATGATACGGGCACAGGACAGGATGTGTTTGTGTTCTTTTTTTTAATGGGACAGTATCGATAGTGACACGATAGGACAGGACATGATTTATTTGACTTTTTTCAATGAGACAGATCATATTCTGTTTTGGACAGTATGGGACAGGACACTATTTATGATTATTATTATTAGTAGTATTTTTTTGCTACTAGTACCAAATAGCACATCACAGGACATGATCTGCTTTTCTAAACTAGACTGCCTGGGTGTTTTTAGTACATTAAGTTACAGTATCCAAATTATCACCATGAAAACACAAACCGCTGTAGAAAATATTGTCTTTTACCTCAAATTGTGCCAGCAATTAAGAGCACGCAGACTGCCGGATGTCATGCTTCCATTGTGATGTAATCTAATTTATTTCGTTGGATTGCTTTATGATTATTAGGTACTTAGGATAACTGAAATTGAATTTGATTGAAGCACTTTCTGCAAGAGTCTCACTGCTTTTAACACAAAACATCTGGCTTGGGTTGAAAGGATTTGATTTTCTTGTGTAGTTTACAATGTGCACACATTCATGTCACAAAAGGAAAGATGGTGCTTGCAAACGTGAGCGATTAAGTGTGTCAAGATGCGTGGAAGAACGTTGCATCAGGAAGTGAGGAGCGCTTCTGGAAGGCTTCCTTTGTCACTCTGTCAAGGGAAAACATTCCGCATACTGGCTAATTTCTCTAATTATCTTGGCGCCAAATAGCTTCCACTTGACAGCGACAGGAAATCAACACACTCAATCCATGACATTGTCGCTTAGACATAAACGCACTGGAGTCTCAAGCTGGAAATTTTTAAAGATATATGAAAAGTTATTATCTGTGTATGATAGCAGTTAGCAACGTAACGTATTTTCGTTTAACGTATTCTCGGAAAATGACCTGCTAAAAGATACAAGAGGATGGGACAGGACAGAGCAAGATCTGCTTGTTTTTCCTTTATTAAAACAGAATAAGACATGAGCTGTTTACTGTTTATTTGTGTCTTTTAAAAAATAGGACATCATTTCTTATTCAATTTTCTATGATAGGACAGAACTCTTTCTTGACCCATCTTTCTCGCTACTGGCCCTCTCTCCATCTGTGAATCAACTTGGCACGAGTCTTTGCAAATTACTTTTTCGTAGTGTCCTCGTGTTCTTTGTACCTTTGAAAATGGCAATTTGTCAGCTTTTCAAGTCTTTTGCCTGAGTTTAATTTTCAAGTTTTTTTTCACAACCAAATATGCCAAAATAAATTTGGAGAGCATCTGAGGGTCCAAAGTGGCTTGGGCATTCCCAGTTGCAGCCCCCGTCTGCTAAGCAGCTGTTTAGGATCAGATGCAGCAAAGGCCAACGATTAGTCCCAGTAGAAGCAAGACTGCCGGCGCATTCCAGCAACTTGATCTCGTACAATTTCATCACCGGTGGGGGTACATGAACCTCGGGGGAGGAGGGGTCTCATCTGGAGTCATATTGTTGTTCCTTCGCGCTTTGCAATATCCTTCACCTTTGAACTTCATAGGACTCAATGTACTTACATTTAGACCTTAATTTTCCATAGAACATTTTTTTCTGCCCGATAAGACATTAACAAAGATAATAACCAAATTACCTTCCATACTTTAGCGATGGCTAAATTGAACGTATGATTGTGATATACCGCATAAATCATATATTTTTTAGAAAGAAGGTTTAAAAATGAATCACACAAGAATCAAACTGCATTTTTCCTCACAATCATTTTGACTTTGTTGCCTTTTAAACTGCTCCTTTAATGTCAGATTACAGATTGTTTTTGTTCATAACAGGCAATTTGTTCTTTCCTATGATATTCAGGCTTGGGTACACAAAGTCGTAATGTTCAACTGGTGTTTGGATTACGATTGTAACATTTCTCCCATGTAGGGGGCCCTCGGACCCAAAAAGCTTGAGAACACTTATTATAACCCACTTTAAGATGGAAACGTGACTTTATGTTCTTCCAGCCCTGCATGTGCGGAGCAACTCGACGGCGCAAGATTTACGACGGCAAACATTTAGAGCAGGTGGTGCCGTGACCCCACTTCACTTCCACTATTCTTCTCCACTCTCCAACGTGTCTCCGTCTCACACTTGTCCTCCCATTCAATGACGCGCTTTCCGTCCAACTCTAGCAGAAATTACAGGCCGACCAGACGTTCGTCCCGAGAGACAAACAGCCGCATTTGCTGTGAATGCAAACTGAATAACATCCAACACCATAGTTCAGGTCGGGATAGGTGTGGGAAAGCACAGGTTGTTTATGCAAACTGTGGACGACCCACATTGAAACCAACAATGATATTAGCAAGATCAAGAACAATTCACACCTTCACGCTTATTTGAAATGCTCTAAGATATCACAAGATTGTACCAAAGCCCCTTCTAATAGGAAATCAGTTCACTGGTGTTAAGAGATTACTGAACCTATGCTTTGATGAATAAAATGGTGCCAAGGGACTTTGTCCTGGAAAGCAGCGTCACTGCTTTTTGTCAGTAAAACGTTCACATCACTCTCCACCGATTTGAATAGTTGAACTGAAAACAAAGTGCAAAAGCATAGAGACTGACTATCAATCCCTGTTAAGAAAGATTATTTTTAAGTTTTTCTTTTTACGTCCAAAGAAGTGTTATCACTGATTTTATTTAGTAGGTAGAGAGTTCATATTACTCTCCTGTTGTTTGGATATTTGAGCTGGCGAGAAGAAGCAAAAGAGCAAAGACAGAGGCCATCAATTCCCGGCAAGTTGACGAGGAAGAAAAGGGAGCAAAGGGGAGAGCATGAGGAATGGCAATCCGGAAGCACTTGAATGCCGAGTGCAGCTGCAGAATGCTATTTCACTGGGATCTTTCAGCTCAACTCTGATTGGCCTGACACTGTTAATCCCTCCAGATGTTCGGCATTAACTGATGAGTGTGTGACTGTGTCGCACTTTAGAGACGGGGAATGAGCCGGGGGTCCGAGGCCTCCCCGGCCGGGGCCCAGGATAAACAAGGCCTCTCTGGGACCACTGTCCGTGGGATTTGGAGAGATTTGGAGGACAGGATGAGCCGGCATCCGGGAATTAGGTGGCACAGAGCGCAGATTGTGTCAACAGTTGGGGATAGTGGCCGTGCACGTGACTTCCCATTCCCCCGACCCGCCATCTGCATTGTCCAAATGTTTGTTTGTGCATGTAAAGAAATGTCCGGTGGTAGTTTCTCCAACAATGGGCAACGCAGGAAACCCTTTTCTGGTTCTTTCCGACGCCGGTCCAAACATTTTTACTGTTTGGAGATATAAATGGAGTGTGATACTACTACCTAAACTAATAATAGTATGGACATTTTTGACAAGGGGGTTCTTGTCATGTGAAAAACAATTCCCAGCCTTCTTTGCCAAGCCTTCATCAAAAGCCAAAATGGTGGTGTCAGGAATTGTCAGATGCTCAGGCTGTTGTGAGCAGGTGTCATGTTGGGATTTCCATTATATCTTTTGTGACACCAGTCTTGGTACTTTTTGAATAAACTTCTTGAATCCTGAACACACCCCATTTTGGGGTGGTTCCCAGAAAGTATAAAACTGGGCTGACTGGAGTTGAACCAGGAACCTTTCTGTGAGGCAGACAAGCTAACCACTAACCAAGCGTGCATTTTACAAATCAAACAATAGAAGTCTAGAAAGATTGGCTCGCACACTGAACGATAGCAACATTGGTTGTATGTCGGTATGACTGTAAACTGAGAACCTCTTCACACCTTTTTCGCATGTCTACGAGGGAAAAAAACATTTGGTCGATTCATTAACAATTCTTCCTATTAGCATGTGTGGGATTTGCTCACGTCGGCATAATAGATTCAGGCTTGAAAACCAGATGTCATTCAAAAGCAGTCACGGTTGGAAATGAACAATGTGTCAGCATTGTCACCTTTCTTGACGTGTCGTTGTTTTAAAGCAACAGCCGCCGTGACCGGACGCTGTCCCACAAAAACGGATGAGCAGAATGGAAGCAGCTGCACTCAGGAAGGGAGGGGGTGGGGGTCCGGGAGTCGAAATGAACCGATCAAATGCCTCCAGACCGAGGACAGATTTCTTAATATGTGAAAGCTGCGCAGCATTCAAAGATTATGTTTTGTCTGCTCTTTGGAATTTGTTAATGCACAAGGCTTTCTTTTCATAGCACCCAATGAGGGAACTGTCCATTGACAAGCCACTGCTTGGAATAACTAGGCGAGATTTTGGCTCGGTTGTTTGGTGGAGGAGAGAGTGGTTTGCAAAGTTTAAGAAGGGTGGTGTGTTATGTTGGAATTGTATTGGGGTTAGGGGGTTCCGGCTCCAGTCTGTTAAAATCCCAGCACAATTAGTCTATTAGCATGCTCAGCTTTGCCTCTGCTTTTCTGTATTCATGAAAGTCGACAAGGTTCATGAGGCCATCCAAAAAGCCTCCTGTCACAGCTTCTTTGAATCCTCAGCCCTTCGGCCAATGGCCTCTCTCGACAGTCCAGTCTGGGCAACATCCTGGGTGAATACCCTCTCTTGGATCTGTTGATGTTGCTATACATATATTTATGTATATATGAGACTTTTTTACAATACAAACACATCCTGACCATGAAAAATAAAACAGGAGAAAACCTAGACAATTTGCTTAGAGCTCCTGGCTGAGCCTCGAACTACGCATGTTACCTGGATTTGAGAGTCAAGTGCGTTAAGTAGCAAACCATTAACCTGGACTGCCGACCTGTTGACTAGCGCTAACTCTTAAGACTTCAGAAGAGTAAGATTTTGCATCGTGCAGGCGGGCATCTGTTCGTCTGTCCACGAAGAGAAAATAATGTCAAGCCTTTGAAATTCTACTCTGTAAAACAATTAAGTAAACAATCGTTGGAGCTTTGAGGTGAGATAGATACGTGGATGGATGGAGGGAGGGAGGTACGGACGGATGGATGGATACTTTATTGATCCCCAGGGGGAAATTCATTGACCTATCAAGCCATCAGGCTACCTGTCTATCCTGCTTTCAATCAACTTATAAAGTCACTCAACTCGTTTGTTTGCTTGCTATTATTTGCCAACAAATGGTGTTGTGAGGTGTGACGAATGTTTGCACCAGAATGACTTGTTACTGCACATGCGTTTTCTCTGCCACGTTTGCCTCGGCACATTAGGAAATGCCTTTGACCGCAATGAAGCCCTCGAGGACCGAGCGGCACAAGCGAGTAAATCAACACAAGAGCGATAGGTTGGCTGCTTTATTCGCCAGGAATAATGGGCTGAGTGGCATGACGCGACTTGTCGGTGTTCCATGCAAAGCGAGAAAGGCAGTCAGATAAGTGCAGGTTTTAGCTCGGAACATTACAAGAAGAAAAAATGACAACAGATCGTGCATAGTTGCATTTCTGTCGCTTAAAGTGTTGCTTGCTGACTTAACACTGACAGTCTGCCATGCACGTAATTATGCAACTTAAAATGTTAATTATTAACGAGGAGGTTTTCCATGCCATGAAATATGCATCCTTATTCAAGTCAAAGTTACTTTTCCACGTTGGATGAGGAAACTATCAAATGAGTGATAAAATCAGGCTGCAGGGATGATTTTCGAGCAGATGGCTTAGTGGAACCATGGGTTTCCAGTTCTCCCTTTTTGTTGGACAATGTCAAGGAGACAGTTTCCCAGCCGCCAGACTGGTTTGATCAACAGTTGGAAACAAGTTTCCGAAACCATAATAACGGTCGCTTCAATCCAAAGCTGCATAGCTGTTTTGGCACAAAGACACAATTTGCATAGAATTTCTATCGGGAATGCCAGATAATCCTGAAATTGTACGATTCAAAATTAAATTAGCATTTTTTGGAGGGAAACGTGCACAAATCCTTTAGCCACGTTAAAATGTAGAAACTTATCAGCTAAAGCAATATGTTTTGTTGTGTTTGTTATGTGACCCTTTTCTCCAAATGCTAAAGAAATTCTATTCAAATCACAGATCCATTCTAGTTTTGTTAATAATTACGTTAAAAGTAATCAAGTATAAAACGTATGCTTGACATGATTTTTTAATTAAAAAAAAAAAAAAAAGTCTTACCAGCCAACTTGCTAATTCGTCTACCAACATCAAGATATCACACAAATCCTTGAACCACAAGGTACCAGTTCTGTTTGACACAAAAGACGCCCCATTTCATTTGTGGTTTGCAGAATTATTCAACGCTAAATACTGTGCTGCGGTGTATGTGAGAGCATCGCCACTGATCCCCTCATAAAAGAAAATCATAAAATTATCTCATAGTTCTTTGTGTGTTTGAGGTCTGGTTTGCACAAGGACTGACTTCATCAAGTTTGGTCATCACATGTACCGCAGCCTGACAGTGAGCGCATTTAAAAAATAAAATCTGAAAGCATAAGCATCTTTGCAGCAGCCCCCTTCACCTTATACGCGCATATTTTGGAGACGACACTATCGCTGTGTGGTTTTTGCCCCGTGGTGACTTTAATGCTCCATTAAACGCTTACATCATTAAGCCTAGGCCAGACAAGTTTAAAAGTTGAAGCGGACGTTGAGCAATCCCGACATGTGCTGTATTTCATTAATGTGACAGGCTGATAAAAAGCCAGCGGGCATGCACTTGGCTGCCGTTGCATTCCAGCTGCATTGATTTGCAACGCCCACCAAAAAGAGCAGGTTCTGGGAGTCGGGGTGAGGCGGCTGTGGGCGGGAGTGGGGCCTGCCACAGTGCACATGTCCGTCGCGGCAGCGCGGTATGCGAAGCTCCATCAACACCTCGGAGAGAACAACCTCCAGCTACGAAATAAATAACATGGGGCTGTCTTTCCTGGTGGCAGGGCCAAACATGCTGCTTTTGGACAGGCTTCAATGACGCTTTGATTCGGAAAGGAAGTGAAACAAAATCACCATTTACAGGCCCTGACAGCCGGCAGCTCTCTTTTTTTTTTCCTTACCTTCTTTACCCCCCCACCCATTCATGTTTTGCTCCCCACGCCAATAAAAGACTCTAGTCGGGGGTAAACTGTCATGCTGATCCTCAAAGCGCCGCAAGTGTCAAAAACCCTCAAAACGAGCTCCCGCCGTTGACGTGCGTTAGCCCCCAGCGACTTTACTTTAGCTGAACGAAGTGGGGGGGGGTGGTGGGGGATGCCTGAAGACAGATAGCTGCAGAGATATCTGCACATCTTCCAACACGCAATTGTGAGCACACATACAAGCACACTATAGAAGTCAAAGCAAAGCTGTAAAAATGACATGTTGGTGCCCTGGGTAACGGTAAAGTTGGTGTCAAGGAAGTAGCTACAAATGAACCTCGATTTGTCCTCTCTCGAAGGGACCACAGCAACAAGGTTATTCCCCAAATGCAAACCTGTGTATTTTAGTACATTTTGCCCGACTGCAATTTTTCGTATGCATGTTGGAGACATATTTCAACTGTTCTTAGCTAATTATGTTTCGCCCAGGTTTTCAAAGTTACTCAAGTGTTTTTTGTCATGTGTGATTTTGCTGAGTTGAGTGGCAATTAGTTATTCTTGTTCAATCTATCAAACAACAGAGATCAATTGATTGTTATTTGACCTTTAGCTTCCACTGCATATTATTGAAGCCTTTTTTACATATGGGGTGAGAAGATAAAAAAGGTATGCTGCAATGTCACCAAACCACTGGTCTCCAAAGTCTTCGATTCCTATAACTAACACTCAACCAACTAACTGGTGATTCACAGATTCTAAACCGAGCAACCAAACCACAAGTGCCTCATGGAAACATAGTGTAGTAAATAGTTTGAAATAACCTTTACTAGTCCAATTCATGATGTTATAGGTGGCCGCAGGTTAAGTAGTAGTAGAAATAGTATACTACTATTGTTTTTGGCATTAAGGTCCAGTCTATCTTTCTAATGACCAAACTAAAGTTTGGGTGAATGTAGTGAAGTCAGTTAATTTTCCATGCCATACCTGATGAGCTATCATAGCATAAGGGTTGGAAATTGTTGCCTTATTGTCTGCCATTGGGCGTACTAATAAACGTCATATTCACAGTAATTGTGGTAGCTTGTCCTTTGTCCCCCGAGGTGGCTACATATAGGAAACAGCGTTTCCAAAACAAGTTTTTTTGGCAAAGGTGCTCTATTAAATTAAGCAGGTTCCTTTTGTTCCTAAACCAATATTGGGAGATGACAAAGACGAGCACAAAAGGTTTCGGACCTGCGGGCGGCTGTCCGTGAAAGAGCAGCGTCAAGTTTGAAAGAAAACTCCTCCATGTGGCAGTAAGAGAACATTCTGGAAGCGAGCAGCTGTCCCACCCAAGCTCGCAGCTGCACTCACGCCCACCGCCAGCCCCGTCGTGCTTTCTCTTGGCCTTGAAATGTTTATTTTACATCAGATGGCTTCCGCCTCCCGCCCTGATATCTACTGTACCTGCTGAGCGCTTGATTGACACCCGGCAATGGAGGCCCAGATCAACACTGTCAGAGCTCACGGCAAAGGGGGAGGAAATGAAGCCGATGTGCTTTCGCCCCCAGGTTAAGTCAGAAAAACAAGAGATCTTTTCAAAAGGCGGCATGTTGGCTTAACAGTTAGCATGTCTGTCTCACAGTTCTGAGGGTTGGGACTCGAATCTCCGCTTGTTTTGCATGTTCACTGCCACTATTTGTAGTTTGTCGTTTTTTGGAACCTATCCTCAATTACTGGTTCTCTGCATATTATTAATGACAACAAAAGTTGTAATCGGCATCGAGGAAGTATGGTGAAGTGATGCATATCAATTTCTGATGTACGTCTATGGAATCCAGTTATCTGCATGTTATCATTTTATTCTGAAAGGAAAATCATAAAAATGTCAAATCTGTAATTCCATATCCATCCATCCATCCATCCATCCATCCATCCATCCATCCATCCATCCATCCATCCATCCATCCATCCATCCATCCATCCATCCATCCATCCATCCATCCATCCATCCATCCATCCATCCATCCATCCATCCATCCATCCATCCATCCATCCATCCATCCATCCATATCTTTTTTTTGTAAAACAAAAAACAACAAAAAACAGACATTCCATACAGTGGGCCCAATAAAAGATTAAAGTGGGCTGCATATGGCCCACAGGACTTATGTTACCCTCCTCTGGTATCAGCCAATCATATTGTCACTTACCTTTCCTTTTAGACTGGGAAGATCACAAGACAATAATATTTGCCGCCGTTAAATCTTACAAGGATGTCCTTTTTTTTTTTTTTTGTTTAACTTGTGCTTTGATCTCTCCTCATCCTTTAATTACGAGAAGGGATTACTTCATTGTGTCAGTCAGGGGTCTTCACTGCCCCAAGAAGCCCCTCATCGTGTTTTCCTCGGACATGAACTCGATAACAGGCAGCTAACGGCACACCGCCCGCAGGCCCCCACACGTTCTGGCATGTATACGTATGCCGTGAACTCCGTTGCGACTTGACGAGAGCCAAACAAAGTGGAGCGGTTTTTAGTGTGTTTGATTTGAAAGGAATGTTTTTTTTTCAACTTGCAAAAATGAACAGTCAACAATAGATAATCAAGAAGTCCGGCAGAGCTCACAGACCCCTGGGGGTCCAGGGCCCCCAGTTTGAGAACCACAGTTTTAACAGTGATATAACAGTGTCGGTCATTTGCGTGCTTGTGCCGCGTTATTTCCCTGAGTCGTTATCGCGCTCCATAGAAGCCTCTCGGTGTAGCGTGTCAAACTCCGCAGCCGCGCACACTGAACAAAACCACGTAATTAATGATTTTATCTTCAGCCCAGGTCCCACATCACACAGCTGGAGATAAGTTTGGGACGGAAGGCTTGGGGGCACAACATGCGGGTTTCCCCCCCGTGTTTGGTGCACTCAGGCGTGGGGAGAGGGTGGAAGCATGAAGGCATCAGCTTGTTATCTGGAGCTGCCGCAGATAATAGAGGAAGTGCTTCAAGTGGTCCAAAGGCGACTGCGTTCTTGCCGGAAAATCTGCAGCTGCATGTGTGCGCCTACGATGGAATGCGTGTTTACACGTGCACGTTCTCGGTCTGTCTGGATGGATTAAGGGCCAAGGCGGTGATTGTCCGGCTTGTATTCTGTACGTATGTAACGACAACTGGAATGTTGTATTTGTTTAATTTTAGGTTCTTTGCACATCCGCTGACAAAATGCTTTTTCGGAAACCCCCATAAGAACAGGAAAGTAGTGATACGGTAATATGAAAAACACTTCAGTCCCAAAGTGTAGCACAAAAGCTTGTGTATTATCAAAAGGAGCATTAAGAGTGACTTCTTCCACTGGGCTATTGTCACCAAGCAGGGAAGTTAAGACAAAGTTGTATTTTTTAATTAAAGAGCTACTGCTTGTCCCCCCCTTCACCTTTTAATCTACCAGCGTCGCTCTTACCTCCTTCCAGGAATAGATTCCTGCGTGCGGCAAGGTTGGCAGGGGGAGAGGGGGAGGGCGTTTGTTTGGATTTCTTTTTTCCAAATTCAACTTCACAACTTCAAACAGCTGCGAGCCAGAGGAGCTATGGGTGGGCTTCTCAAAGCTTGCGAGAAGGAGGTGCCTCTCGGAGCCACTGGGACAATGACCAAGACGGCCCCCCTGCTGGTCTTTTTAAGTCCTTGTTGAAGATTTTGGCTTCAGCACTTGCTTTTAACCGCGTCACCGATTACCAATTCTTTTCCACATCCTTATTTAAAGAGATTATCATTTTGGTCTTTTTGAAGCAGAAACCCACCAATACAGTTGCATCAGCGTCCTAACAGCAAATTTGCAATAAGCCACTGCCAAAAAAACGATAGCCTGTTTCATACAGAGATCATAAAAAAAAGGTGCATCACCATTTCACAAGATTTTGCAACACACCGCATGTCATTTACACAGAAGCCAGCTAATTCTCTTTCACTTCAAGATCTTCCAAATTATGCACATCAGAGCAATGCCAACAGATTCTACAATAAACCACCTTTGATTTTTAACACGGAACCCAGTAAATAATGCTTAACACACAGATATTCTGTAAAGGAAAATTTGATGCATCAAAGCCTCACCATGCGGTTTCTCAATGAGCCTTTTACGCAGAACCCAGGCAATGTTGGAACGCTGCACCAATTTCATCTCTTACACAGAGAGCTTGCACAAAACTAAAAAAAAATAGTGATGGTTGACATTCTGTAGAACAGCAACCTGCAACCAATATGGTAAAATCACAGTTTTCAAAAGGGTCTGTCAATCAGCACTGTCATACAATCCCTCACCTGCAAGAGTAAAACATTATTTATTAGTTGAAGCAGTATTATATTTATAGTTTGGCAAAAGGCAGACTTGCAGGCTTGTCATAACAAGAACGGGATGGGTTTGTTTGTTTGTTTGTGTGGTTTGAAGTTGATCTGGTTGCATGGACACATGGGGTTAGGCCATCTTCCTGCACACTATTGTTCCATGACAACAATGTGTTGTCCCAGTCAAGCTGGCTCGCAATAGCAGAGCATAGAAAAAAATGTGATCGTGTTACAATGTAGGCTGCGGCATTTCCAAGCTAATGTCGTACAAAACAGATAGTGTTGTTCCTCCTTGGATCGGACTCTCGAACCTTGGGTCAGTTCAGGTCAGTACACCACGGTATGGTTCAATTATATATCGGCACAACTAACATCTTCGCTAAAGATGAAATGACCCAGTTCAGTAATATAAATAATTCAATTACGATAAACCTGATCTTACTACGAGAGTCAAGTCATGTTCACTGACTCAGACCAGACCTGGTTCCACATTCAGATACCGGTGTCCGATGTCAGGACAGTATATACATGCATCACATGTACAATTTGTTTATAATGCCAAATATTTTTTGTCCAATTACATCGATGGAATATTCGGTAGAAAGAAAACATTTTACCAATATTTAGTTACCAAAGCCTAGATTATTACAAAAACAATTTTTGGTGTTTTACCAGCATGGCAACACACCTGCTATCACCTAATGCCAATTGTATTACATAAAAACAGCACTCAGTGTTTATGTGATGCATCTCATAAACTGTTCATGACGGTTGTTCACGTCATCCTCCGTTAACTTCTGACCTTTGACCCCTCCCGCATGACTACTACACATGAAATGGCACTGTTTCCTACCTGTTCCTCAGGAGCGCTGCAGATAAGCGACGGCCCTTACAAAAACACCAGTTTGTAGATACAAACTCAACAAATTTCCCCTGTGAGAGCTCCGCGCTGAAAAAAAAACCCACCACCGCTAACAAAAGATAGCGGCTCTGGAAAAGAAAACAAACAAACAGAGTCAGTGAGGAAAGGGGCGAGTATGTTCTGGACCACCGTTCCAAGAAGTTTTGTGACCAAACAGTGCAAGGAAGAGCAGATAAACAAATGGTGCAGTTTATCTCCGCGAGTCAAACAATTCAGCACGCTGCCGCAACCTTGAAAGAATCCAAAGAGATGTCCTGTGGAAATGCCGCTTCCTCCTCTCGGAAGGCTGTGTTCCGTCCAGTGCGTTCTTGATCAAAATGCTGGAACGCCTTAAGACATTGTGAAAGCTCGGCTTCCTCAAAAACCCATGGGTCAGCATGGTCGCTGCTACATCAGTAGGAAAGATCCAGTGGTGACTCGGATTATGAGTTTTTGTAAATCCAAGCCACTGCTTCGCTGATTTAATTTTTGTCTCAGATTGTGAACAAAACACAAAGTAATTAGTAATTAGATTACAGAGTCAGGATTTAGGTTAACGAAGTGTGTTTTTCCAATTAAGGCTGGCATCCATAATAGAAAACCTAAAATATTGTCACAGGACACACCTTAAGTGTATAATATTAAACATTTATATACAATAATATTTGTTATCATAAAATAAGGTTTTTTTTCGTTGTTACATTTTCTATTTTCTTTTTCCGGTGCGATTGCATGAGACCAGCCAATCTTAGCTGCCTTTATTGTAACTCCTTCTTACTCACCTCAGTGATGTTCTTCTCATCACAGAGCGAACGATGAAAATTTGGTACATAATGTAGCCTACCTCTTCTTACTCTATATAGTCGTGGATCAGATCAGGATATTAGCCTGCTAGCGTTTGTGGCACTTAGTATATGCATATACGGGCATGTTGCGAACAAATTGTAGAGTGACCAAACAACAATTGTGTCTCCTTGCGAGGTAATGCAGGATTTGTGAAATCAGTCCCTATTTGTGGCCACCAGGTGGTGTCATTACACGTTTTTTGCTCAGCATATAGGGCACATAACTACACATTATCCAGAGTACAACATTAAGAGTACAACATTTAGAAGCAGTTATAAACGAATGCATCCATCCATTATCTAAAATGTTAATCTTCACAAGGGTCGAGTGCATTTTCTATCCAATGCTTTCTACTTTATTCTTTCCATTACATAATAAGACTTGCACATTTTTAAACTGTCCTATTTGTAACTCCACTAAACACCAGTAGGAGGCGCTCACTAAGAGGCTCCCGCTTTGTGGCCTGGCTTTTCATTTAAGCTTCATACATCATCTCAGTTTAAGAGTGAAATAACCAAAGCAGCAATTGTCACACACAGGAAGCACCTTGTTGGACTTTTTCCGATTGCTATTGTGAAATTAATGGACTGAATGCTTGCTGGTTGGGCAGAAGGCTCTATCTATTTACAGAATGTTTGGTGTGATGCCGTCCGACTTCCTCGCTCTTGGCAAATAGAGAACACAACGACAGCCTGCGAATTGCTTACCGACCTCAGAGTTTGTTGGTACTTGAAAGCGGTTTTTGGGCCGCGCCTCCTGCGTGATTTATGCGTTGCATCTGTTTAATATCGATCATAAGCAATAGCACAGGCCAGGGAAAAGGAAAAGTCATCTCCTGTGGAAGTGTGCGCTGCACTTTGATGTTGAGCCGAACCAGGGGAAAAGGTATGAGGCCTTTTTCGAATTAGGCCGCTCATCTGGGAGGCAGAAACGGAAAAATGTGCTAAGATGCTGAAATCTTCAAATTTATAGTTTTTTATTTTTGTTTCAGAACACTTCAATGAACATTTTTGATACAAAAGGAGAGAATTTGGCAGATACTTTTCGACAAATTTCTCACAAGCTAATTGTATTTTCAGTGACTAACTTTGCATGCACCGTTTGTCCCACCCAAAGTTTGTGCACCTCTAGTTCACCTCATGCAAGTCAACGTGTTTACTGTTACTCTACCGTCCTCTGCTGGCCATTGTGGGAAGCATATACAGAAGCAGAACTTTAAATTGTAGTCCCAGTGTCAGAAGTATTGGTCATTCCCCGTCCCCAGGAAGGTTCCTATATTGGATACTAAAATTTGAGGTATTTTAATATTTCTTAAGTAACACAAATATAAACATGGTACGATAAAAAATCCTAAATGAATAAAGAATAAAAGTGTAACTTTCATTGTATTACCACTAGAGGACAGCATTGGTCACCTGCATACTTAGATATTATATACAGATGAGCCACAATCAGTATGCAGGTGACCGTGTGTGTGTGTGTGTGTGTGTGTGTGTGTGTGTGTGTGTGTGTGTGTGTGTGTGTGTGTGTGTGTGTGTGTGCGTGTGCGTGTGTGTGTGCGCGTGTGCGCGTGTGCGCGTGGGTGGCAGCATCCTCTGCTGCTGTGTTTCCGTTGCAGGAGTGGATGGTGCAGCAGTGAAAACCATATCGTAACTGGATTGGCCTGCGATGTGCGGCACCTGGGAGCACTGTGTGGTAGTGGACAGACGGAACACCTTTCTCCTTCTCGTGAGTTTCCTTAAGGGAGAAAGCGTGACAAGCTTGTGAGATGGTGAATTGCTTCAAGTCTTGCGCGCTTGTTGCTTTAAATGATGATGATGATGACTCAACTTAATACCTCAATAATCACTTTTGTGCTTGCAGACTGGTGATCAACCTGGACGTGCGTGACAGCAGCAGCAAGGAGACGGGCAACAATGCGCTGCACCTGAACATCGACTTTGGCACGAAGAGCTTCACCATGAACGCCAAAGTCAGCGGCAAATTGGGCAAGAAGCTGACCGGGAGCCTTCCCCAACAAAACCCCTTTGGACCAGGACTCTCCTTCGAGGTGACGTGCGTCGCTAAGTCGGCGTTCAATCATCACCTAAATTCAAAACCTGCAGAAAGTAACCGGCACTCTGCCTTCCGCCGTCTAGATTGTCATCAAGTGTGGCAGTGGCGCTTTCCAGCTGACTTTCAACGGCGGGCCCCAGCAGGACTTTGCTTATCAAGTTCAGGATCTGCAAGCCATCAACTTGCTGTTGGTGTGGCAAGTGGAGCAGATCCACGTCCAGCTGAAGTGACCATGAGGCCGTTGGAGCGCCGCTTTTGACGTGTTTTTTTCCTTATTGTTTCTTTAGCGGTCGCCACCTACTGTTGTTCACTTTAGACTAAGTGTGCAAGATAATGTCACGGTACGACATTTTCGCATTATGTGGAAAATATAGTACAAATAAAAACACACTTTAATTGAATACACATGTTCTGATGAATTCTTTGACTATATTCAAGTGATGATTTTCTTTCAACTATGTAAACGTGTTGCAACCAGAATAAAGGCGTTGACTCTCAAACTTATCTGGGTTATATCTGTCAGCTTCGTATACAGTCTAGAAGCTCATTGCTTTGGATGCTGAAGATTTAAAGCGGCCGGACACATGATGTTCCAGGAGCCATTTTGCAGTCCACCAATAACAGGCCACTTTATTAGGGAAATATCATGGTCAAAGGTCACGGGTGTCAAGCTCTAGTCCTCTGGGCCGCGTTCCAACATGTTTTCCAACATGCCCTCGTTAAGCGCACCTGCGTGAAAAGTTTTAGCCACTTTCACGTTCAAAAAGAGCTAAAAGTTTTCACGCACCTGCACTTAACGAGGGAATCACACAGACACTCCATTAGGTACACCGCCATTTTCAAGTGTACCTAATAACAGGCCACTTTATTAGGGAAATATCATGGTCAAAGGTCACAGGTGTCAAGCTCTAGTCCTCTGGGCCACGTTCCAACATGTTTTCCAACATGCCCTCGTTAAGCGCACCTGCGTGAAAAGTTTTAGCCACTTTCACGTTCAAAAAGAGCTAAAACTTTTCACGCACCTGCACTTAACGAGGGAATCACACAGACACTCCATTAGGTACACCGCCATTTTCAAGTGTACCTAATAACAGGCCACTTTATTAGGGAAATATCATGGTCAAAGGTCACAGGTGTCAAGCTCTAGTCCTCTGGGCCGCGTTCCAACATGTTTTCCAACATGCCCTCGTTAAGCGCACCTGCGTGAAAAGTTTTAGCCACTTTCACGTTCAAAAGGAGCTAAAACTTTTCACGCACCTGCACTTAACGAGGGAATCACACGGACACTCCATTAGGTACACCGCCATTTTCAAGCGTACCTAATAACAGGCCACTTTATTAGGAAAATATCATAGCCAAAGGTCACAGGTGTCAAGCTCTAGTCCTCGGGGCCGCGCTCCAATATGTTTTCCAAGTGACCCTCGTTAAGCGCAGGTGCGTGAAAAGTTTTAGCTTCTTTCACGTTCAAAAGGAGCTAAAAGTTTTCACGCACCTGCACTTAACGAGGGAATCACACAGACACTCCATTAGGTACACCGCCATTTTCAAGTGTACCTAATAATAGGCCACTTTATTAGGGAAATATCATGGGCAAAGGTCACAGGTCTCAAGCTCTAGTCCTCGGGGCCGCGTTCCAACATGTTTTCCAAGTGACCCTCGTTAAGCGCAGGTGCGTGAAAAGTTTTAGCTTCTTTCACGTTCAAAAGGAGCTAAAAGTTTTCACGCACCTGCACTTAACGAGGGAATCACATGGACACTCCATTAGGTACACCGCCATTTTCAAGTGTACCTAATAACAGGCCACTTTATTAGGGAAATATCATGGGCAAAGGTCACAGGTGTCAAGTTCTAGTCCTCGGGGCCGCGCTCCAATATGTTTTCCAAGTTACCCTTGTTAAAAACACGTGCATTAAAAGATTTTGGTCATTTTCACGTTCTGTAGGAGCTAAAACTTTTCACGCAGGTGCACTTAACGAGTGCACTTAAAGCTGCAATTCTAAAAGCAGCTTTAAGTATATGCTCACATTTGGGATCGAACCAAGTTCTTACCGAGCAAGAGCCCATGTCACTATCCAGTCGGCTATTTCGACCTGGAAGCCTTTGGCCGTCTGTAGTTTTTTGTACTAGTGATGTGCATTTCAGTTTTAAGTGAACTGAATCTTTAGAATCGGTTCACTCAAAAGATTTGTTCAAAAGAATCGTTCATCGAATCGTTCGCTGCACTTTCTTATTTATTTATTCACTGAATTGTTCACGCAAGGAGCCGCAACACGTTCACTGACTGACCTGTTGATGCACGAGAAGGCAGTTTACTCATTGACTCGTTTCCTCTGATCCGTTCTCGCGATGAACGGGAAAAATCACTCACTCACTCGCCAAGTTCTTCTCGCCTTACTTTGAAGACTTCATCTGCAGCCTCACTTTACACGATTGTCCCCTTCATAGCACCGAGAGTCGCGGGGCACGTTTTGTCGTCACTTGTTGGGCGGTAGTATTGCAAAATGGCTACATGTCCACCAGGGGGCAGGCTTTCACACGTTATGAACGTCAGCCCTTTGTGACGTCTTTACAGTTTAGAAGAGGAGCCCGGGGAGAAATCACAGAGCAGTATTAACGGGACGTAGGTTTTTAGAAATTATTTGGAAGATGCAAAATCTATAAATTTGCTTTTCATTTAATTTAAAAAAAAGTTAATATATTTTTTATGATTCATAATTTATGTGCAAGTTGTTATTTTAATTAATGTAATCATACATGTGCCAACTTTTTAATAAAATACGAAAATTCAAATTGTTTTCACTAATATTTTCATTAGTAAATTGTTCATTTAATTTTGTGCAATTTATTGAATTATTTAATCAATAAATGAAAATGTTAAAAAGTTTTACTAATTTGTATTTATGTGACTTTTTAACAGTAAAATAATTAATGCTTAATCAACTTACAATCACCCCCAAAATCTAAACTGACAAATGTTTTATTTATTTGTTATTTTATTTACATGCACATTTAGTTGATTAAATTACATTTAAACCATGAAATTTATATTTGTTTCTTTTTCCTTATTCTACAAACATATTTGTATTTCTAGGTAAATTCTATGATAACATAATCATCAATCTTCATTTTAACTTTATGTATAGTTCATTTGATTATTTATTGTAAAAGTGTCTGTGTACAAATACATTGGTCTATTTTGTTATTTACTATAAGTGAACTCATCACATGTAGGGGAAAACTATTCATCAAATGAATATTACAGGACTCGAGATAATGCCAACCGGTTGCTAATGTTCATGAGCATCTGGTGCTTCAGTTGTGCTCTTCGTAGCACCGCTTGCATATCTTTTGGCAAATGTGATATTAATTGCGGGGCGGCTCGGTGGCGCACTGGGTAGCACGTCCGCCTCACAGTTAGGAGGGTGCGGGTTCGATTCCACCTCCGGCCCTCCCTGTGTGGAGTTTGCATGTTCTCCCCGGGCCCGCGTGGGTTTTCTCCGGGCACTCCGGTTTCCTCCCACATTCCAAAAACATGCTTGGTAGGCCGATT
Organism: Syngnathus scovelli; assembly: GCF_024217435.2. NCBI lineage: Eukaryota > Metazoa > Chordata > Actinopteri > Syngnathiformes > Syngnathidae > Syngnathus > Syngnathus scovelli. Next base: position 21,727,444 of record NC_090847.1, read on the forward strand.
GAAGACTCCAAATTGTCCCTAGGTGTGAGTGTGAGTGCGATTGGTTGTCTGTCTCTGTGTGCCCTGCGATTGGCTGGCAACCAGTTCAGGGTGTCCCCCGCCTACTGCCCGATGACGGCTGGGATAGGCTCCAGCACGCCCGCGACCCCCGTGGGGACTAAGCGGTTCAGAAAATGGATGGATGGATGGATATTAATTGCGGGTCAAAAGGGGGTAACCAATTACACAAAAGCAACATTGTTATCAGTCAATCGGGCGAACCTTTTGTGTACGCAGGATAATTGTGTCGTATGGCTAAAACTGCGTGTCGCCATAATGAGGAACTGACATGAGCGCTTACGTGATGGATGAGGAGAAGGCACCTCGTCTGACCTCTTGTCATCGACAGACTACTACTATATATACTGCTCACAGAAATCAAGCGTTTTATTTTTCAAATCATCACCTGATATGACACTTTTAGGTATTATCGGCTACGTTGATTACTCAATTAATCCTTTGGCCATGTTACAAACTTTTGAAACAACCATTCTTGCATGTTTCTGCTCATTTGAGAAAAATAGCCCCTAGTACTGGGACTATAGTTTTACTGGTAAAGTCAGAATTGGATAGAGATGTCTATCATCATGAAAAACACTTTCAAGAATCCGGGTCTCAAATTGAACAGGACGCTTAACATGTTGGTTTGAAGCAGCCAGGCCTTGAACCTGGTAGGACAATCACAGACAATTTTTTATCAAAAACTTGAAATGTCCAAATTAAAATTAGAATGAAAAGTAACCAAATGTTTACTTATAACTGCATGGGAAAAAAATGTCATCAGTCATAAGTTACATAGAAAAGACGTGACAGTCTTCCTCATGGACCTAGCCAGTGCGCCACTGAGCCGCCTCAAATTTCAAAACATGTTTTTCCCAATTAAATAATTTGATTTGTCATGCAAGCATAAAGGAATCAAATTAAATGAAATCAAATTAAAATACAATAAAGACTTACCCTTTGGAAAGCGTATGACAAAACATTTCAGGTGAATTTTAACATGATTCTCATAAACCTGCAGATGTTTTTCTTGATCTATCCAAAATTAACCTAAAAGAGAAATTAAAAATGTAACTCAATTCTCAACAACATATCCACAATATCCAAAACCACTTTCATGCATCATCATCAACTTGCTATTGAATTGAGGAACTAAGTTGTAGTGAGTTGAGGAGCTTCTTTTAGTGTGGTGGCACCATCTGGTGGCAGACAGCAAATTTGAGCATATTTTTGGGGTTGGTAGGTACTTGTGTTTTTTTTCACACAGCTGCACAAAACAGCTGCGGGTGTGCGTTTAGGATGTATGTAATCCGTGGCGAATGCTGAGCACTACAGCTGCTGTGACTTTTTGACTGGATGGGGTATAACCAAGATTTTCCCACCAATTCCTTCTCTGGAACTTGTACACACACATGGACGCAAGCACAGACACACACACTCACACACATACACACACTCTCAATGTCAACAGCTGGACATTTGTCTACACGTCCCCACTTGGCTTTTATTGTTGCACTGATGACAGACTTACATTTGCTGTTTAGTGCATTTGAAGAGTTATTTGTTGCCATTGTCAACAGTGATTCAGATTTAAAAAACACAATCAGTGGTTTAGCACGCAATGTGATTGTTTATGACCAAATTAATTGTGCGCTGTGACACTACAAAGCCCTTTTGAGAACAGAGCACCGCTTCCAATACACTTGGGTAAGTTTACACTACATGGTTCACGTAACACAATTCAGTTTCTTTTTTTTTTTGACATTTCACCCTAACTATGACCACAAATATCACTACAATATGACTTAAAATCTGATGTTAGGCCTTTTTTTTTTTTTTGACACATAGTCACAAGTCAAATTAAAGGGGATTCAGTTTGAAATTTTTCATCTGTCCAAAATGGACAAATGTCTAGTTTGCTGAGATTGAAATCACTTGAACATGCTGGACGGTGTCGCCTCTCTTTTTAATGACAGATACGTACATTCCATGATTTAAGATGAATTTAGTTTGAAATGAATTATCCCTGTAAGTGTAAAATGTCAGCAACTCTCTGAAAATGACTCTTACTGACGCATCACTTAATGTTGCATTCAGCCATCCCTGTGTAATTGTAAATCCACACCTACTTCATACATCTCACATTCAGACAAAGAGGAAGCAAAAACAGCTCGGGGTGAGCCCCACCTTGATGTGCCTGGCATATTAACAAGTCAAGCCTCCCTTTCATCCACGCCTTGGAGGTAGAAAAATGGGGGTGGGGCCCACGCCATTGCGGCTGACTTGGGGGGGTTGGCCTGGGTGCGGCTTGAATTAGTGGGGGTCGACAGCAGCGTAAGAAGGTGAGAGAGAGGTTCAGGCAGCATCCGCCACTCGTCATGAAATATGTATAGACGCCGCGCCCTGGCTGAGCGGTAATTGATCAGAGAACACCATTAGCCCAGGACGTCGGTCCATGATGGCTGCACCTGGGAACCAAGCATTGTTGTTAATGAGGGAGATGAATGAAAGCGACACGCCCAGAAGTTTAGTCACTGTTGTTGTCATGATCACATAAATTCCCATCAACTATACAGGAACATTCACGACACAATTCAGGTGTTTTCAAAAATGCGTGTTCGACGAAGGTGTACAACGGGTTTGCGGTCAAAGGAAACTATTTTCCGGACTCATCTTCAGTTGTACTCATTCGGCTGTCCTAAGCCTGGATCCCAAAAGGGAGCTTGATAAATCCACAGATTGGTCTGTAGGGGACACAAAGGATGAATTATCTTCCATTTTGGCCAATCTAGCGATTCATTGTGTGTGTAGTGTAGTGGGGGTGATGTCTGAGGAAACATATTTGGACAGCAACCAAGAGGTTATTGATTGCTGGAGGAATAATTAAACTGGCAGGTCCTGCTTTTTGCTGCAAGTCAGTAAAATCAATTTGTAAAATGATTTCATTGCCTTATCTAATTGCGTGGTTGTCGGTGTTATGCAGGACACGCCAAAGGTTACATACATACTTCATCTTAACGGTGCATTGGTTTCATATCAACAAACTGGTCCAAGAGAAATGTGTAAAGTTCAAGCAAGCTATATATATATATATATATATATATATATATATATATATATATATATATATATATATATATATATATATATATATATATATATATATAAAAATAAATAAAAGGCCTTTCACTCTTTCAGCCAAGATTATTGGTTGGCCAGATTTTGCTACAGAATCCAAGAATTTCCTTCGGGATAGCAAAGTATCTAGCCACGCAACAAACGGGAAGTGTTGAGTTTTAATGAGCTGTCGTTTCCGATGACTCGGTGTTTGTCATCATTGGTCGGCTGCCATTGACGAGGCGTTGCCGCACATTTTTAGGGTACCCGAAAGAGTCGTAGAACATTAAAGCAGCTAAAATAAGAATCATCATCTCGTTCTATTCTTTGTGGCTAGTCGAAAAGCGTACATGAAATACTGGCTCTTGCTTTCCAACTTCCTGGATGGCTGAGACAAATTCGTGTCAAAAGGCAAAGAAAAATACATTCACCGCTTTCTAGGCGAGCAACTACTTGCTTTTCACCAACAACACTTTTAGTCTAAACGCATCAAATTTCCTTACACTTTTTTTTATTTAAAAGACTTCACTGCTTTCAAGCTGCATTCAGGAAGATTTGGAAATATTTTAGCTTAACGTAAAACAAACAAACAAAGAGATTACCCTTCATATAATCTATCCAGTGTCTCCATCTCGCACAATTCTACAATCCATTTCATTGTTGATGCGCATGACCTTGTCTTGTCCACATTATTAACTTTTATTTAAGGTATGGTCTCAAACAAATTTGTACAAACAAAAGAGGTTAATGTGCGTTGACCTGTGAGGGTCACACCAGGCCGTCTAAATAAGGACACGCTGTAACCTTCTTCTTTGTAGCGCATTGACCTACATTCTCCGAGAGCTGCGACTGGTGGGCAAGCTCACACCGGGCGACACAATGGAGGAAGGTGCCGCGAATCAAACAAAAGAGCAGAAGAGAGACGTATTTGCACATTGCACTTCAGTAGAAGTACACACACTTGTGCTAAATGGAAGATTATAGTCAAATAAAAAGTATTAGCTCAAGCCCTGTACTGAATAAAAAGATTAGCATTGCAAATGGATTTTATTTATTTATTTATTTATTTATTTATTTATTTATTTATTTATTTATTTATTTATTTATCCATCCCATTTATCTATCCATTTATTTATCCATTTATTTATTTATGTGAACATGACTCATTTCTGGATATACAACCAAAACATTCCCATTGATTGGAAAATTTTCAGGAATTTTCTGCTTGAGATTTTGGTGGGAATTATCTTAAAGGGCAAATTTATTTATATAGCCCTTAATCACAATGGAGTCTTAAAGTTCACATCAACAAAATCCCACCCAGGGGAAAGAAGCGGGAATAAAACAGGTGAAAATCCAGATGTCAAGGACCACTTCTTATGATTTTTTTTTTTGTACTGCAAATCAAAATTAGGTTTTTGGATGTTTTTTTTTTTTTTTCTAGTGCCTATTTCCAAATGGTGTCATCTAAACGACGCTGTGTAAATGAAATGTAACAACACACATCCAGAAGGCAACTCAAAGACACACCTAGCCCAAAGTTGAAGGCTAATAATCGACTCATCTTGAAACCCAACCCGGTTTTTCATTACAGCACATTTTCCATTCCAGACGCTACTGGAAAAACTCGGAAAGACACGGCATCCTGCGGTCAGGTAATTAGATGACATCAGTGTATGGTGTGATGTAAAATACTATACTTGGTAGAAAGTGACAATTGCTTTTGACACAACAGACCCAAACGATTTCAGGTGTTAAACTTGATAAACTCTCCTGGCTTTACACACCGATTGAGGCATTTAGAGAGTGTCTGCCATCGGTCACCACGTACTCCGCCCCTGAGTTAAACACGTGCAATCAGAAGTTTTTAGAAAGGTCACAAAGTTTGCCTGTAAAGGTTGTAGAGCTTTTTAGGTTCGTCATAAAAAAAAGCCAAAAGCCCAATATCCCTTGCTTATTGAGACCAGACAGACACACACACACATATGCACACACACGCACACACACACACACACACACACTGCAATGGTAAGAATAGAAGCTCTCTCTGAGCGTAACATGCAATTATACGCAGATGCACAAAACCTTTTGGGTATACAACTAAGTGTGCCATGGATCGGTTTTGTGGATTATTTCTAGTCCTGTTCTAATGTTGAAATATGGTGGCTGTCATGACTCACAAAGTGACCAAGTTAATCATAACATACAACTGTGTGCGTGACTGTTATTTTATTTTATTTTTTTAATTTGTGGATTTTTTTTCGGTGCTCATTGTGACTCATGTCGACATGGAATGCCGGCATTGTTTACATGATGATCAAAACCAGATGTTATGTCAAAATTCGTCAACCTTAGCTGCAAACGTTATCGAGGCTGAAGCACTCCGGCCCGAACTCAACTATGTCAAAAGAAAAATCAAGTATAAACCCGAAGAAATCCACCTCAAATGTCATGTCGATAATTGTCTTTCTGCATCAAAGAAGATCTGTTTTTTCTTCTCCTCCTTCTTCTTCACTGTTCTCCATCTGTCCCCGGGCACCTTCACTTTGATTTAATGATCACGCGTGTGTGTGTGTGTGTGTGTGAGGGAAGAAGAAAGCGTGAAAGAAAGAAAGAAAGAAAGAAAGAAAGAAAGAAAGAAAGAAAGAAAGAAAGAAAGAAAGAAAGAAAGAAAGAAAGAAAGAAAGAAAGAAAGGGAGAGAGGGAGAGAGGGGGGGAGAGGGGTTTTATCCTGAGATAAACTCTCGGCAGCAGCAGAGACAGGAAGGAAGAGAAGGCATCCGCATAAACAACAAAAACACGAGGAGAGCAACATGAATGAAAAAGAAAATATTAGGAACAAGGACCAAAGACAGAAAAGTGACAGACGTGATGAATGAAAGAATGCAAAGGAGGACAGAAAGCATAGAGAGATCCATCACAATCAAGGCCAGGAGAAAAAATAGACCCATGTTCGGAATTTTTCAGCAATTCAGCCAATTGGGTTTTAGAAAGCATTTTACTCCTGGACAGAAATAAAGAAAGAAAATATTTCTTTATTTACCGAGTGGCCATGTCCATATTAAGAAGACACACAAAAAGGTCTTAAGGACCCAGGTCTGAAATTGAAAAAGGAGTTGGCTATTTTGGTTTGATTCGAAAACATCTCAGCAGAAATAAAATCTTAGTTAGCCCTCGCTAGGGCTGTTTGTACTTTTGGAATAAATGTCATGTGGATAAAAGCCAAAGAAAACCCCTTTTCCAAACATCAATTTCTGTGTCCAGGTTTTGTGCTACTTGAATGGTGCGGCCGTGGTATGCAAAGTGTTGTTCATTCAGTCGGTATCCAGAACAACAACACAAGCAATAAGTATATATCGGGGGGAGAAGAAGCAGATGTGACCACTGGCACCAAAAAGAAGAAAGACATGACATCACTTCCAGATGGTTTACTCATTAATAGCCCACAATGCGAAAACACAGTGCTGAAAATTCACACTGAATGGCTTTCACAGTCACAGGGACAGCTATTCCGCAAAACTTCATGTTATGCTCCAGTTCAATTCATTTAAGAGGAACCCAAACGAAAATTTCATTTGCAATTTGTTGTATGTTTAAACACGACTTTGAAAACAACGCCAGGTCTCAGGTGGCAACCAATCACGACTCAGCTTCAGAAAACTGGTGAGTTGTGATTGGTTTGTGGACCGCAAGTGGCAAACTGGCTGCCCCTCGAGATATTCAAAATAAGTGACTTTAATCAGAACACTGTTGTGCTGCAGATTTTACAAAGAAAATCTGGGCGTTGACTTCTCTTATAATTACAATTACATAATTTCAAATTAACTGACAATTTTATTAGTCATATAAAAATGGATTGACTAAAATTACATTCATTGTAGGTGTGTGTGTTAATTATCATATAATTTTACTGTAAATATGTCACAGATATTGTTGTCTAGATAAAAACCATCATTGCATTAAAACAATATACCAGCACAGTAGGCAATGTAAAAATTATTTTCACTTTTGAATAGTAAGTACAATTTAGCCTCTTTTTTTTAGACTTATGTGCATTGAATCAGTTTAACTTTAAACACAAGAATATATACTTCCCCTTGTTCTACCTCTGTTGCTAAGTATTTTGCAGCAGAGTTCTGCAGCATTGGAGCTTAATCCACTCTTAGCGGGTAGCCGAGGTGGAACAAAAAGTGCCGCATGACGCATCAGTATGTTTGTGTGTGTATGTGTGTGTGCTCCCAAACGCAGCTGTGAGACAGCGTGGCAGGGGGCTGATTCACCTCGCCCTCTAATCAGCAAGTGGAACATCAGTGAGAAAATGGTGCGACGTGAAGGACGCATTAACTCCTCAGGGGAACAACTCCATGTCTTGGGACCATCTACATTAGATATAGAAAATGCACCAGAAGATATTATTATTGTCACACAAAAAGCAAAGTTTAAGATAACTGAGCAAAGCTTTGATTTGATATCAAAAATTTGTATGTTGCCTTTGTTGTTTTGGAACAAAGTGAAGGACATTGAATTGTCTTGGGCATGAAATGCACTACATACACAACTCATATAATTTTAAACAGATTTTAAAACATTAGCCTTAAAGTCATATACTAGAACTGATTTTGTAAATGTGCTTGTGGCAAAAAACCCTCCCAGATGACCAGGTAGACAAAGATGATAAGTTTTTGTTTTTCCAGCAGGAAAGCAAGTATGTTTATTAAGCATTTTTAATATACATGGGGGAAAAAAATCCACTTTGTATGATACAGGAAATAAATGAACATTGAATGTACATACGGAGAGATATTTATAGTTCCAGCCAACCCAAGATGGCAGACAAAACACTGAGTGAACTGTTGAACTGATAAGATTGCGAACCTTTTTTCTTCTTAGCGGACCGATGATGTTTGTACATGCGATAGGTCGCCATGACTATAGTCCTTGGCGAAAACAGCATACCATGAAGCAAAAATATGACAGCCTGTAACTGCAGACTTGTTGAAAAATAGATGTTTCTTTTTCGTTCTTTCCCATTTTGACAGTTTTTTTCCATTTATGGCTTTCAAGAGTAAAATCCAAACTCTTTTACGCCGTTCCCGTGTCACTCCCATTTGACCCGTTGACAGCGTTACACACACACACAACAGAACTGCTTTTAGTTTAGCACCAAACTAATGTGGACAATAACACCGTGGATTCTTATGCACTCGCAAAAAAAATATATGAACACACAACTGAATGGAAAAAAAAACAAAATCCCATGGGGACAAAAAAAACCCAACCTTTTCTATCCTTTTTGTCATGAAACACTTAAAACACAACATGAGTCCAAAAATAGCTGCAGGCAACTTGTCAGAACGCAACAGCACCATGGTAGAGCAACAAAAAGTGGCTTTTTTCCAAAATAATAAATATGCTCTTCAATCTCCAGGACTATTTTTAACACGGAACATACATGAATTTTTGGAGAAAGGCAGCCTATTGATAAATCCTGGTGTTCATACTCTATAGACACGAGAAACTCTGAAAACAAATCATCACTGACTGTGGCTAAAACAAGGATGGGCTTCCAGAGTAAATAAAACAAAAGCACGTCTATCGTTTGTCTCTTTCCAAAGTGCATACACTTCTTTTTTCCATTAAATAGCATTATGTTAAATTATAATGATAGTTTTGCACGGAGAAGGCTGTAACAGAAGGTAGGCACATTGAGTATCAATCCACGGAAAGCCTTGAGGCAGCAACCGATATTACCCAAACCACCCCTTTGACCCCCAATTGTAATTGTAAAATTACAAATTATAATATTTTGAGATTCTCTGAATGCAGTTGCTTTGGCACGTTTGTGACCGTCGGCATTCAGGAAGGATTTGCGTGCTTCTCAAGGAGGAAACAATCCAGAGAGAAAACATTCTTCATGCAAGTCTGATTGGATGCAATCCAGCTGTGGCTTAAATTGTGAATGTGCCGTCTGTTTGTCTCTTTTTGACACCGGCAACTATAAAGGGGTCTCCTTTTTGTAGTTGAAGCTGGGGTCCGATCCTTCAATCTGCAGTCTGAGAGCTTGTTTAAGGCTTAGCTCAGTGTCTCTGACGGGGTAGCTCTCGAGGACATCCCGGTGATGGCCTCGGTTCTGAGGGTTGCAAGGAACCGACACACGCCCCAGGTAGACCTGGTGGCCCTGTAGGTGGTAGTTGGGGTTGGTCATAATCCCATTACGTTTCTTCTCACTGCAGCTTTGTTTGTGGATGAAAAGCTGGTCTTGCTGTGCTGAGCCGCTGATCACCACCTTGGAATGGAGGTCCTTGGTGATTGATTTATTGAGAGCGAGGCGCTTATCCATTTGGGTCATCTCGTACTCGGGTACCTGGCCTTGCATAGAGCCCCCGTTCTTAGATTTTTTCTTGTCAGGCCCTCCTTTACTGTTCACGGTGCCATTTACAATCTTGGTTCCCTTTGTCGACTTGGGTCCGGGTTTCAGCAGTGACCAGTCAAAGTCGTTGGACGGCGACACCTGACCAAAGGATTTTGTGGTAGAGGACGGCGAGACGATGGACTGTCTACTGCGGCTGCGGGGCAGGGAGTGTTGCTGGATTTGTTCGGTGAAGGTCATGCTGTGGAAGCTGTCGATAGGAACCGTCTGCGCAGTGGCTGTGGACGACGTGGTCCTTAGGGACGAGTTCTTGGAGCTTTTGAGCGAATTGTTGGATAGTGATGATTTCTGTCTGTCAACCGTGGAGTCAGGGGAATCAGATGGTGAACTGAACGCGTGAACGGGCCCGTTGGTGAGACCGCGTCCCGTTGACTGCAGATCTCCTGCACCGGTGCTGCCGGAACTGCTGGATTTGATGGTGAGCGACTGCATTTTACCTGTCATTTTGTCATCCATGGTGTGCACCGGTGACGGATTACTGCCGTTTAATGATGTAGCTCCGTACTTCTCTAGAAGTTTGATAATGATGGAGTGGCCACCTTTGGCCGCCACTCTCATTGCCGTGCGTCCAAATTGGTCGGCGTGGTTTGGGTCAGCACCGTTTTCAAGAAGTATCTGGACGACGTCAATATGACCCTCCTGGGCGGCAATGCCCAAGGCCGTTGCACCCTGGTTGCATGTGTGGTCGACTCGTGTGCCGTTTTCTATCAGGAACTGCACAACTTTGGTGTGTCCTTGCCAGGCCGCTGACTGCAGGGCGGAACGCTTCTCATTGTCACAGGCATTGACGTCAGCGTGGTAGTTGATGAGCAGCCGCACCGTTTCCAAGTGGCCCTGCCAACAGGACACGTGGAGGGCTGTCCTGCCCTCCGTGTCACATGCTTCCACATTGGCACCATTCTCCAAGAAATACTCTGACATTGCCAATTGGTTTTCCAGCGCTAGTATGTAGAGCGTTGGGCGTCCGTCGGCGTCCTTGTGGTCGATGTCGGCACCGTGGCTCAACAGAAGCTCCACGACATCCCGGTGACCTTCCAACGCCGCCACCCTAAGAGCGTTCCTCCCGTCGTAGCCTCGCTGGTCTATACACGACTTGTTGTCTAGGAGGATTTGAACGCAATCGTAGTGTCCTTCCTGTGCGGCCAGGATCAGCTGTATCCTGCCATCATTGTCCACCTCTGTGCATCGAGCGCCTTGCTCAATCAGTGCTTCGCACACTAGCCGGTGGCCTTCAAAGGATGCCATGTGCAGCGGCGTCCAGCCAGCATCGTCCCGGTGGTTCTCATCTAGACCTCTGTCCAGCAGAGTCCTTACCACCTCCACATTGCCCTGAGCAGATGCAATGCTCAACACCGTCCTGCCCTCGCTGTCAATGCTGTCCACGGCCGCTCCCCAGAACAGCAGCGTGTTGACGACTGATGCGTGACCCATGGATGCAGCTGCGAGGAGAGGGGTGCGCCCGTTGTTGTCTGTGTGGTCTACATCGGCACCGCCTTCCAGAAGCAAATCTACGACATCTACATGCCCTTCATAGCCGGCCACCAGGAGAGGAGTCATGCAGTCTTTATCGCAGTGGTCTACCTCTGCCCCCCTGTCAATGAGAAGACTCACCACAGAGGCGTGGCCTTTGCTGGCAGGGATGCAGAGAGCTGCCACCGAAAGGGCGGTCCGACCATCCACGTCCTCATGGTTGACTTCCGCCCCGTGGTCCAGGAGGTGCTCCACTATCTCCCTGTGTCCCATATAGGCAGCGGCGATGAGGGCTGTTCTTCCTTCATTATCAGCCTTGTTGACTTCAGCCCCATGCTGGAGGAGGTTCAGCACTATGTCCTCATGCCCGCCCCAAGCGGCTGCCCTCAAAGCTGTTCTGCCGTCAGCGTCAGTGCAGTCCACTTTGGCACCGGCATACAGCAAAGCGGACACCACCTCCGAGTGTCCGCCCCATGCAGCCGAGCGCAGCGCCGTCCAGCCGTCGTGATCTGTGTGGTTAATGTTAGCCTCGCAGCCAATGAGGCTGTTGACCACTTTTGTGTGGCCCTGCCTGGCAGCTAGAGTGAGCGCCGTTTGTCCATGGTTGTCCTCCAGCTCCATGTTGGCCCCTCTGGAAATGAGCAAGGTGACAACATCGAGGTTACCGCTGTACGCCGCGTTGGAGAGCAGAGTTCTAGCGCTAGAGTCACACTGGTTCACAGAAGCTCCGTTGTCCAATAAAGTTCGTATGGAGTCCTCTCTCTCCAGGGCCTGTTGTACAATACATGAAGCGTGGTCGTCTTCATTGTTTACGTGAGCGCCAGCTTTGACTAGAACCTGCAAAACCTCCTGTTCCCTTGGTATAGAGGTGGTCAGCGAGTCTTTGGTAGGTGTACCGTTCCAGACCATCCATAGAGCCAGATTGAAGGGCTCCATCTGCAAATTGGAGTTCACTAGGTGAAGTGCAAATTCCTGCACTTCGTGGGGTTTGAGCTGTTTCGCCCGGCAGGTGTAACTCATAGCCAGCATCCGGTGTCCCTCTGCAGCATTGCATAAGTATTTTTGCGTACAGTGCTTCACGTCCAGAAGCCACTCTGCAAAACTGTAGTGGAAAAGGATTTTACTGCTCCCAAAACCATTAACCAACAATTTAGAGAGGATGTCCATCTTTTTCTGAAACTCTTCCATTGTCAGCGTGGTGTTTTTGGTCCAGACTGCGTGGTACAGTTCTTTGACTGTAAGCGGCCTGCACGTGGCCAGGATGACGTTGAGGATGGGCTGGACTTTGGCGAACTGTTTCCTGACAAACAGTCTCTGGCAGAGCCACAGGTAGAGGCCGTTCAGCGTGCCTGGAATGTCGCGAATCTCGCGAAGCATAATGAAGTTCTCCACCACACCGTCCAGTACTCGCTCCAGGTAGAGGAAGCACCCGCTGCTCTTGATGTGGAGCTGGTTGAGCATCTCTGCCGTCTCCTTAGTGAGATGCTGCCTCAAGGCCTCCTCCTGATCCAAGCGGTGGAGGATGTACTGTTGGACATCCTTGACGATGTAGGCCTTGCGCAGGTCGTCCAGGCTGATTTTCCGGAATCCTGAGTGGAAGAAAAAAAGGATACTAAGATAATTGACAAATGACAAAGAGTTACTGTATTTTACCATGAAAACTTTTTACCCCTGCGTCTTCAACAAATATGCAGGTTACCTCAGGATTTTCTCAGCCATAGGAATGTAACAATTTCGTTCCAGTATGACAGTATTGATAAGTCTTAATATGACAAATGGCATCAAGTATCACACCAAGGTAATTGAATGCTGGGACAAGTTATGATTCTTCTCCGGAACTGTTTATTTCCTTTGAAAACATCAAACAGACTGTTTTTTGTTTTAAATTGAGAAGTACGTAAACATGATTTAAAAAGCCAGTCATTTACTTGCTCCATGACTGAGGTTCAGAGCAGAAGCTGCCTTTTTAACCCTCTTTGCATGAGCGTAAACTACAGCATCATCTGCATACATTTAAAAATTCACATTATTACATATTTTGGGGAGATCATTTCTGTACAGGGAGAATAACGGGACCAGGTATTAATCCTTGCCGCACACCGACAGAGACCGATGATTTTACACTGTCGATTTTAACACATACTATATTGACGACAAGTATGATTTAAGCCACTGAATTGCTTCTGGTGAGAAATTGAAGTCTATTAGGTATGTAAGAAGAATTTCATGGTAAACAATTGTCAAAAGCCTTTTTAAGGTCAAGAAACACTGCACCAGGGATGTATAGCCATCCAATTTATGTTTCGCCTCTACCACTCCACTGATTACTGACTTAGTGGAGTGGTTTACTTTGAAACCAAATTGCATAGGATGTCAATTAAAGGAACTAGTATTGAAACCCTAACCCCTCTCTCAACGACCTTGGAAACGACTGGAAGTATCAAAGTCTGGTGACTGACTGGCAACTAGTCCAGTATGTAAACTGCCTTTTGCCCAAAATTAGATGGCATACACCCCAGCTGATCTGTGACCCCAATGAGGACAAGCATTGCAGGAAACGGACAGATGGATATACAGTATGTCTAATTAATCATTGAGCGTAATATACCAATATGTTACGGTATCTTAAGACTAACGTTAAAATCATACCTTGTACTTATCCATTGATTTTGTAATTTTCAGATAATTAGGCTGAGCTAATTCGAAATTTCCTAAGGCACTGGCTAACTGACTAAAACACATCCTTTTGGAGGAAATGAGCGTGTCATCCCTCTGGCTGCTGGCAGGAGAGACGATCAAGCAGCAGTTAGCTTTGAACTAAGGCAATGAGCAGTGAAGGCAAAAACAAAGCCGAGCCGAGTGAATTCACGGGATGCTCTTACAGTGGAGGTTATTTTAACATCAACGCATGCATATGTTACGGTTGAAATGTCATCTTGAGTGGAAGCATGACCGCAAGAATGCCATAAAATGTGAAGGATCCGTCTGGCCAAAACAAAAAGCATGCCAACAGCAACACAGTCAAATGAAGTACGAAGCGCAGAAATACATATCCCCTGCTGAAAGAACACACGTCATTTGACTCAAAAGCCTAAAATCTGCCAGCGCAATTGGCGTAAAGGTTAAGAGCACGACATGAGCTGCGGTTATGAGAAGCTGACGTATGAGCGAGGGGGCGAGAAATATCCCACCGCCTCGCTAATTGCGTGTGGCACGCTTCTATCGTGGCCTTCTGCTGAGTGAGACGAGGCTTAATGAACATCTTTAGGATGATAAGAGCTCCATGATGGCATTCTCCAAGATGCACTTTCTTGCACGTTAAAGCCATCTGTGATCTGTGCACGCCGGAGAGCATTTGTTTACGATTCCCACGGTTTTCAGGGCCAGAGGGACTACAAGAACCGATTGGGGGATTTTGTCACATATCTTTGTGTAAAAAAACGGTGAGCCATGGACAAGTATTCAAATGGAAATTAAGGATACATTTGATCTAAAAAAGTGAACAGTTTGCTCTTTCTTTCTTTCTTTCTTTCTTTCTTTCTTTCTTTCTTTCTTTCTTTCTTTCTTTCTTTCTTTCTTTCTTTCTTTCTCACTGTATACGGCTCAGAAATGTTCTAAAAATAAAAATATCATAACATTATTTAGTGTAAATGACTAATCAGTATTTCCCACCAACTTCAGGTTATGTGGGACCATCGAGGACCCCTCCAAATGTTTACTGAACGAACGTCTACCATATTTTTGTGTGATTGCCTTTAACTTGTAATATAGCCCCGATGGAAGCTGCACCAGGCATCCAACTTCTGCTAAAACTGACACTACTGTTGGGATAGCAGCGGGCTTGTGGAATTTTACTCCCTCGCGGCAAGTGAACCCACACCTGGAGGATAGACAGCAAACACGAGGAGCAGTTCCCATGCATGTAGTGTAACTTGAAGACAAGGGATCCACGACGACTTTCTCATCTTGCGGACAGAGTTTTAAAAGATAGTTATGCTTGAGGGTATGCATAAATGTAATGTTACATTGGTACACTTATATACAATAAACAAAACAACAAAAACCGAATGACCCTAACCCACTTTCAATTCATTACTGCATTGCACCATTCACCTTTTCCTCCCGCCGCCGCCTCCCTTTATTTTCTTCAGCCGCATGACTTTTTGCTCCAATTGCAAATCAATCGTCTCACAATAGAAGTACAGAAAGATGCATGACCCAAAAACAATTGCAGATTTCAATGTTGTGATTTCTCAAGTGAGAAATCATTTACTTGGCATTAGTCTTTTTATCTTTCATCAGAAACAGTTGAGAGTATCGCAATCTGCCCACTTTTGTTCAGGCATTTTAGGATTTTGAGGTTCTGTGAGGTGGGACTCATGGTGGGTGCACTTTGTTGAGGATCATGCAATCACATGGAAACTTAGTCCGAGTGTGAGACTCTGACGTCAGACTCTCTGGACGCCTTCTACAGACATTCTGGGTTTGCGCCAGTTGGGAAAGCCACAAGCTGAGCCAAGGGGAAGAGGCCATTAAAGGGCTCAGATGAAAAGGTAATGTTTTGCCTTGAAGTAGATCTTAATTGGATTTATTTGCCGAGGGATCCCGTGTGAGCACACCGTCTGCTATGCAGCTACGCTGTGCTGCAAGCTGCGATATCTCCTCAGCAAAACAATATAAAAATGCCTTTCTACAGCATGCAGCAAACATTCCGTGGTCGCTGACGCACAAATTGCAAGGATAGAAACCATCAGTGGAGGGGGCAGGACCTGAGAGATTAGAACTATTGTGAAGTTGAGCCGCTGCTATGTATTTTAAAAGTAGGAGTAGAAAAAAATGCATTGTCATTAATTTATATTACAGGTTGTAAACAGAAAGTTGACCGTCACAGACCGAACGGACAGAATGTTATTTTTTGGTAGAGATTTTGCTTCTGCCTTAATTTACAAGGTTGGGGATTGTATTTTTTTTTCTTCAGATCAATACCCCAATTGGCAATGTGCCCCTCCTCATATGATGTCTTGTTCGGGTTCAAAAACTTTGGAAAGGTCATAAATGGACATTGCAAAAATGAAGGCCATTGAATTTTTTTTTTTTTATGGCATGTGCTCATCACAAACTATCCTGACTAATTTGTTTATATACGCCAACCAAGTAACTCTTACCGGTGTATAAAACCTGCTGGTTAAAACAGGTGCAAACCAATCTCTTGGTTAGTTCTAGGGTTAAGATTAGGATTCCTCTGGACCAGTGGTCTTTGGGTTACCTTGTTCCATTCCTACAGCAGTGAGATTACGCAAATGTTTATTCAAGTGGGAAAGTGCTGTGGTTGATCGCTCATCTATAATATGCGTATGCTAACACAGAAGTAAAGTCATAATTTCCATCAATATTTGAATGAAAAACATAAATGCAAAATAAGAAGTGGTGGAGGTAGCCTCATTCCTTGCAAACTATTCCTAATCTCTTATGTCAGAACCTGCGGAAATTCTGGACGAGCTGACAATGTTTAACTCAAACAAACTGTGACCTATTTTAGGCAGGAAACCCTGGTGTACTCGATGATGCCAGTCAAGACTGCATTTTCGACTGAATCTCAGTTAAACTGTTTCCAGGAATGCAATCTGTAGCTTGGCTAAATAAGCCTTCCAAAAACTTCATCTTGTTCAGTCGACAAAGCTTCGACTGTAGTGGTTGTGTGGTCGGTTTTAGCTTCGAACAATAGTGGCAGCGAAACAAGCAACAAATGCCACATTCATCAGTGTGAGAGATGCAGCGCCAGAGTAAAAAGGCCTCTCGGCCAGCTGCTGCTTGTTACAGAACTGGATACCAGCCACAGGAGACACAGCCCTACTTACAAAGGAGTGACTGTTTTGCATTGGAGATTTTTTTTTTTCAGATTTTCAAACGAGGCAGAGGGCATATGCGCGTCGGAGAAACTGGTGGCATGACCTCATGGGTCCGTGGTGCAGCGTCTCGAATCGTCCGCGTTCCTCTTTGTGGGACGACGTCTTAGGTCGGTAGATCAGCAAAGAAAACAGAAACCTAAGCCTGGCTGCCCTCAAATGCTCCGGCAAAGCCATGCGCGACAAAGCCTGCTCAACAGCTGCGCCGCTTGCCCCTCCAGTGCACACCAGAGCGGCAAACTCCCCGACACAAGTATGGGGACCAGAGACCACAAGGGACTGCAGACAAGTGTGGGTAGTTCTTCTGAGAGCGATATTATTTTGTTTGCTAAGCGCTCTGTTTATCTCTCCATGGCTGTTTCTGAAGAGACTGTTGAAGAAAATCATTTTTAGCGCCGCTGCGTCAAAATCGTTCCACTCAATCAATTATGCGGCGCTGGAGGCGACGCTCGTGTTCAAACATGCCCCCCACTAAATTGCCAGCCCGTTTCCAGTCAAACCTGCTGTGATGTAACGGAACAGGTCTGAGAAGGGAAGGTGTGTGTGTGTGTCGGGGGGTTTACGCCAAGTACAACATTGAGTTCAGTGGCTGGACCTGTGACGTTTGAGTGACAGAAGCTAGTTACAATGCAACAAGACACTGATCTATAAGGCGAGTGCACCTGGTCACTCCAACGTATTGCAGAGTTATCGCCGTATCTCACGCGACTTCTTTCGACAGCACAGCTGACAAGTACTCAAATAACCTGCCAGACCAATAAGTCTTGCTCCACATAAAGACAGTATTCTCATACAACACAACAGTCTGTAACGATTAATGAGTCGGTTGTGACATGACCATTTAAACACCAAATCTTAGGCTGAAATTGTGCAAAACAAAAATAAAGTCCAAAATAGCGGCCGTACTTTTAGAATAAGCAAATCAAATCTCAACTTGTCACTGCCAACATTTACAAGCGATTTTTCGAAACAAGTCTAAAGTAACCGATGATGAGTGGCAATCGTGGCTACACGGATCCGCTTACAGTTACGACAGGCAGCGCAAGAACGTGAGTGCAGGCCCAAGTACGGCAGCGATTGGACGTGACCTCGCGGAGGGAGGGTTTTTTACCAACTTGGACAGGCGCAGGCTCATACGCGTTCATGGCCTATATATGCATCCGTGTAAAATGAAAAACGTACCTAAATCCGGCAGTCCATTAGGGTGTACTGTCCCGTGCAGAGCGGACTGAAAGGTTCAATATTTTTCTGTGCACTGTCACACTCCAAGAACGTGCACACGTATTTCATGGTCATTCCACTGTGTGTAAAAGCTATGATTGCTAAGCGTTTCAGCTCCATGCTGGATCAGATTTCTTTCCATTTTTGTCCATCAATACACTGGATGACTTTCCGTCGACCGTGTTTCGTCACATCACCGGCACAACAAATGCGCACATCGGATTTTATTCATTGTATCCAAACAAACCAATGCCAGGAAGATCTGGAATCATTTTGATGCCTCACGGGCAATAGATCCAGACAAAAAAACATCTATGTAAATCAACAGCAATGCTTTTTGCCTTAGAGCAGAGCTATCATTGGCAGAAAAGATCTACTTAAAAGCAATGATAGCAAGAACAAGCAGAATATGCCAGGAATTCCCTCTTCATACTAAAGTCTAATTAAGACCCAATTATAACACCCGTTAATTAAAGCATAATCCAACAAGTCTACCTCTGTCTAACTGCTTTAGAGCCTTGGAAACATGATAACCCTCAACCTAAGTATTTGGTAGAGATATGCCACATACCAAAGGGCATCACACAGATTCGTCTGCCAAGTCACAGCAGTGGCGTTGGTGGAGAGAGACCTGTAATTTAAACAGCCGTCAGACTGCATGCTGGTGAAATTACTGTATTCAGACGGGATTAAGGTCTTTATTAAGGTCTCATCTCATGTGCTAGTCAACTTGCAGCCTGAAAAAACCCTCTTCCTGAGTGGATGTTAGACGTAAATGTGCTTGTGGGATACAGTTTACTACTAGGGTGGCGTTTTGGGAAGTGTATTATAATAGCACGTTAAAAAATGTTCAAACTCATTAAATTGTTTTGAATTTATTTATTAGCATAAGTTGGCTCTAATTCTGAGCAAATGTCTGGATGATCTGAGGTGCCTACAACGGCATCCAAAATAATTATCGTGTGTTGTGGGGTATGTTTAAAAGTGTAGTAGCTCCTCGATCTGCTAGGTCTCTCATGATTGAAAAAAATGCTTAGGATGTTAAAATTCAGTTTGTGTGCCCCTTAAATGTTAGAAAATAGAAAAGTCATTGCCTGACAAGATTATTTCCAAAAGAATTTTCTTTTAAACAATTAATTTACAGCACAGCGTAATTATATTCCCACCTCCTAATTCGTCAAATACGTGTAACCCCTGATGAAGTGCTCGATCTATTTAGTTCCAGTCAGTCTTTTGCGTTGGTATGTCTCAATCATATTGATCAAGTGATTTACGAACAATTCAAAGGCATCTTTGTCTCACTTGGGGGAGCATTCCTTCAGTTGGGAAGGAGTAAAACAACCGTACTGCTTTATGACTATTTGTGTTGTCAGCATGCCAAAAGCTCTTGCGGTGACCTCCAAATGAGGCAGCTGACAAAAAAATATTATATACAGGTAGATGTTAAAAATGACATTGACCTTTTTGCGGCAGCTCTGCGTTACGATTCGTCTGCAGGCCTTGATGACAAAGGGCATCTTTGAGAGATACAGCGGCGCTTTAAACAGTCTGTTCTCCTTTGTGATTGTCTGCAGTAAATCTGTTGTGTCTCTTGGCAGCTTGGGCTAAAAGAACGCGCCATTTACGCCGGCGGGCGCTGTGAGGTGAAGGCTGTGATTCACGCTGTTACCAGGGTGGGCTATGTAAGCTTCCTCTGCGAAGAGACCCAGCTCTGAGTCACATGTAATTTCTACTGCACAAAAGATTGGAATTTATAATGGCTCCTCCCAGGGATGACCAAAGAGCTGTAAAACATGACGTGGTTGAAGACCACCAGATTAGTTTTGGGTCAAACGGCCCTAAACTGTGATGAGTAGCGGCCACACACTGCGTAGCTTTCTCCAGCCTGAGCCTGGAATATCGGCACGTTAATTACAACTGTGATTCATTACTTTAGGGTTAGGGGGGGGGGGTTAATGAGAGCATGAATGTGAGGCTAGTTCAAAGTTTGGAGAAGGATCAAACTGGCGTGACAAAAGAAATGATGGATGTCCTGATTGGGGATATTAACCTCACTAAACTTGTATCGTTTCCTTTTTTATCTACCCATCTCTTCAGTACTTGAAAGCTTTATGCTTTATAGGCAGCTGAGAAGCCATCAAGGGTTTCAAGTCCTATTTTTAATAGAATCAGATACATTCTGTAGAAATTATACCAGTGAGCTTTTGTCAAATATAGAAAATGTACAAGGTAAAGGACAAGGTAAAGTTCCTGACTTCAACTAAGGGTGTCTAAAGTCTTGAAGACTAAGGGTGTCTAAAGGGTATCTAAAGTCTTGGCGACTCAAAGTAAAGTTGGGAGGAGCCCAAGTAGACTAATTGTCCTGACACCGCCACTTTTTAAAATCTCTCACCCACTCTGTTTGAAGGATCTGTATTTAAAACAAAACCGTCTCATTTGCAAGCCCTACTCCATGTCTCCGCCCTCTTCTTTTCTCTGTCTACTGCCCCAGAGGCCTTATAAAATTGCCTTGCGCTCTACTCAGCTCCTGACCAAAATTGCCACCTAAGTGTTTCCACTCCGCTGCCCCTTTCAAGGCTGTACAGTAGCACTGCACTCAGTTGGGGGGGGTAGGTACTGGAAAAGCAGCATTGTCCATAGATTTGCAACATACTACTTTTCGTCAGTGTGAAAATTCCAAGCTCGACACGGGGGAACTTTGGGGCGTTCTCATAAATGAGTGGTCATAACGTGCAACTGCCCCGGAGATCCAAATTCGCATCCTGATCGTCACAAACAGAAGCATCGTTGTTTGTAAGCCGAGCGGATGCGAATGAGGCATTCTACTGCCGAACTCAGAAAAGCCTCCTTCCTGCTCTGGTCTCAGAGGTGTTAAAAAGTTCCCAGAGCGCATTCCAATGCGTGAGATGAACACAAGGAATAACAGTTGAGCAAGGGAAGAAGAATTGAGAGTTGGGCTCCCCAAGGGGAGTGAGGGGGGTGGGGTGTCATATCTGTCAGGAAAAGTCAATTCCAACTAATGCTTGATAGCACGTGTCAGACTCCAAGAGACAACTGCACTTCTTCTCCTCACAAGGAGTCTTGCGGTCATGGTCCCCTGACTAAGAGTTTTATGCTAGGCTCATCCAAAAACCCCAAACCATCGGCAGCAGGCAATAATCGGCCTCCTTAAAACAGTTTCTGGAGAAGACATTAAAAGGGGTAATGCCTTAGAGAATTTAAAATGGGGATCATTTTGACCAACATTTTTTTTGTGATAATATGCCATAAATGTAACCCAACTCAAACGTCGGTTAGTTCATTGAATGAATTATGGATGACCTCGGAGTTAGCTCCATCCAGGAGGGTGGATGGGGGGAGGGCTTGGGTTACGATCATCACAATTTACAACATGTAGTTTGAAAGAGTTTCAGTGTGCAAGCCAACCACAGACGTCAAGGTACTGCAGGGGTGTTTAGCCTTTTATTTTAATATTTCACATTTAAGGCCTCTGATGAAAATATTTGTTGTTCAGATTTGGGTACAAAATTGTGTTATGTTCATGTCATTGGAACGCAACTCTGTTGTGAAAAACAGAATGGAGGCGGGCCACACTGAATGGGGCTATGCTATTTTGTTTGTGTGTATGTCTTCAAGAAGCAAAGTCTTTTTTTTTTTTACTGTAGTCAACGCAGAGCGGAAGACTGAATCCAGACAAAACAAAAAGTGCTGCTAAAAGCATCCGCAAAGGAGGAAAGCCAAGGCCATTGTAGGCTATGTGGAAACGTGCCAGTGCACAAACTCAATACGATAATACAGTAAATGAGGTGCTGCAACACATCTGGAAGCAAACGTTCACATAGCAACACGTGCGGGAAGAAGGGTGATATTAAAATGTATGGCCTTCGTTCCTTTCAAAATGGTAGAATCACGTGATGAGGAGTGAGAGTCCAAAGGAGTCTATCTCGATTTGCTGGGCAATTTGAAGCAGCGCTTGATGGAGGCCTGGGATGCCATCAAAGAGCCACTACAAAAAGGAAACGTGAAAGGAGGCGGTCGAGAAAGGAGGAGGAGGAAGATAACAGCTGTTTATCACATTTTTCCTAAGATGAAAAAGCCTCCAAAATGGCAACAGACAGGCGGCGATCTTGAGGTCTGCGGTAGGTGCCATGTTTAATGGCCCTTACCCTTGAAATAGTTGACACAGGTACTCAAACACACCAGAAAGTGTCACACAAAATGACAAATTAAAAATATAAAATCCAATCCAAAACCATCTGTACAGCCGGTATTGGAAAATGAGAGTAGGCATTCTTTGAGCTGTGATGGCTGTCCAGAATTAAATCTAGTGCAGACCCCTCCAGTTCTGTTCATAGAAGGATGGCGGGACGTTTTGGATGTTAGACAAAAAGGAGGCTTTGCCAAGTCTTGGTGAACGTTATATGACGAGCGTGCATCGCAGTCCCTTGGTTGAATTCGTGGACACTGACCAAATCCTCCAAGATGACCCTTACGCCTGTCCGTCCATGCTAGCCAGTCAAACACAACGACATTTAAAGATTCACTCCGTCCCACATCAACTAAACCACTTGTTTACAGCTGTTTGGTTGAATCAACATTATTATTCAAGTATTTAGTTAGATTATTGTTACAGATTGAAAATCTACAGAAGTGATTTGAGGTTTGCATGTCTTTATAAGGAGGGTTTTCTGTCCGATTTGTTGTGTTGCTCCACCTGTTACCCATACGACGAAGTTTGCTGTAAAGATTATTATCGTATTTTCCACACTACAAGGCACACCTACAAACCTCCAATTTTCTCAAAAGCTGACAGTGCGCCTTATAATCAGGTGCGCCTTCTATATGGACCAATATTGAGCTACAGCAGGCGTGGCCAAAGTCCGGCCCACGGGCCAAATGTATATATCTTATATATGGACAGTTTTAAAATGGGCCATTCATTGAAGGTGCGCCTTATAATCCGGTGCGCCTTATAGTGCGGAAAATACGGTACTGTACAATTTTCAAAAAACATATATGTGCCACTAAAGAAACTGAAATCTGCTGTAAAGCGAGAACCCCAGTGGATGCTCATAGCACGGTGTCCAAATCAAGCTAGAAAGAAGCAAGACAAAAGACAAGATGTCTCCTCCCTTTGTACAACTTTGAACAGCTTGTCACCCTATTGTTCCGTCTTGACACAACACATTGCAAATTCTCACCTTGGATGCACATAGTATTGTTGCAAACACATTTTCACAATGCCCAGCTTTGGGCTGTGAACCAAAATAAAATATGCAAAACGATGCCAAAATGTGGGGTTAATTTAGTTTCATTGTACCGAAATGACCTGGGCGCTGGAAGGATTTTGGAAAGGTAGAGTTGCGTGTTGATTAATGGGACGGCGGCTGCTGATTAACAGCATCTGATGTCATAGGACATCGGGCAAACGCCGCACCGGCCACACCGATGTCATTCAGGCACGATAAGATGCTCGAGATACAACTTGGCAGCAAATAAAGTAAAGTAGCAAGACTAACAAGTGTTGTGTGAGTGTATTTTTTTTCTTTTTACCTGTGAAGAGTTTAGTAATGGCCTTATTCTGTCTCCGTGCAGAGCAGATGAGCAGAAGCCATGGCGGCAAGAACTCGTGATGGTTGGCGAGGAGTTCGGCGATGGTCCTGGGGGAGCCCGGCGGCGACCTCTGATCCGCCTCGCCCAGTTGGCCGCCCTCATCCACAGAGTCCACAAGCAGAAAGAGAGCCTGCGACGGTGGCTTGGCGCTCAGGAGAGGCAAGAGCACACATCTGAAACAAGATGGAGGGAAATGTTATGGTAGATGAACAGAGTTGATGGAGATACGGGACATTCGGACAATCTTTTTGCTTTGACTTGTGAGCAACAATTTGAGATACAAGCTGTATGATGGCAGTGAACTCAACTCATTTTGGCATACAGCAAACGATTCTTCACAAAAGAGGATTCAAACTATGACACTTAATGACACTTCCAAATGATGTTTCCTGCACAAAATCTAGAGAGTTACAAACGGTGTATTTCAAAGGCAGATAATTTGCCTCAAAATATGCTAGCCTAACACCAGCACAATGGGAAAGGCCAGAGATGAGCTAATAGATAGCATCGATGTGGAGAGTTTACACTTGAAACCAGGGCAATGTGAAAACAAGCGGTGAAGCAACACATACAGCCAGACATGCCAATACTCAGCCATTCATTCTTTAAATGACTAAAATTCAGTCACTTACTGCAATCGAAACTCTAGTTTGTCTCCGTAGAGTTGCATTATATACACAGCGGAAGGAACTACAATAAATTAGTCATGCAGAAACTGATTAATACATTCTATTTATTTTTGTAATTATATTATAATGTGATTTTAGAAAGTAAAATATCTTGCTATTGTTCTCAATAAAAGAAAAACAGGACAAAGATTAAATTGATGGGGCGAGACATTCGTTTCATTTGGTAAAGATAGTTGATGACTATAATTTCCCTCTGCGCTGAGAGGTGCACATGATAGTTATGTTTAATTGGAATTAGTATTATAAAATGAATTATTTCATCCCTTTTAGCAGTCCCTGGATCTAAAAAGCTTGAGGACCTCTGGCCTACCTTTTATGGGTAAGTTGATAAAGCAACAACTTTTTGTGTGAGGCATGACATCGCTCTGATATGAAGGCCAGAACTTCCTAAGTAGGCATTTAAGTACACATCCATTGAGTCCACTGCACATTATTTCGGCTCACGGCAGATGCATTTATAATTCATCTGGCCTTTTTGTACCGGCCTGTGAGCTAATGTCTTGAGACGCTTTTATTAATATGTAATATAATTTGCTGCAACAGCGGTACCGAATGTGGATTGTAAATTAAAACCAAACTGCACGGCATCTCGCGATGAAGCAAACGTGACGTTCAACGTTGGGAATTAGACGTCACATTACAAGTTGTCGGTTTCGATGCTACATTAACCGTTCCAGCAACAGCAAGCTGCAAGCCACACGTGGAATCTGGAAGCTCCACTGCTAATGTCACACATGAATGCTAAGTGAACCGAGCGGTCAACAAATGCATTGGAGCTATGCGGAGTCTTCTTTGAGCTCCTCTGTTCCCGTCTAAGCGCCGTGGGCGTAAGACAGGCAAAATGTTGTTTTCAGAGACTCATTAAATTCTAGCTCAATAGGCAGCGATAAAGGATTTGAGAAGTTCAGGTTGGTGACATTTTAATCAGGGCCTACGTTAATTACACTTTTAAAAATAAGATTTGGCAAATCAATGAATCAATACTAAACCCTGAGCACAGGCCACGGATAAAATCGGTCACCTTCCAAGGTGAGGCACGCTCTGTTTGGGATATGACATTACTTGCAGAGCAAGAACATGCTTCAGCGCCATCAGCAGTAGAACATGGGTTAGATTCTCCCAAAACATCAGTTTCTGAATAAAAAGCAGAGAAAATAAGCTTTTTGTGAAAAGAAACATGCATTCAGAACTGTGTCTTTGGTGCTAATTTTTTGTGTGACACATTCATTCATTCATCCATCCGTCCGTCCGTCCAGCCATGGTTCATAACATTGATCTGGAAACAGCCTTGAGTCGAAATGAAGCATCTACCTCCTTGGTGCACGTATTTTGCAAATCTCCTCAAACACCATTAAGACGATTTTCCCCGCTTTATTGTGGTCTTACTCAGGCTTGCTCGGCTAATCTCTCCTGATGGCTGTAGCCTGCGGAGAACCTGCAGTGCCATCTGGGAGCGTTGCCAAAAGGAATGTCCATACACGGGGATGACTGGACGTGAATAGCCGTGTCTCTGTTGCCCAGCGAGACAATCAAATCCACAGTGACAGCAAGTGGGCCAGACAAAAGGCCATTGTTCTTGCGCAAATTCAGCTACTTTTAGGCTGTCAAAGAGTCAAAAGACAAGAGCGGCAGACAAAAAGACAATACGATCTTATTTCGAATTTTTAAAGTCTGAACCAGCAGTAAGTTAAAGCCACTTTGCCGAGCAGGTCCGATTGCGCGCCTCTCGCTGGAGTCCTCGACATATGTTTAAACTGACGCCAAATGCTGTACAGAAGACATGGTGTGAAAGACATTTAATTCACTCACCATCTGTCATGTTGCACTCGCAAAAAAATGTGGGACGAGTAAGGTAGTTGCAAGGTTAAGGCAGCATCAAGCAACAAGACAATTCATTGGAAAGGGGGCTGCTAAAAAATAAAATTACAAGTATGACCCTAAACAGAGGCTATGGAGCCAGGGTGGGTGGGAGATACAATACACACAACACATGCTTGACTTGATCCAGAGGAAGTCATTATTTATTTTTACAGGAGGATTGCATGCATTCTCGAATTGGGCCTAGCATAGTCCTAGTCGTCTTGGTCAAGAAGGAAACATGTTTAAGTTTGATTTCTTATGATTGTTCCTTACTAAATAAAAACAGAAAATCACATCTATTTTCAATGTCTGATGATCTTCTGAGATAAAGTTTCACGATGTCTTCAATCGCTCAGTCATGGGGAAAGAACGCATTGTTTATGTTTTTATTTCTGTGGAGACGAGGGCTGCAGCTGGATTGGTGTCCATCCCAAATTAGCATCTCACTGACAAAAGTAGGTCAAACTGTAGATGCATGCAACACACTGACAAAGTGCTCCAGTAGAAAGTTGATACTTCCTCTCTTTATATATCGGTCATACGATGTATTAGACCGAATAATGATTTTCAATCACATACACATGCTACTTTTATAACCAGCACGCATGCCTCGGATAACTACTGCAAATCCCTCAAGCTCTTCCCAGTCCAAGTGAGGTGCACATTCCTGATGAGCTATCCAACGCTGCCAACAGAATCTGAAATTTCATCCCCTCCCTTCCACTACCCCCCCGCCCCCACACCTCCGCCCGTTCCCCTGTCGACACTGTGGCGTGTGGGAATCTCGGCAAGCCCAACGCACTCGCTGGAGTGGCCTGTAAAGTTTCCTGCCAAGTCTGGATTATCTTTAGCTTTAGTCCAGGTCAACGATTTCATGAGGGCCAGTCATCGGATGAACTTGTTAGAAGTCTTAGGTTGTGTGCATGAAACAAACTAACAACTAACAATTTGACCTCCTTTACCTTTAGTTTTTTGTTGCATTTTTAAAACTTAGTTTGACATTTACATCCATACAATATGACCTAAGACTTAAATAATCTGTAAACTGCATTTATGAGCTTTATTTTATTTTTTTTATACACTCACATAATGTCCGCAAGTAATGTTGAGACAGAGGCTAGCCACAGATTGCTGAGTCATCACTGCACCGTTTCTGCTGCCGCGTCTCCATTTCTGCTCCACTGGATTTGATGTGTCACAAGAGAGAGCAATGGATGGAAGTGGGAGCCCTGTTTTGTTATTGTTGTTGTTGCTTGCTAAAATGAGGCCCTAATTTTCGGCTGATCTTCTGCTGCCCTGCACCACATTAAAGGCATGGGTAGCGTACTTTAAACCTCAAAAAGTAGCGCCGCCCAGTCAAAGGAGTCAACACACCAGTGGAAAAGAAATACACAATTCACCCACGCTTGGCCATGAAAATCTGGCCTGCTTTTGTATAGTTGAAACCGAAACGTGCTCAGCTTTAAATTCTGTTTAGAATGTGCAATAAAACATAAAACATGTGACATGGCCAATTTCCCCACAATTGCCTAAGAGGAAACATGTCAAATGTTTTTTCCTCATTTCTGGCTTTTTGCCACTCTAAAGTCCCTACCATGAGCTGAAAAGTTCCCGGTTCTGTTAAATGTTATTTAGAGACTACTGAGCCACAGTAAATTGACAAAATATCAACAGCTCCTTTAGAACAAAGCAGCTTGATAGTGTTTGATGTAGTTGCCATAATTCTAACTGCGGCATCAATTTCTCACGCAGTAAAAGGTAAAAAAAAAAAAAAACATTTGGTTCAATATGTAATCATCTGGCAGTTTATTGTGGGGACTGCAGCAGAAGCTGAACTGGGCCCAGCCATGGAGCCAGATAAGGTCACACCTACTAAACTAAACACTTTTGTGCCATCAGCAAAAAAACAAAAGTGCTGGAATTCGTTTGGCCCACATGACTGCGTTAATTCCCCCTACCCCCCGTTTGAAGCCAATTCTTTTGTCCTGAGGGGAAAAAAAGGCATGTTAGATGGCCTACAGGTCGAGCAGCTGTTGGACGCATTATTATGACCGCCAAAATCCAGTCAAAACATCGTAGTGAATGATTTGGGAATCGATTGCAATTTCCACCTTGATTGTGACAAACAGATCAGCGTTTTGGAATTGTTTTGTTTGGAATGTACAATACCAACAGCGATGTTGCACACTGTAGAAATCTCTTCGAGATTTTCAGGCAGACCCAGAATGACTTTATTTGCTTAATGTCTGACAAATGTTCAGGTTATAGGTGAGGTGGGTTTACTCCCTCACCCCCCCCAATCAATGGCAGGGGTTTACTGTGCTTGTTGTTGATGTAGCGCGAGCACCAGAGCTCATTCTTGTGTCTCACAAAGCTGCGATCCTTCCTTGTTATTTACCATCATGGTGGCGACATACTCATAAAACCCCTACACTGAAAACTTTCAGCAGTCAGTTTCAGGTTCCAAAACACTATTGTCATGCAAACAATAAACATTAACAATATCTATCAATTAAAATCAAATCCCTATTATTTTATTTTCATTGGAATTGTCTCTTAAGGAAGTTTTATTTTTCTTTACACTCTTGTCATCACTCCTTCAAGTGATCAGGTCATATACTACTTCAAAAGCAAGAAAGGTCTTGTGGCAACGCAACACTACAACAGCTGCACAAACGTCTGCACAACAATGTGAAGCCCTGTCAGACTGAATTTGAAAGGTACTCCAAAAAAGGGGGCAGGTTTAAAGAAGCCACATTTAAAATATTTCACGGCATCATTCATCAGTTGGCATTAGCAATGATCGATATTGGCTCAGTGTTGCGTGCAAACATATTAAAATTGATCAAAAGCGGCACAATTATAGATTTAGCCTGTAGTAACATTTTTAAGGAAAATACAGGCAGGACTTTCAAAAAGTACAATTTAAGCCTTTTGATGTATCCTAGCACTTGAGCATTTACCCTCAACGAGTGATTGATTTGATTTTTATAGCGTAGGATTTTTCCACAATGTGACTCAATGTGATTCCAATTTCATTTGAACCAACTTATCATTTGGATACAAGGTGATGAATAAAAAGGCCTTCAAATAGCAATTCCCCTGTCACATCTGCCGCATTTCCTCCATTGTCATCACTCAATGAGTTTTTATTCCTTAAAATGACATGATTATGACAATTTTACATTTATTTTTTGGTATTTGATGGCTTGTGAATCAGTAACCAGCTCCTGTAGCTGCATGTTAGCCAAGCCATCAAACCACCGGCTTCTTTGGAGCGAGTGTTCTTGCGAGTGCCTCGTTCAAAACGCATAGCTAGAATACAACATTTACAAGAGAAATGTGCAGGTACTTTGCAAATGTGTACAGACTGGACAAACAAACGGTTCAAATCTGAGCTCAAAATGCCTCAAGTCTGGCTTGCCCGCAGGCGCACACAGTGGGAAAAGCAGCGATCGGCTTGTACGCCGCCGACGTCAACCCGTGTCTGAACCGGTTTCGTTGCATTAACACACGACTGGCGATTACTATCAACAAACCGACTTGTTTGCCTTTGACTAGGCCAAAGAATTTGGCAAGGGCCTCTTGCATGCACCCGCTGGCTGAGAATCACAGCTGGACGGGCACCGGTAAAGGCTAAACAGTCCTTTAAAAAAAAAAAAAAAAAAAACCTGTTTAACAACACCCTTAACTAAATCCAACCTGTATAACCTTTTACTGAGTAGCCTTGGAAGTGTGCAGTCAAAACATGTGCAGCCCCTTGTGAATTTTCTTCCTAGGCTTGTCACGCTGGACCACTGATAAAAGTTTTATTTCCATCCATTTCTTTTTTATTCTTTCATCAAATAGAGCCAACAATTCTGGCACCCTGAAAGCAGATAGCCAATATAAATCCAGAGAGAATGATCAGATAATTATTGTACGATGATCCCAATTTGTTCTCGCATTTGATATTATCCAATAAAGCGCTTCGGGTCGAGCCTCGGTTTCCGGCCGACTTCTGATCTTACCGTGGAGAATTTGTACGTTGGAACATGTCGTTGTCTATTGTAAATCAGAGTGATAGTTCACATTTGTATGAAAAAAACCTTCTTAAAACAAGCAAAACAGTAAGTAGGGCAGTAAATGAGTGCACACTTTTTTGGGCCTCATGACAACATACACCTCTTTTGTGACCTTGAAAAGGCATTTGTGGGGACCGTCACAAACCGACGACCCTCTGTAGTTGTAGTCAAAACAATAAAGAGCAAGGGCCTTGTAATGTGACACTTATTTCATTTCCAAATCAAGACAATTGTCAGTGTCCACAAAAATGCCATTTTGAAGCCTTAAAGGCATTATAAAAACAGTTAATGTATTTCTCATTTCCGGAAAACCACATGACAAAGTCGATGGGTTCAAATGAAAATAACATTTCATTCATTTCTTGAAAAACCCTCAATGGTTCTCAAAGTGGAAGCTTTGTTGCCAGTGAATGCTTAAAATAGTAGACTGGTAAAAACAGGGCATTGTTTACAACTTACTTTCGCAAAGTTTCTACTTTCTACATCACTGATGTTTGCCATTGGAGTTTCACTACTTGCATATTGTAACATGCAATGTACGTTCTTTATACGCCAAGTAGGATTATTCAACAAGAGGACTAACCTTTTATTACAACGTCTTCAGTCATTTATTGCATGTCCTTTGTTTTATATTAAAAATACCTTTAGTCCTTGAGGGGTAAAGTGCAAAACAACACAAAAAGGTTGGCTGAAGTGCATCCTGCTTGGGTTCAAACTACGGATTTTAGGTCCCTCACTAACTTGCTTTTTGTTTAGTGGGAGGTCAAACTAGAGTCACAGTCGTGGGTAAACTGAGGCCTCATGATTATGAGCAGATGACAAGTGCTTCCCTGGGAACAAGGGTGTCAGGTGGGGGCAGGGGGGGGGAAAAAAAAGGTGTTGACTCTGGTGAGCGTTTAAAAAATGATTTACCTTGCCATGACCTACTTTTTTTTCCACCCCGTGCGTGTCTGTGTGTGAAATGTTCAGAGTGCAACAAGCGTCAACAGATGACTAGACGAGAAACGTGAGTGTTCAGCGCGGCGCGCGCGCACGCCGTCTAATCGACAGTACGACACACACCACAGCAAACGAGGCAGCCCTGAGCTCAACTGACAGAGATGCAGCATAATAGAATGAGATGCAGCACATGAGATGTCTCTGAGGTATTGAGTGTTCCCACAGAGCAGAAGGAATGGAGTGAAGTGAGAGTTAAGCTGTGTGCTTAAATTTGCCTAATCGATGATTTATGCCACACTTGTTTGGTATAGTGAACGCTTAAAAGACTGCAAGTCAAAATGTTTGGTAAGTTCCCAACTACAAATATTAATCTTTCATATTAATTGGTAAAGTAATTCATTCATCGTGCGCACGTACATTTTAAATCACAATCACAAAATTGATGGGGGTGGTTATAATTGGAATCATTTTTCATGTATTTACCTCTTGAACGCCTCGGTGGGATTCCTCTCGCACTCGCCAGGCTGCAGTGCGCCTTGCACGGCCGGGTCGCGCACCTTCTCCTCGTATCCCGGCACCAGGCTGCTGCGGCAGATCTGCGCCACCAGGCCGCGGATGAAGCCGGCGACGCACAGCGTGTCCGAGTCGTCCGCCCGGCAGAAGTGGTAGGCAAGGCCCTGCTGGTGCAGGCCTCGCTGGGCTCCCTGCGTCGACGTAGGCCACAGCAACTCCGTGCACACTGCTGTTTTCCCACTGCCGGGTCCGCCGACAAGCAGCACCCCCCAGGAGTTCCCGCTTTTCGCCGTACCGGACGTCAGGCTGCTCGGGTTAGCCACCCCTACGCCGGAGGGCTGCTTACTTGGGGTGCCGGTGACCCCGCTCAGAGTGCTGCTTTTCTCCTGGAGGCAATGCTGGATCTTGTGAAAGACCCATTCCCGGCAGTAAAAGCGCTTCCCCTGCAGCAAACTGGTGTGGGCCATTGTGCTGATGCTGGTTCCAGCTAGTCCTCCTGTTCTTCATACAGCTCCCATCCTTCTGCCGCTCACATCCTCACTATGTCAGGCAGTGAATTATTATTCACATTTTATTATTATTCACAGAAACGTAGGTTAAATTTAGATGTGATCTGCTAAAATGTTCGTGCCTCGCAGACGTATCTGGGTCAAAATAATAAAATACGCTGGAGATCAAAAACGGGGCCAAAAATCAAGATTTTCCACCAACTTTTTCCAATGTTTTTCTTCTCCGTGAACAAAGCGCTCCTGGTTGTTATTCTCATGCCGCTTTCGCATGGCGCTCCTGAGCGTATCGGCTGACAGGCTCGACACGATTAGCCATGCGAGCCGCTCACGTATATCCACAGATGCGTGGCAGTGGCCACCAAGCGTAGTGTTTCCATTACTTTAACATGGACCGGGCTGGCGGCATATTTTGTACAGTGGTCTCTGGAAAAACAAAACAAAAAGCATATGATTTGTTAATGTCGTACAGCGTTGTTTTTTTGTTTTGTTTTTAAATTATTACTCACACGTACATGTACCCCTCAGCCTGTGACAGCCAACTACTCGGAGCGCAAACGGGAAACTAACATTTCAGTGTGTATCATCATTCAATTGTCAAACATTATCCAAAACCAGTTCTTTGTTCATAAAACCTCACGACTGTGCTCCTTGTCAATCAGCACAAACAAACAGACTCAAATAGACATGCAACAGAAGATCCAAAGTCTCATTTTCACAAAAACCTACAGGTCAATATTGGCTTTGGACGAGAGTCCTATCAAGCTAGCTTGCTAGCGATGGGCTAGCAAGAGAAGGCAACATATGCAGCAGTCTACGCCAAAGGAGACGACTTGCGACCTGTATGTTCAATGCATTGATTCCAACATGGTGTATGACCACAAGACAACACAGCAGTTTAAACATGACTAAGTGTGATGCTTGCTGTTAGTGTCTTTACTGCCCCCACCCCACCTCCACCCTGTTCCACTGCAAACATCCACGCCTGGCTCACAACAAGCTGAATTCTTGGCAAGCGCCCCTTTGCAGTTTCTCTCGTCCACGTCGACTGTAACCCCCCCCCCCCCCTTCCTTCCTTCCTATGCGCCTTTAAATCCCAAACAGCTCACATCCGCACTCAGCTGCTGAGTCTGAAATGGGGAAAACCTGTTTGTGTACTTAACCCCCCCATACATGTGCTTTTATAGGGATGAGATTGTCTTACTGGTTATTCTGCCTAATAACAAGAAATGTTTTATTTCAGTGGAGCTGCACCATCTAGCATGCTCAATTTAACCTCTTTGTAGAAAGAATTGATATTATTTTGGCTTAACTGGGTAAATTCTCCCTTTCACAATAGAAATTTCAGAAGAATTATAGATATTTGCAATGACATACCTACTTACAATTGCCATTATGGTCCTGCTCATTCACCTATGCAAAAATGCTGAATGGTAAAACAATATTTTTTAAATTTTATAGAAAATAAAAAATAGTATGCATTTTATACCCGAACAACACTTTTGTGTATTTTTTATACTAAGTAACCCATGGGCAAAATGCATTACCCTGACAAATTCCAATAAAAGGTTTGATGTAACATATTTACTAGTAGCAATCTGCCAACATTCTACTTGACATGTCTGAATTTGATTCTGCATTCCATGATAAAAGGTTTAATACTCCTGAAAATGTTGTTTAATTTTTCGTGTTGAAATTTTTGTTCAATTTTTCGTGTATGACACTTGTATATATTTATTTAATTATTTGTGCATTTTAAGAGGAAAAAGGCATTTAACCATAATTCAGGCATTGTGTGCACAAAAACAAATGTTATAACTTTTAGGACCTTTAGACACCTTGCACTAGCCTGAAAATCCTTGAAAAGTACAAAAATTATATGTTAAAAAATTGAGGTTTGCTCTCAATTTATCGTGAATTACAACTAAATTACTGTCATGTGTATTGTAATCTAGAATTGCATGGTGGCTCAAATGCTCTTACAGGCCACATACAGCCCACGGGCCTTAGGTTTTCTACCGTTCTTTAAACTCGTCAATGGTCAGATGTGGACCAAAGTCTTTTGTATGTTCAAAGCAAGCCTCACCCCTTCGCATCCACAATTTTACCCATCGCTTTGGGAGGAGCAACCTACATATTGCGGACAATCCCCCCCAAAAAAAAACATCGGGTGCAGATGTTCGATACCCATCGTACGAACTTCGACAAAGCCAGATGTGAGGTTAACGTCTCCCGCCCCTCCCTCCTCGTCGACCGACAGCCGTTTTAACCCAGAAACGGTCGCTCACCTCCAGCCGACGTCTCTCTCCGCCGTGTTTTGTCCCTAGTCGACACCCCGTCTGTCCATTTTCCAAGCGGCAAACTTCACCGAAGCCTTTCGACCGCTGCCGCTCCAATATCTTCATCCGTGCAGCATTCGCGTCTTTCTTTCAAATGGGTCTGCTTATTTTCTTTTCCCCCGAACCCTTGCTCTCTTTTCTTCTCGACGTCTTTTCCTCGCTCTCTCCGATCGGTTGCAGGCTCCTCCTGCTGCCCAGCCGATACACACACAGCTCTCCCGGCGTTCCGACTGTGACTCTCCGCCTCCTAAAGACTCGTGTGGATTTTCAGTCCGCCGCATGCAAAACACACGCCAGCCTCGGGGCATGCTGGGAGTTGGAGTCTCGTCGGTTTGCCGTTCGCTGCGTCACATTGTCACGTGGTCATTTAACATATAGCGGCATCAAATGCAATTTTTACATTATTGGATGTCAATCGAGTAGAATATTTATGCATAATGTCAAATAAACTTCAGAATTTAACAGTATGGCTAGAGGCATGGGACACAACATTGGGGAAAAAAGAAAGGGAAAAAAATGTCATGGCACAGCACTTTGTAAAACACTCCACTGAAAAACACAAAGTGTGTTCATGTTCACCTTTTGTTATCTAGTGGAAGAGCATTTTTGCCTGCTCCTATTCATGGTCGGCAATTACACACACACCAAAAAATTTTCATTCACAAATAATTTGGGGGTCATCATGAATTGGTTTATTTCAAGTGGCACACCGGATG
The DNA here is from genome assembly GCF_024217435.2 of Syngnathus scovelli. Lineage (NCBI taxonomy): Eukaryota > Metazoa > Chordata > Actinopteri > Syngnathiformes > Syngnathidae > Syngnathus > Syngnathus scovelli. The sequence goes on from NC_090847.1 coordinate 21,762,866, forward strand.
ATTTCTCACAGAACACTACACAAAAAAAAAAAAACTACCCAAAAAACGACACAAATAACATTTTTCATTCACAAATAATTTGGGGTTCATAATGAATGATATTGGTTTATTTCAGGTGGCACACCGGATGCTTTTTTCACGGAACACTAATGTATCACAGCACACCGGCCTGATCTCTCAAGATAGTTGCCCTATATTTCAAAACAGTAAATTTTGGATTACCACGGCAATAAAAATAAAGCGCTTTGCAAACAAAAAACAAATACTGTCCCTGATCAGCTAATAAAAAGGTCCAAATAAATAAAATTCACTTTTTAATTAAGTATTCATGTGGCATTGAGCAAGGACAGCAAAGAGGGGAAAAAAAGCGGTAAAAATATATGCATTCTTTATTTTTCATTCAATTGTGCTCACCCGCGATGCTCATGTAAATACATTCTCCCACCCTCCAGCAGTCGGTGGTTGAATTTTAACGCGCATTCTCATGCCAATTTGTAGCGCACTCAGCAAATCGCGGCTTCTCTGCGAGCTGCCCCGCCGTTCGTCTGTCAGCACAAGCCTACTTACGACCACATTCCACCCCGCGGGAACACCGCAGAGACACATATTGCTGCTTCTTACGACTTTTTTCACACAGTGCGCCGTGTGCGAATACCAACTGCCCATTTCACTTCATCACGGCAACTGTCTCCGTTGTGCAGGCTGCAAGACATGGTCTAGTTTACTGCAAAACAACATTGCAGGGGGCAATGAAGAGCATTGAGCTGCATTTTGATGTGAACGAAAGACTTCATTCACGTCGATTGTGTTTGGGGAGTGTATATTTACCCACTGAGCCATAGACATCTATTAGACCTCTCGTCTATGTGTAGACCTAATTTAGACGTCTATATTAGGTCTATGGAATAACCTAATATAGACGAAATTAAATCCATCAAATATCATCATATATAGAAAATTTAAACTCTCAACCAGCTGTAAGTTGTATAATTAATGTGCAGAAGATGTATTGCTTTGTTTTTAACAACCATTGATCCGTACATGTGATGTTTGGTTATTTCTGGAACCTGATATAGACATTTCTTCTATATTAGGTCTATGGAATAACCTAAAATAGACGTCTATATTAGGTCTATGGAATAACCTAAAATAGAGCATATATGATCTTCAAAACTATAAATAAAGGCAATTCTACTGGTGGGTGTTGTGTTTTTTTACTGTTTGTGACAGGATTTCCACTGTAGCCTCATTACTGTAATTTAATATGAATCTAATATTGCAGTTCTTCACAAGGCTTTAAATAGTGTTTCTTTTGATGAACCCAGTAAATGATTGATGGCTGGTGGAAAAAAGTGTGTGTGCGTACGTGTTGCATGTGGATGGGGAGGGGTGCACGTTGCTCTTCCCAGCGTCTCACAGGAATCAAAGTGCCCCATTATAGAATGAGTTTTACAAAATGACAAGCAAAAAGAAAAATAATCAATATGCCACCAGCCACAGCCACAATGATAATGGAGTAATAATAAACATGAGGATCTAGTGCGGTGCTGCACTCCAACGCAGGCTGGGTGTAATTGGTAATCACAAAACGTTATCGCCACGGGTTTGGTTTTTTTTTTTTTTTTTTTTGCAATCATGAGAGTTACGTCTCAAGAATCTGTGAGTGTGTCGAGTGTGTCACTTGTGAGAATCCGATTCCAAAGTGTAAGCTGTGGGGAAACAGATGAAATCTGGCAGCTCAGTATATTTTCATCCATTTGAAAAATAATGGACTGAAGTCTTTAGTCATGGTGGGATGAATACTGAAAATCTGCATGTGAGTGAGATTCCTGCAAAAGCTTTAAAACTCCCCAGTGAATGCTACAAAATGGTGGCACCAGGGCACCAAAATGTCTTTAACATGTCTAACATGATGTACTTTTGTCAAAATAACAACGATCAGGAATAATGGCACAATTTTCATCCTCGTTTCCAAAAATTCACAAAATTCTTAACCTCCTTTAAAGGGGTAGTTTCAGATTAATGCAATGGTCTTTTTGTATTATTCCAGCAAATCTTCGCATATTCTCTCTGTCTGTATTATATTGCAAACATTGAGGCTAAGGCGCACACACCAGGAGCCCCATTGAATTAATGCAAAAATGATGAAAAATTAATTATTTACAATTTTTAATTATATTGTTGCTGTGTTTATCTCTTAAGTACCATAATGTGGTGTGCTTTTCTTTTTCCTATTAAAAATTAGAACATTTTCTGGGGGTTTTTGCGATGGCTGGAACAGATTAATGGTATTATCATTTGTTTTAATGGGGAAAGATGATTTGAGTTTTTTATATATTGAAATATAAATATTAGTATAAAGTATAATGTCAAAAACCATGCACAGATGAGGGGGTACATCAAGTCTGTGGTGATGATGGGGCTATGTGACTTTTAAGGGTGGGAAAGACAGCTTTAGAATATTTTTTTCTTTTAAAGTCAATGACGAGTCATAACACGAGCTGAGGTTATTTTGTTTCCTCACTTGTGCCACTTCCAAAATTGCCTCGCTGAGAGCCCAAAGTGCTGCAATTTTTTTTTTTTTTACTTTTGTTTCTCATGTCATATTTGACAAGCTCTCGCTCTTCGGTATCCTCGGAAGAAATGAGGAACATTCACTAATTTAGGAAAAAAAGGAGTGACTGCGCGGAATTTCAATGTGCAGAATGTAATGCCGAGCAAAAACTTAAGAGACCAGAGATGCTTTCATTGAATTTTGGACATTTTAATGACTCTGACAAATGGTCCTGTCACAGGAACTGTCTTCCCTTTCTTCAAACTCATCCGCCCTCTTATATTTCTTGATGGATTGTTCTCGCACGCCTAATTGATGAATGGATTATTTCCTAACATTTGTCAGCCCTTGACGCCGGATTAAATGAAATGTGGAAACAAACAAATCAAAAGTGTTGACATCTTGAGTGTTTGTCATCATCAACTGTGTAACTTTTTGTGTGATGTGTTGTAATGGGCATCCAAAACTTAGGCGACCCTTTAGATGCATTTACTCTACAGGCCTGCACAATCTCTACAACATATGTTCTACACAACTCTAAGAGACGACATTTTTTATTATGTGTTCTTTACGACTCAATTTTACCAAATTAGCATCATATTTCACATTTTATGTAACTGTATTATAACATATTTTGGGCGAGGGGGTTTATTACAATGGAAAAATAAATACTGGTGTGCATTTCGCGTGAAAACTGCTCCAGGGAGCTTCATGTTGATATTTTGGGAGGATGAATGACAAGGTCCAAACATGTATCTGCAGATTCAACAGAGGAGTCAGATCAGTTTCAAGTATTTAGTCTTAACAAGTTGTGAACTTATAACATACTAGTCCGGAAGGTGTTTGTTGCTCAGCTGCGAGCTTGTCGAAAGCCGGCAGACTGGAACTAACAACTCTGAAATATTTATGTCCCATGAGGTGATCGTGTGTGTGTGTGTGTGTGTGTGTGTGTGTGTGTGTGTGTGTGTGTGTGTGTGCGCGCGTGTATGTGTGTTTGACTATTAAGAAGAAAAAAGTTGTCGCTCGCCGAAAACTGGAGCTGTAATGTTAGTTATGATTATTATTAAACACCTTTCCCCATTGAAATGCCATGAATCAGTTTCAGCCGCTCAGACCCCTAACATTAGCATTTGTCATTATTTTGCATAGGAAAACGTAAATATGCCCGTGAGTATTGTTATGTTGTCTGTCTACATGTGTTGCTGCACCGTTTGTGCTTGAAGAGCTTTTGCTTAAAGGGTGATAGATAACATTGTGCCTATTGCTGCTCTTTTCATTAACCTGTCAATGGCATTTTTCATTGTGCATTACATATCTCTTTGTTTCAAGCGCAATTTGGCAGTAAACTTCAACTGGCAGTGGAATTAATAGCCAGAGGAGGGGAAAACATTGCCATTGTAACCACTGCAAGATATAAATCACAGAGAATTAAATCATGCTGAGCAAATTAGAGAAATTATTTTATATTAATTCTGTTACTAATATGTCTGCATGAACAAAACCACTGAATATAAAAATAAAAGTGACTACAATAAATTTTAAACACTGAATTTAGTGGTTGTTTTACTATTCTTCACAGTAAAGATTTTGTCTAAATTCACAAACACAATCCCCCCCCCCCACATACGTTTCTTCATTCCCCTTTAAAGCAGAATATGAACACAGCATTTTAAAAAAAAGCCTTTTTGCCAGAAACCGTTTATCAAGGTTTTTTTTTTTTCTTGGGGGGGGGGGGGGTTGCTACTGCTCTGTGTGACCTTGCAACAAATGGTCCAATTATGCGAGGTATAGCAGCAGGCTCATGCATTCTTTGCTTAACCCCTCATGCTGTCACACGCACATGCACACACACTCACGTACTCAAGCGTGCACTGGCATAGGGGGTGGGGGTGAGGTCAAAGTTCACTGCACACTGTGCTGGGGCTGTTAATTTTATTTTTCTTCAATTTGGTGGCTTAACGACCTCTGCAAGGGTGAAAATACGGCTAAGCACTCAGCGTACAGGTGCCGTAAAAATGCATCATAAAGCTGCTTTTTGCACGACATTGAAGCCAGACAAAAGCAACACAGTGTGAAAGTCTGTTGTGCCAGCCTCAGCCTTAGAAATGTTTGCTGAAGCAAAGTTAATCGTAATTCTGTCTTTTGAAAAAGTATTTCCATTTTTTGTTATTTTATTTTGTAAATTTCTAAAATCAAATAACACCAGAACTTCGTGGGAGACACTAAATCACTCAATTTGAAAATGATTCCAAAAAGGAAACAGTACAGAATACTGGAAAGATGAAGTAACTAAAAAGAGCAATCTGTCTTTAAAAAAAAAGTGAATTTTCCTACTTGCTGAAGAACTGTAATTATGTTTTTTAGACGATAAACCAAACCAATGTGGCTTCATGTAAAATATAATAGCCATTGTTGAATCAACAGTTTTTAGGAAAACTAAGTTAAATCTTTTTGATTGATTCATTAAAATCAGCAGCTCACTTAAAACTAGTACTTGCCAAAAAAATTGAACCACAAGTAAAAAAAATAATCCAAAACCAAATATTGAACTCTATCAAGCTAGAAAAAAAAAAAGCATTTGGGACTTCAGGAAACCACAGTCAGGTCCAGTTTTGACTATTTGAGAAACCCAATGGGGTGACTTCCGAGGAGTATTCGGCCAGCCATAATTAGTCCAAGAGTGCAGGAGACCACAAAAGAACACAGACAAACATTCAAACAACTGCAAACCTCACTGACTTCAGTTAGGTTCAACATTCATGATCGAGAAATAAGTTGGACTGAAATTGGTTAGCTGATTGGAAAACAATTATGTGTAATAAATATGCTTGAAACAAATCAGGAAGACTGAAAGTACTTTTTCACTGCACTTTAAATGTTTATAGCAAATGAAAGACCCTCAAGAGACCGGCGTGTTCGGGTGTTTTGTACGTTTCACGCAATGGTACTGGAAAAGCAATCAAATGGTTTGCTGATGATTTATATGATGTTTTTATAAAATCTCTGCCACAAAGCAGAGCATAACCGATGGCTAACATTTGTTGGTTCAATAAAGACGACAGTTTAGGCCATGGTTACCATGACAATGGGGCTAACATCGGACACGGTCCCAGATATGTCTTTTAGTTTCCAAAATAGTCCTATTCAAATTCTTCCAAATTGGATAGTTTAGATAAACAGCTCCTTTATTTTTTCTGACAGTCCTGCCTTTGCTGACTTTGATTTGAAAAATCACTCGTAACACTTTCCACACCATAGAATAAATGCTCAGGGAAATCCTTCCAAGACATCAGGTAATCAGAGTTTTGCTTGTAAAGATCGAAAAAAAAAAAAACATAATTCTTAACATTCATTCCAAAGGATAATCACTCAGGATAATATTTTTAAATACACTCGATAATCTAGCTTTTGCTGACATTTAGTTAAAAAAAAAATCACTGTAATACACCTCGGACCGAGGGATAATCACTTAGAATAATCTTTCCGAGACGGATAATCTTTCAGATACGTCTGATTTCATCAGAAAAAACTACTCTTCACACACTCAAACCAAAAGATAATCTTCCAGGATAATCTTTCTGGGACATCCTTTGTTGAGTTTGACCACAAACATGACTCTTAACACATGCCATACCATAGGATAATCTTTGAGATCCAGCCGTTAATCGACCATTTGCTGAAATCGATACATCCCACACCAAAGGATAAACTTTGAGGGTAATCTTTCCAAGACATAAAAAAAAATGACTCTGAACACACCCGAGTCCCCACACCAAACAATAGTCACTCAGGATAATCTTTTTGAGACATCCATCAGTTGAACCTTTGTTGACTTGAATAAAACTATCAAAGGGACAATCAAGATTTAGCATTATTGTAATCATAAAAGCATGAGTGGATTGACACGTGCATGAGGATCTGCTCGTGTGGAAAAAGTTGGAAGGCGGGTATGAAAATCACGGAAGAGCTGCCATTTCCAAACACCATCTGCTAGTGCGTGCATGTGTGTATGAGTGTGTGAGTGCGTGCATGCGTGTGTAGGAGGAGGCAGAAGCAGGACATATGGCCTGTGAACCTTCTCGCAGAACAAGATGGGAGCAGTGTTGGGGGTCTGTAAGTGTTGAATGTGTAAATTCCGAAAATTCGTCATCTTTTGCTTCCTTTGATGACATGTTGTTTATGGTTTGTTGTTGCCATGACAATATCCTGGATTGCCCTATTTTTTTGCAGTTTATGCTGACTTTTTGCACTGCACAGAATTTACTTGGGTCACCTCACTTTATTTAATATTCATAGCCTAATGATTTAACCGACATGGCTAGCGACCAGCTCAGGGTGTGGCCCGCCGACTGCCCAAAGACTGCTGGAATAGGCTCCAGCGCGACCCTTGTTAGGATAAAGCATTTCAGAAAATGTGTGGATTGATCTAACTGATATTAACTAATATTCTTACACATTGTGTTAACAAATCTTAGCAACTGTATAAGAGCAATAGAGTAAAATTACTGTCCGTAGCAAAGAAAAGCAAACTAAAACTGATTATACATATTAAATAATGTTTTTATACTCTTTAATTTGTGTTTATTATCACGAGGCCACAGTGCTGTTTTTCCTTAAAATGTACACAAAGAATGCGAGGATTCAACAAGTTTGTCAAGTCAAGTCAAGTCAAGTCAAGTCAAGTCAAGTCAAGTCAAGTTTATTTGTATAGCCCTAAATCACAAGCAGTCTCAAAGGGCTTATTCTCAAAGCATCACCTGATCTTAAGCTCCCAAAAGGGCAAGGAAAAACTCAAAAAAACCCTACCAGGGGAAAATAAGAAACCTTGAGAAGGGACCACAGATGGAAGGATACCCCTTTCAGGATCACCAGTCCTTCCTGTTTGTCACAGAAAGGACAAATAAGGTCAATGCAACAGCTTTTAAATGGAGCACCATGGCCACTCCACCAAGCCTTCCCTAGGCGTAAGCCTTCTCATAGACAGGAAGTCAAGTGTATCATTGGCCCGCTGCTACCGGGATGCAGCAAGCTGTCCGATCTCCTACGACAGGTGCAGTGTTTCTCAGAAGGCCTGGCAGTGGCGCTGCCAAAGCCTCTTTATATCTTCTGCTGCTGATGCGTATCCATTTCCCGCCGATGTGAGTAATTATGTTTGTGGCGGAAACTTACGCAGCAAATAGTCGATGAATGAGCCGTGGCGGCGGCCAGACAAATGGCGCTCGGTTACTTGGTTATAGCGCTGTATCAAAATTCCCTTTATACCCGCACAGGTCAGCGTGAACGTCCGATGTGTTCAGTGGTTTTAACGATAATAATAGACATATTTTGCGCTTGGCTTGACTGAAACTGTTGGTCATCTGCAGCCTTACAACCAAACAACTGGAGATGAATTGGTTCTGGAAAATATGATACATGTCAATGTCAAAAAGAGAAAGTAAAGCTTGATTTAATGTTGAAAGCAAAGCCAATATAAGAGCCAAAGAACTCAAACATTTTTAAACATTAACAGATGTCTGGAAAAGGCAGACTATTCCTACTATCTGTTCAAGGCAATGTTTTTCCACTTTCTTCTAATGTCACGGTTTTGGATAAATGCCACCAACATAAAACGTTTGGAAGAATTACTCTTGAATGCCAGGGCAGGCGTGTGAAGCTCAACAGTCAATTATCCTTTTTCTATTATGTTGAAAACAATATTCACTGTCCGACAAGTCACATCAGATGCCAATTTCATCAAATTTGAGAGTCCTTTCTTTTTTTTTTTTTTAACGGTAACACTAAATGATGCAGCCATGAGGTAGTCAGTGGTGAAATTGTAGCAAATCTAGTCATAGAGCGTCATAAATGTGATCTTATGGATGAAACTCGATAAAAAAACACAGCACAGGCTTTGTTGTTATTATAAGCAAGTTAGTTGTTTGAAGTGACAGATCTCCGTGTAAATTATGTAGACATGAAGGAGTGTTGTTGATAAACTCATAGAGGACCCAGCACAGACCCCTGTGGGACTCCTTATGTGTTGTCAAGTGTCCAAGTTAGTTGTGGTTTGAGGAAGCTTTGCTCGTGGATGTTTCGATGTGGTTGTCATACAATGTCGTCATCTAATCAGCGATTATGGGATGTTTTGTTGATGATTGAAAGTTGTGGCAAATCCCGCTTCACTGGGTTGTGTGTATTGCCTGATCTTCTGATGGGAATTTTTTGGGGGAATACAGTGTAAAAGACGTTCATGGAATCAGATTAACCCCCACAATTTAGTGAGTCATCCTCTGCTGTCTATCAGCGATTCTTGAGCTACTGCGGTGACTTGTGCTCCATTACTGGAAACCATGAAATTTTAGATGGCAAGGCCAAGCAAATTCAAACTTCCAGCTCAGCTTATTCAAAAAAATTTCACTGGGTTTTATACTCGCAATCTACTCTAAAAGTAGTGAAATACTGCAACCAGTTCCTTTATTTTACCTGGAGACAAAAAATATCAGTTTGACGTCAACCAATGAAGATGACAGATGACATTTTTAGGAGGTTAGGAAGGTTACATCCTGAACTCGTCACCAGCCAATCGCGGGGCACATGTCGACAAAAAAAAACAAAAAACAAAAAAAACACACACACACAAATTGAAACGCACACTAATACCTTTGGATAATTCGGAGTGGTCAATCGGCCTACCATGCATGTTTTTGGAATGTAGGAGGAAACCCACACGGGCACGAGGAGAACATGCAAAGCCCACACGAGAGAAGGTCAGAGTTGGAATTAAAGCTCCCCCTCTGAATTGTGATGCGGAAAATTTTATGGGGTGAAAAGGGTTTTATGGTAAGTGTGACAGAGGCTCTAGATTCAGAATGAATAAACCACATAGCCTCATTTTAAAATCAAGCAAATTGCAGGCCCACGTGTTCCGTATGTTTGCCCTTTGAGACATTTCTGTGATTAAAGGCTTTATAAATAAACTTGCCTCTTTCTTAACGTTGCCAATTTAAAATGGGACGGCTGGAAGAGACAGTGTTTTGCAAACATCTTCACACACCAGACATAATGTGTCTAGTTGGGTTGTTGAAAAAAAAAAAAAAACTCTGGAGCTGATGCCTCTTGGACGTGTGATTGAGTGTTTTCTAGGGCACGTTCGCAGTGCAAATTCGTCTCGCCGCTCGTTTCCCGGCCTCGTCCTCACCGCGTTCTAGTTTTCGAGCGGTGTAACAAAACATCATCTACTGCCGAGCAACCTGTTTTATGTTGCTACCGGTATGGTTGTGTAGGAGGAGTAAAAAGGCAAAGTAAAAAATGCTGTCAAAATATTTCTGAAAAAGGCCTGTTGTGTGGAAATCAATGTTGACGAGATTGTTCAGCACGACACGGTCATTCCAAGTGCATCTGGTAGTTTGGAAAGATTGTCTGGAGTACAGCAGATGCTACCAACAACACTTATAAACAAAAGGCACACTTTAAAATGTACCTTTTAATGATTTGCTAGAGCTAGGGAGTTAGAGGGTTAGGGGTTGGTTACTTTCTCATAGGTTTGTGTAAAAATATATCAAATGAAAGGGATGTAATCTCAGGTCTCCATAAGATTACTGACTATGCCTGAATTTTCACCAAGCCTTTTTAAAAAATATTTTCTATTAGTTTCGTCTTAGTGAAAGCGATTTACCTCACGTATGTTGTTCAACTTGACGTCACACATTCAGATTACAGTGTTAAAAAAAAAAAAAGGTTAAAATTCTCATTCAAGCCTGTGAAATGTTCAACCTTAGTTAAATGACACGGAAGGCTGTGTTTATTAATGAAGCCATCACAGAAAGCGTCATATTTGCCACAAACAAATCGGTTAGAATCACGATAAAAAAGTCTCTGGCCTTCTCCACCGAGTGTGAAGATCCGATAAATGAAAATCTGCAACAATCCATTTCCTCTTGTATGTTTTAATAGTTTCCCGTCCCACAGACTTTGAACACATCTTTACGTCACTGCTTTAGAAGCCATTCCACAGCCGTGCGCTAATCCACTTGGTGGCGTAAACTAAACGGAAACATGCAACTCACCATGTGCGTCAGAGGAAAGAGAAACCAGTCTGGCAGACTCCCTCGTCCTCTTAATACGTGGCAACGATTTTCAAACCAAAACCAGAGTCTTCTTCCCGACGTCTGAAATGGAGAAAACGTGTTGTATGTTTTTCAACGCGATACAATTAAGAGACCTGTTATTTCTTCAAATGTGATGTGTGTGGTTTAGTCCAGCAAGGAAAAGCAAGTGGAAAATGTATGCGGAGAGGAGATAGGATAAAGACAAGATGAGCATCATATTGCAATTATGTCAGAACATACAGGCGAAACTAGATTATTTGGAAACCCAAGTTAAATCACATTAGTTAGAAATGGATAGGAAATCAAATGCATGAAGGTCTCCTCTGACCATTGAATACCAAAACTGTAGAAGAGACTCCAAGGGATCCATTTGCGCTGTGCTCCTGCAACCTTTCAGTCAACTTTGTTTGCCAAAGAACCATTCAGTCTCAAAAGCTTTGCAGAAGACTTTGCTCTTTGGAATGATTTTCTGCAGCCTTAAGTGAAACATGAGCACACGCAGTGGAAAAGGACTCTTACAAAAGCTCAGGCACAAACTCAGATGGAAAATCTGTCAAAATTTGACCGCGCGACAAAGCGCAATTACGGACGTCCATCATCGTCAGTTGCCTGGTTGTTAGAGACGGTGCCTCGTTATTTGCTCTTTTCTGCTCTCAAACCGCTAGACGCAGTAATATGAAATGCCGCCAAAACATGTATCCCCTCTTTGTGAACATGGTGGTGCTAGAATTCAGTTTCAAAGTTACAAAGTACCATTGACAGAAACAAATTATGTGGATATTTTTATGTTACGTTACCTTGATTACCCTCTTGCTAATTTTGTTTGTTTGTTTGTTTTGACTAAACAAAGATCAGATTGCATCAGCATAGAGACCCAGATTGGCTTTTTCCAAAACTGCTAAACTGCCTAGTCAGGTGCCGGAACAACACGGTCTCCAATCCTAGTGAAAAATGTAATTGAGTATACTCATTGCCGTGCATGAGTTTTTGAGCAAATTGGTAGTTTTTGTTTTTTCACTTTTTTAAATGATGGCTACACAAATGTGTTTGAGCCCAAATCACAGATTTAACTCGATGAGTGTTGGGTTCTTGACGCTTCTTTAAACCTTCAGGGAGAAAACCAAGATACAGTAGGAAGAATGCAACGGAAGTGGATGAGCCTATTGGCTAGAAAAAAAAGGAAATACTAAACTTCATCAGGGATTCATCCAGCCTTGTCTTTTACTTTTTTTTTTTTTACCGCTGGATATAAAATATGGAACATCTGCTTTCTATTTTCAATCCCTGGCGATATGACCTGTTTGCACTTTTGAGTGACAGACTGATGAACACTGGCAACGTGTTTAAATGGCACCTTCTTAAGCAACACCACTATTTACGCCCTTCCACATCACCATAATTGATCTCGTCGCGAGGCAGCAGCATCGACGCTGCAGCCGAATTGTGTAATTTAATCCCGAATGAGACCTCCCCCCTCATGCTAACACAGCACTGTTTCTAAAATTAGGAATTGGACGCCCACATAGTTGTTTGTGCATTTTTGCGTTGTGGATTTTTATTTTCAAAGTCTGTCTCACTCAACCTCTGTGACACACATAGGTGGCTAAAGTACTCAAACTATACTTAGAAGTGCAGATGCTTGACTTTAAAAAAGAAAAACAACTGTCTGTAAACTGATTCAATCCCTTAAAGATACTAAAGTGGAAAAAATATCTTGAATTGAGAGTTGTTAAAAATTCTGTCAAATTTAAAAGATTAAAAAGAATCTGAGTATACAAAAAGAGGCATCAAAATGGGAAAAAAAAAACCACATTTTCTTCTTTTTGTATATCCATTGAATGGGATAAAACCACGCCCCATTTAACTTACACTCAAATAGCACAAGTCTTTCCAATATCTATGTTTGAGCTGTGCAAATTGATAAATTTAAAACCTTTGGTGATTGGAATATAACCCACATAGTCGTCGCTAGGCTTTCCATGCCCTGAAAGTGCTCGTCAACCGCTACCAAGCAAGCCACCAGAGGCTAAGCAGTAGAAATATCGTTCTCAGTTGTGTCATCGTCAATTATATTCCCTGGTTCTTATTGCTCCATGGGTTTTTTACAAGTTATAAATCCATAAATTCTTAATCAATTAGTCAAACAGGATTTCCATCGGGGTTGACTTTGTCTCATTGTATGTACATTGTGTTCTTCATCCGTTGAGGTAAAAAAGTAACAGTGAAGTATGGAGTCGAAAATATAAGACGTACAGATTTCTGTTTTTAAATGTATGGACTAGGCACCCTTCCAAAAAGTCCTAAAAAATATATACTTAAGCTTGTAACAAATGATTTGTATTTTGTTACTTCGCACCACTGGTGTTATCTCATTGACTGCTGTGTCAGGTCCGTATGCGTTCCCTCCTCCATGCCTGCCTTGCCTGCCCAGCAACTCGGGATTGATGGCAGACAGAGGTCAGCACATAATCACCACTGATGAATATGGAGGAGGCGTGCTGCCTTTTTGCGCTTTGCACTGAGCAGTGCCCCACCCCAAAAAAAGATAAGGAGCCCTCCTCCACTGTGTCCTCAGGGACCCACTGACTCTCACCTCAAGGTTGGAGATAGAAGGTGGTTGTGTGGGTGTGACGCTTTGGATTGCACTTAATGAGAAGGCTCAGTCCAATTATTGGTTGACAGCCACCGCACCCAAAATGACCCTCATGGGAGAACATTTTGAACCGTCACCATCCAACCATACTGGTCCCCTTTCGCCCTGGAAGAAAGAACGGCCCTTTCTGCTGTTCAAAATTGAACCAGTCCTTGTATATATTTATTTACATGAATGGTAACCAGAATACGAGTCTGTGAAGCCTTTGACGAGAGTGCCCAAACAAATACAGCTTTTCATTTTCACATAGAAATCATTAAAATAGGACTGAAATAATCAAACAAGCTAAGAAAGTGCGTCTGAAGCAATTCAACATTGAAGATGTGCAGTGTCACCAGGTATCCATTAAGTCTAACAGGTGAAGGCTAAGTATCGTCATCAGTTCTCACAAATCCATCGTTGTTTAAGGGAACAGCTGTCATCGTTCCAGGCTCCAAAGGAGAGAGATGATTTGCCCTGGAATTCACCACAGTCCTGGTTCCGGAAGTTGTTAGGCTGCCCATTCTGCCAGAATCTGTCACCCAGAACATAACCTCAATTTCCGACATTAACGAAATGCTTCCATCCGGCCATATACATGTTGCATCACATTGCACTGCAGCTGCCTCCCCTCATTTACTTCTCCAAACCTTCTTCAAACTAAGTGAAGTAAAACCTGGAAGTGAGAACTTTGCTGGAAAATGTTGACATGTTCTAAAACTTACGCTATAGTGAGGTTGGTCCCATCCACCCAAATCCACGTTCCCTCCTTGATATGATCACTCAGACCAATCCATGCGTGCAGGCTACGCCCCAATAAACCATTAAGGAATAGCTGTTTGGGAAGACAACAAGCAAACCACCTTTGTGTAGCACAGGAGCTAAGTGAATGAACGCCTCATTGACATTGGAGTCTGTTGATCATACCTGTTCCTCTCTGTTGTTGATGACAACCAAATCCCCTCCTCTGTTGATGCAGTCCTGTCTGCCTTCAGCCCAGCTCTTACTCAAAGTTGACAAAAAGTAACAGTTGCTGGCAAACTTCTTCCAACCGACCCCACAGAGCATGGCTAGAGAATGTAAACAAAATAGAAAGATTAATGACGCCATCGGGCCATCACTGGACTGGTGTCCAAAGTACTTACTGCTCATCTTGGTGGTCATCTTGTCCACTGTCTTCTGAAGCGCGTACTTTTGTGTCTCCAGGCTGCTTTGATTTAAGCGGAGCTGCTCGTTTTCAACACGTACAGTGTTGCAGTCACCGTGAGTTGTTTGTCTTTGCAGCAGACTGTTCCTGTACTGACACAAGCTACTACTGAACCTCAGCACTGTGTAATTTCTTTCCAGTCGGTCCCTGTCAGCCTCCAGCAAAGTATAATTTCTCTGTAAATGGTCTCTGTCATTTTTAATATCGTTGTAGAGGGACTTTACCACATCTCTCTCAGCAGCCACTCTGGTCTTATTGGTCATTAGTAGCTGTTTCTCGTGAGCCAGGGATGCGTAACGGTTCTGTAACTGATCTTTCTCGCTTCCCAATGAGGAGTAACTGCGTTGTAGCCGATCTTTCTCGCTTTTCAGATCATTAAAGCGGGACATGCACTGATCTCTTTCAGTTGCCAATGTGGTTTTACTTGTCAGGAGGATCTGTTTCTCTTTACCGAGTGAATTGTAGCTGGTTTGTAACAGCGCCTTTTCTTTTAGGAGGGATTCATAACTGGCCTGTAACTGGTCTTTCTGGCTTCTCACTGAAGAGTAATTGCGTTGTAACTGATCTTTCTCATTTTTCAGACTGTCCAAGCGAGACCCCAGCAGATCTCTTTCAGCGGACAAGGTGGTTTTACTCGCCTGAAGGTGATCTTTCTCTTGAACCAGGGAGTCATAACTGACCTGTAACAGGTATTTGTCCTTCCTCAGTGCAGACTCACTGCGTTGCAACTGGTCTTTCTCATTTTTTAAATTTTCAAAGCGGGATTTGAAGTCATCTCTTTCTGCAGCCACATTTGTTTTATTAGTGAGCAGAAGCTCTCTCTCTGTCATGAGGAAGTTGTAACCGTTCTGTAACTCATCTTTCTCTTTAACAAGAGACTCGTAAGTGGTCTGTAACTGGTCTTTCTCCTTTTCTAGTTTGTTGAGGTGGGACTTCAACTCAGCCCTTTCAGCAGCCACAGTAGTTCGAAAACCTTCCTGCTCTTTAACGAGGGAATTGTAGCTGGTTTGTAACTGGTCTTTCTGCTGAACGAGGGATCTGTAACTAGCCCATAACTGGTCTTTGTCTGTCCTTAGAGCACTATTTAGGGTATGTAACACAGCATTCTCTCTATTTAGGAGACTGTAATTGGTCTGCAACTTATTATGCTCCTGCTTCACACTCTGGAAATTGGCCCTCAACTCATCTCTTTCGTCAGTCAAAACCACTTTGCTGCCGAGAAGGTGATCTCTGTCTGATGCCAAAGAATCGTAGTTGGTCTGCAACTGGTCTTTGTCACTTGTCAGGTTCTTTAACATCACTTCAAGCGTGTTCATATCGACATGGGCTCTGTCAGTGGGAGAGCTATTCTTGTAGAGATGGTGATCTGTCTCTTGAGCCTGGTGGTTGGATTTACCTTGGCTCTCTGTTGAAAAACCAGGCAATACCTCATCTGTGAAAATAGATTCAAAGTGTTGAAATCAGTGAAAACAATGTCCCTTACACTCATGCTTGCACATTTTGAGGGTGACGTACAGTTGATAAATTGTCCAATGTTACCGGCCAGTAGGACAGCGCACAGCAAACCAAGACACACAGTGACGCATCTGGATGACTTTTTTCTTTGTTGTAAGTTCACTGAATTAATTGAAAGGAAAGATATTGTGAGTTTACACCGTGTCACGGACGGAAATGGAACTGGGTGACCAAATGCAGCTTAGACCAGGGTTTATTGAGGGAAAACGTAGTTGGAAGGGAGGATGAGGGGAACAAACCAACAGAACCGACAAACTAACATAACTTAACGGAGACAGAATGACAGGGGTGACTGACAGACCAACTTGGAGAGGGACTAACCGAACCGAAAGACAAACCGACGAGACTGCAGGCGAGAGACGAGAACAATCCGACGGGGGAGTGAGGGGCAGACAGGACTTAAATACACGACAGGTAACAAGAGGCAGGTAACTGTGATTACATTGCTTGTGAGGTAACACAGGAGGGGCGACGCGTACAGAAACCATGGTAAGAAAACAACCAGGGACGAGTCGTGACACACCGAGGTTGGGCTATTGTTAAATCTTTTTCACTAAATATAGATAAATAAATGAATGAATAAATAAATACATATATAAATACAAAATACAATAGAAATAAATAAATAAAGAAATACTGTGTTGAACTGATTAATTTGTTGATTATTATTGTACATTACCTTCAGTGACGAGCCCCTGTATCGTTAAGTTCTTTGTTAAATAGCCGCATTCATCAAGTTCCATAGAATCCATGTTAATCTGTATTTTTTCTAGTTCAAAAAGGAGAAATCCATAGATTGATACAAAAAAAAGAATGTAGTCAGTTGTCACAGTTTTCAAACATTACTGACTGATTTTGTGATAATGGTATGATATGTCCTATTTAGTGACCATTGTAAAAAAAAGGTTGTAAACATTTTAAAATATAATAAAACCAATCAGTTTATTTAGCCTGAAAATTAAGACATATTTACTTTTTTTCACCTCCCTCCTTAAAAAAAAAAAAAAAACTCCACTTTTGAATGCAATAGTTTTTTTATGCAACAATATATTTATTAATGTTGCTGTTTCCTACTATTTCTTGTTTCACAATTACGGAATTGACACTTCATGTTTTACAATAGCTAATTTATGTCAGTGTACCATGATAAAGCCATGAAACGTCCTTACCTTAGATCCGTCTTGATAAAAAACTAGAAAGTTTTAGGAGTTCTGCTTTTACATTAAATCAGCAAGATTTTTTTTTTTTTTGCACCACAGGAATCATGAGTTTATCTGGGCTCTGATTGGCTGGATATGAACACATTTATATTGACTGTCCACAACAGTCCATGTAACTATGGTTCAATGACTTCTGGTCATCATTTCTAAGAAACACTTGAGTTTCTTTTTCCTTTCTTGACTCGATCAAGTCTTTCGCTTCCCTTTTTACCACACTTCAAATCTTTGCTCAGGTCAAGTGGAAAAAAAGTACTTGTTTCCCACAGATGAGCTACCATAGTCAGCTTTAACAGTCAACGTGTTACTCCAAGTGAATTATTTATTTTCAACAGTGAAGACAGAAACTTTGACAGAAACTCAAGATTCAGCAATAAAAAAATGATTTTGCAATAAAATCTACATTCTAGTACAAAAATTACAATAGCCAAGGTTCCTCTGAAATATTAATACTCTAGTCTACACTGTTTACGTATCCGTCCCACAGGCCATAGTTTGCCCATGTCTGGTGTAGAACATTGAGTGCGTTTGGAAATTAAATGGAGTGTCAGAGTGAATTTTCAAACAGGCCCAAAATGAAGTGAGAGTGCGAAGACAAATGGAGTCCAATAAGTTTTGAGGGTGGTGTTGAGATTTAACAGCCGGCTGTGTGGATCCTGGCAAAAAGACAAATAGGATTAAGTCACAGTTCATTACCAGATAGTGGAAGAAGCAGAATGTTTTAAATGCGGCAAGATGAGCCTCACTCCAGCACAGTAAATCAAATGTGGATCAAGGAGGAAACAGGCGTCGTGTTTTGAGTCGGACTTCAATCATCCCTTGATTGCAAACAGCCAACAACATGATTTAGTTTTCTTTGCAGGCCGCAATTAGACGCAGAAACATGTTCAGAGAAATATTCAAGTCTGAAGAAGATGGTTAAATGTTCCCTTTGGAACTAGGTTTATGATGTCTGTATCATTTCTATACAAAATTGTATTGATGAAGTACAAGAGGGATCCTCCTAGCGGCGATCTATTGTCTTATTTTATCCCCGAATTTGATATATTGTATAAAAGCTGGGTGATATGATGGAAATAGCAATAATTTGTGCGGGGAAATGACGAATAATGAACATGCATAGATAGCTAGGTATTCTTACTCCTTCAAATTACACAAGACGCAAAATAAATATTTTTGTATAGCAGTTTGTGAGTCTAAATTTGCATTGTCACCTCATCCAAACACATTGAAATGCAAGAATGAGAATCACAGATCTTTAAGTTATACTACGAATTGAACGTGAGAGACGGTTCAAAACGCTCTGATTGGCTGGATATGATCGGGACAACTTAGAACATTGTAGTATATTATACTGAATATATTTAATGTTTTGCATCTTGATTTTGACTTTTGAGAGCTGCGTAATAAATGTTTGTAACATCTCCGTTCCTTTAATCAGTTTCTGTCTCTTGATTCTTATTTGAAAATTGTTGGCTATCTACATCTTCTGAGTTTACATTTAAAAAATTTGTATTGCAGCACTACTAAATTTTTTTTTTTTTTTTTTTTTAGCTGCTACGGGTCTGTTTGTCCCCTCACAATAGTGTGTTGTGTTTTTCATAATAAAAAAATCCATTGTCATAATAAAGGCTATTTTATACATACCACAATAACAAAATATATCATGACATAATGATAGTCTTCTCAAATCTGAATATGGTTAATAACTGTTTGGTTGATTTTCTATTCCAAAACTCAAAAATAACTCTTATATTCCTATAGTTCTGGATATTATGTAATCTGCGTAGTCCCTCAAATTTCTCAACTTAGTTTTTTCATCACACGCTGCTCCTACTAATAAGGCTTTGGAAACTGCTTTTTGAACTGAAGGAGGACCCATAGAGTGCTGTTAGAACTCATAAAGGTTCTACGTGTTGTGATGATCATGTGACTCATGCGTCGTTCGCCTCCACACACCAAGGCTTTGTTCACCACATTCCTCCACTTTGATTGACACCTGTTGTCACTGAGTCACAGGTACAGGCCTGGTCTTAACATTCCCGCCACCTGCAGTCTCCAACACCCTTCAACACCCCCGCTCAGCTGGCTTTACAAAGAGGCTGTGGCGGTTAACAATACAACAGTTTCAAGTCAATGAACCAAATCTGCTTTGAGTCTTTTGTGTTTCTAGCAAGTCTGCTCCATCAAGTCAGTGAACCAAATCATCTGAGTCTGCAGTTTTTGTGTTAAATCTACGTACTTGAGTCAGTAACCCAATTTAACTTAATCTTTTCGATTTCTGGGGGTCCACTTGCTTGAATGTGTTGCCTGATTGAACTGAATCATTTGAGTCATCCATGATTCTTGTAACTTTGCTAAATCGAGTCAGTTAAGTAAATTTCGGCAGTGTTACTGGTGGGTCAGGTACTTCAAGCCAGTTTCCCGAGTCAACAGAATCAGTGGTGTTGAGGATGTTAACTCGAGTCAGTCACATGATTACACTGAATCATCGGGCTTTCCGGTAAATCAGCTAACTTGAGTCATTCACCCAAATCAACAAAATCATTTGCGTCTTTGGGGTTTGCAGGTGTGTCCACTAGTTGTTCAGATTTCTGATTCAACTGAATCAACTGAGTCAGCAGTGTTTCTTTCGACTCCACTAACTAGTTAGTCACCTGATTCAAGTGAATCACTGATTTCGCTGTTTCAAATGAGTCCACTTAAACGGATCAGTATACCAAATTAGACTTTGCTAACTCACCTTGTGTATTGTGATCTCATCAGGACCACGATTGTTTTAAGTCACGATGAGTCTAGTCATCTAAGGTAACTAACTGTTCAATGCCCAAGATTCACACCAGAATTCTTAATATTTGAATCACGGATGTAAATATTTGGGGTGCTGAATCCTTAGTTTGATTCAGTTACTTAATTGCTACAGTTCTCAGTTACTCCCCACCAAAATTATTCGGCCCGGACGTCTGTTAGCTTGGATTCTGCTGCCAAAGTAAGTGAACATGATTTTCACACTCCCACAATTACAGGGCTGGGAGACATAGCCAGATATGTTTCTCTTCAACCAGGCCATGCGCAGTCCACAACTTTTGGATTCCCAAGACAGGTTCAACAAGGGGCGTCCATTGGCTTTGCAAATACACAGCATCATTGGCAAAGATCTCACGTGTTGGAGAAAGTCAGAATTACCATGAAATTTGCTTACTAACTTATTCAACCAATCATAACGATATGATTGGTTGAATGAGGCGGCAGGTGGTGATGGAGGTGGGTGGCACAGCAGTAACCTGAGGGCCTTGGTTCTCAAAGCGGCCCCACCAAACGCTCCATCTGACTCATGATGAGACTGCCTCAAGGAGATCAAACACTAATCTCTCGCTCATCACGGAGGCCTAAACAACCCCCGTAAGCCTCTCTTTTAATTATCCCAAAACACACTGACAGTTACCACAGCACAGTTTTCTCGTGAGTCATTTCATAGAGCGGCGGCCGACTGTTTCGGCTTCTGGCCTAAAGGCTTCCCTCCACGGTGGCCCTGAACTGGACTGACAGAGGAATCATGTTGGTGGGTGGGCGAGAACACAATTTCAAACATCCAAGGTCGTTATTTCATCGGAGGGGCTGAATAGTTTCTTATGTGAATGTCCCACGATGAGCAGGAGTGGAAAGGCTTGAATAGATAAACTGTGTGACTAAAGATTGTTGGTTCTCTATGGGGAAGCCAACACCTTCAGCGTCTAAAAGTTTTAATACATTGGTTTTGGTATACAATTGTATTGCCCAACTTCACAAGCAAGGAAACCTTTGTTTTAATTTTCTTTTGTTTTGTGTTGCGTTTCAGATATCGTATTTTCCGCACTATAAGGCGCACTGGATTAAAAGGCGCACCTTCAATGAGTGGCCCATTTTAAAACTTTGTTCATATATAAGGCGCACCGGATTATAAGGCGCATAGAATAAATAACTCAACCTTGCTCAAACGTTAATGCAATCACAATATAGTAACACTCGAAATAGTGAAAACAATAACAATATATCAATAACTCAACGTTGCTCAAATGTTAATATCACACAACACCCAAAATAAACACGTAAAGCTTACTTTAATAAGTTAGTCCTCATCCACAAATCCGTATTGGTCCATATATAAGGCGCATTATAAGGTGCACTGTCGGCTTTTGAGAAAATTGGAGGTTTTCAGGTGCGCCTTATAGTGCGGAAAATACGGTTCTAATAATGAGGGCCACAGTTTCCGAGCGAATCAATCAATCAATCTGAGTTTATTTTTGCACAAATATTTCTCCTTCTCTCGTACAAAGAATTTGTATTTTTGCCACCTCATGCTGTTTGTAGCAGATGTACGAACCATTCCCTCCACGTGAGCCTTGTTAAAATCACTCGCATGTCCTCCGGCGTCGCACATCACGTGTATGAAACGGCGACCCCAGGTTATTACGAGTGTGTCAACGTGCAGAGAGCGCCTTCTGCGTCAGCCAAGCGTGGCGCATCGATCCGAAAAAGCTGGAAAACAAAAGATGAAACGTGATCGTGCCATCTTGATGGCATAGATACGGTAAGAGCGATGTTGCGACGGAGCGGGACACTTAATACCTTATCATGCTTGGCGGAGGGGGACATTCATCCCTGGGAATGCGGGAGTGATAAAAGTGGATTTATGGCCCATTACGAACGCTGCAGGCACACACTGTTGAAACATTATTTGCTTTTCATTGTTCATACATGCAGTAGGTTGCCAGCTCGTTTCGACTCATACACTTTTGCGCAGGGGAGTAATGAACCTTTAACTTAAAAATGAAGTGCACCTAATTATGATTGGTTATGTCTCATCCTAATAGAAGGGAAAGCCAGTGAAAGCAAAAGATTTTCCTGTCAGTGTCCAGTGGGAACTACCTTCCCTGTTTTTGAAAAACTTTACCCACAAAGTCTTGCTAAAGTAGGGCTGACGTCAGTGAAGTCACTTGAGACTGATCTGGATTCGAGTGCAATTTGAGTCGTGGGAGTTCATGCCCTGAACGGGGATAGAATTGGTACAGTCCCGTTCACTCGTTCAATTTACTCTAGAGTCTCCCTGTCTGTACTTTTTACTTATTTATCTCAATGTAGACATTATATGAAGATTACAAAAGGACATTCTGGAGAATTCCAATCTGAATTCTTTGGATGATAGAGAGATGAACTTCACAGGCCTTGAGATTCCATGTTAAGTCTTCTTGAGAGTGAGGTACCAAACTGGAAAACACAAAACGGAACAAGGCAGCAGCAGCACATGGTCTCCTCAGGGTTCTATTAAAAAGTCAAAATGAAGACAAGAGCTACTAAACTCCAGAGTGGAAAGCATGCAAAACAGATTAGTTCAGTGTTGGAAACTGCACAAATCGCGACCTCGGTAGAATGACCCCCCCCCCTCATCCCCAATCTTCTTTCCTAATGGAGCTGAGTGTGAAGGTTCTGTCAGAGCTTATAAGGAGATGGACGTTTTCTTTCAAAGCGGGTCTCCCCATAAGAAGGCTTTTTCCAAACATAGCTTGAGGCTCGAGTGCAGATTCTGATTTATGCTTCCTTTAGACGCTTCGCAATCAACGAGGGATTCGATACCGTAAACGCATCTGATGTTGAGTTTGACTTAATGCGTGCCTCGGGGATTCGCCTGCACCTCTACTTACCATTCGTGACACACGATCGCTAGATTGAGCGAGTCCACTCGGTTCCTTTGGCCCCAAGTCAGAGATTTTCTTTTACACGTATATTTAATGGCACGACGGTTGCACTTTGACAGCGATTATCTTGACAAACATGACATGATAATCGCAGCACCGGAGAAGATGTTTAAAATTTGACGGCTGAATGTAAAGAAATGATTTACATGCTTACAAGCCATCAATTTTCAGTAATGCATGTTTGTATTTCTGGGAAGTGTCCTAGGAGCTTTGATGATGAGGATCTTCAAACCTTTGGGAATTATTGTTAAACAAGCACACTGATGGTTCATTATTAGCCATCTATATACAGCCTTTATATCCTGTCTTCATATCTCCTCTCGGACTATTTGTCCCTTGATCCATCTTTCTCTCCATCATATTTCCAGTCTTCATTTGTCCATTCATAAATAAGACCTTTGAAATTCAACTTAAAAGTTAAAAGCAAATAAAACTATCATAAAACATCCAAATCTATTTTTAACCTAGTCCGTTCACCGAGTGACCTTTATCTGTCTGTCAAGTCATCTGTCTTTGTATCTGTCCCTCTGTCCATCAGGATACTTATGTGACCATTAGCAAAAAGGCACATTTTAAAAACTTTACAGTGCGGTCCAGTCACGACCTTCTTTGTTTTATTTACGTTTAACATTTGTTCTGTTCATGACTTCAAACTGTACAAAGACCGAGATGCAAACGGAAATGATGACGCTACGAGCGAGGATGTTTAAAACAATGCAACCGTGACACCTATCCGTCGTTGTTGGTATTACACTCAAGCGTTCTCGTTACGGTACCTTAGTCTAAAAACTTAACTATTATGTTATGTTGTTGAAATGTTCTTAACCAATTTACAGACCCTTTACAATGAATTATATCTTTATTTGTAATTGATCTATTAAAAAGAAACAAACAATGTTAAAAATACTTGAAAAATTGGTTGAATCAATGAATTAAAGATGTTCAATATAGAATCATATTTTGAACTTAATATTTTATAAATTAATTTATTTGAAATAAAATACATTTACTGTATATTATTTTTTTCTATCGATGACGAATCGGCCAGTAAGGCAATACTAGTGTTATTATTATTGTAATGATCATTTATTTATTTATTTATTTATTTATTTATTTATTTATTTATTTATTTATTTGATTGATTGTTGATAATCCCGCTTTTCAGGTTCATTTTCATACTGTACAAAACATTAAATCAGAACATAAATGGAAAAGGGTATTTTGATAATTTATTTAGCCTTTAAAATGAATAGTACTGTTAGAAAAGAACTCTGGCACTTGAGCGAGGAAGCTTGAGCTATGCCGTTATAATTTATGTTGGGAAAATAAACACATTTACAAAAATCACGACACACACACGCACACACATACACACACACGAAAGCACATTGAGAAAACCAAAACAAATATATAAAACAAAAGACTATTTATAAATAAATGAGGGCCATATGAGCACATTTCGGTAGCACCGCTGATCAGTGATAAATATCAATCATTGAAAAATTGGTCTCCATAACTTTCCGAGTGTGCAAAGACGGATTGACTGCTTACCAAAGTTACAACTGTAAAGGGAAAACCGACTAAAATAGGTCTGCACTCTTGTCTGGAAAAGATTTTTAGACTTTATTTACAGACCTGTTCCATCTGTTTTTATCGTTGATCCAACTTGTGGTCGTGGACCATCTATTTGTGTCTTTATTACTGCTTAATCATGTGTATTCGGGTCCTTGTTTCACTTGTTGGACCATCAACGCCATTGTTAATCCTTTTCCTGGATTCATTTTTATTATTTGTTCTCTACTGTTTCAAGTTTTTTTTTTCCTGTTCCTGACCTGTTCATTTGGGTCTTTTTTTTTCCTGTTCTCATGAACTGTTTGTGAAGGCTGTTTACTGATGTTGTCCTAAAATGATGCTTATTCCAAATAAAACAACACAAGCAGTCACTCCAGCAAAAGTGACCTGCCTTCCTGCTTGCGAGCTGGCCGGCTTAGTATCCGACTAATTCTTCTCACGTGTCCTGTGGGACATAATCTGCTTTGACGCTCTTGCCATCTTGTCTCTCTTCTTGCCTGTTTCAGTTCATCCTTAATTCAATTACTGGAGTTGACTCATGTCCTACTTTGCATCCAGATAGAAAGTGAGCTATCTCAACGCGGCACTAAAAACATTGGTAGCATTAGTACTAACACTACTATCATTGGTAACTTTAGTAACCTTGGTAACAGCAGTAACTGAGAGCATTAGTCATAACAATGAATTGTTATTTATACTTTTAATTTTTTTTTTTAAATTTCATCTCATTTGCATTCATTATTCATTTGGATTGTTGATCCTGTTCCTGGACAATCCATTTTTTAAAATGTATTATTATTTTTTTACATTTCTTCCTGTTCCTTCACCATTCATTCATTTTTTCTTGTTTCAGATGATTGCAAGTTAACTTTGAGATCAATTTATTAGCAATGTGACATACATTTAAATGTAACGATGGATTAAAGTTTTTAGTTTTCAATTCTTTTTTTACATTTTGATCATTAATAAAAACATATTTTCACCTTGATTTACATTTTTTATACCTGAAATACATCTCGATGTGATTTAACTGTTGCTGTAGCACGTTGTAACCGCTTAGTGGTGCTACTGATCAATTTTTAGAAGTGCCCCATGATCATCTAACCCTGCGTTTGTCATGGAAAATGTATTTTATTACTGGCGTTAAAAATATAAATAAATAAATAAATAAATAAATAAATAAATAAATAAATAAATAAATATTGGACAGATGGATGGTTTCAAGCTGTTACATCAAATTAACCAACCAATTATGTCGTTTTTCTTTGCACATGATAATTGCATTTAAAAAAATGCAACGTATTTTCTTTCATATTGTAAATTGTTAAAATGTGTGATTATTAGCAACATTCTTATCTTTGTTTCCTGCTTTAATCTTTTGAAAAGTTATTTATTTTGCGTTTTGTGAGTTTCAAAACACTTTACACTTTTAAAAGGCGTAATAATGAGTTGTATGAGGGGTGTAATAACCAGCGTGCAGCATGATTGACAGCTCCTGCAGTAGCAAGAACAGCGTGTGTGTGCGTGCGTTTATACGTGAGCGTGTCAGTGCGCGTGTGCATGTAACAATGGAAAGTGACGGAGGCGGTGCGAGCGCGCTCAGCTCCGTCCAATAGGATTGTCGCTGGGAGGGAGCTTGCCCCGACTCCAGCTTTGTTCTAACTTTTTCTAGTGTGACTTTGCCGAGTAGCGGCGCAATGTTGAGTGCAAGCGCAAGTGGTCCGTTATTCTTTTCCCTCCAGGGCAGTGCGCCGCTCCTCGCTCCTCTGATCCACTTTTACGCACGGATACTTTGAGTGACATTTTGACGCACCTTTTTGGAGGGGATAAAGGGAGGTGGGGAACTTTCTTGTATGTTGCAGGAATGCTTTTCACCATCCCGTGGATGTTGCATTGATGAGGAGCACACATCACTGCAGGAGTTGAGTGCTCAAAAGAACATCACCATTGAAAGTTAAGTTTCCACTTTCCTCGAGTTTGGATTATAATAATGGTCTAGTGTGGATGCTTCAAGCTGCACCGGGCTGGCTGACCTGACCATGGCGCGGCTTCACTCGCTCCTGCTGCTGCTGTGGACTCTGTCACGCTACTCGGCGTCCATGCAAGTCCGCCAAGAGTTCCGCGTGCTGGAGGAGCAGCCCGCGGGGAGCTACGTGGGTCAGATAGAGACCCGCGCTGGTTTCACGTACCGCTTCAGCGAGAGCCACAGACTTTTCGCCATCAATGGCAGCACTGGGGTGATTTCCACTTCGTCGGTGGTGGACAGGGAGCTGCTGCAGAGCGATGTCATCAACGTGGTGGTGCTCTCCAGCCAGCCGACCTACCCCACGGAAGTCAGGATCGTGGTGTTGGATATTAACGACAACGCACCTGTGTTCCCGGACGCATCCATCATGGTGTCCTTCAAGGAGGACGCCAGCAGCGGCCGCCAGGTCATCCTTGACACAGCCACCGACTCTGACATTGGGAGTAATGGCGTGGACCACACCACTTATAGAATCGTGAAGGGCAACCAACAGAGGAAATTCCGCTTGGATATTACTGTCAATCCCAGTGGTGAGGGAGCATTCTTGCACCTGGTGTCGACAGGGGGCCTGGACCGGGAGCTCACGCCCTCCTACCAGCTCCTGATCGAAGTGGAGGACAAGGGGGACCCGAAGAAATTTGGCTATCTCCAGGTGAACGTCACCATCCAGGATATTAACGACAACCCGCCTGTTTTTGAGCGTGAACAGTACCAAGCGAGTGTGTTTGAGGACGCCGCTGTCGGCTCCAGCGTCCTGCAGATCACTGCGTCCGATCAAGACGACGGGACCAATGCGGAGATCAGGTACTTCCTAGACGAGGGCACCCCCTTCCAAATCGACCCCAAAGATGGTACCGTTATCATAAAGCAAAGTTTGGATTATGAAAGTAAGAAGGAGTATTCGTTGACGATCCACGCGGTGGACAGTGGGGCGCCTTCGTTGTCTGGTAGGACGGAGGCCACCGTCAAATTGTTGGACGTGAACGATAATGATCCTGTGGTAAAATTCAGGTACTTCCCCACCACATCCAAGTTTGCATCTGTCGATGAAAATGCACAAATTGGCACAGTTGTAGCGCTGCTCACAGTGTCCGATTCCGACTCCCCCGCTGCCAATGGAAACATCTCTGTGTCCATCCTAGGTGGTAATGAGCAAAGGCACTTTGACGTGCACACATCCCCTGTGCCCAATCTGAGTTTGATCAAAGTGGCCAGCGTGTTGGACAGGGAGCGAATTTCCTCGTACAACCTAACTGTGTCAGTGTCGGACAATGGCAAGCCGCTGGCGCGCTCATCTTTTGCTAGTCTTGTAATATTCGTCAATGACATCAATGACCACCCGCCGATATTCCAGGAGGCGCTGTACAGAGTTGATATCAGCGAAGATATCCCCAAAGGCAGCTACATAAAAGGGGTCTCTGCAACAGATGGCGACTCTGGGCAGAATGCCAACCTGCGCTACTCGCTGGTGTCTGGAAACGCTTTGGGCTGGTTCTCCATCAGCGAAAACAGCGGCCTTGTTACCAGCTCCGCTTTGTTGGATAGGGAAGTTGCGTCCCAAGTTGTGCTTAACATTAGCGCCAAAGACCAGGGGCTTCAGCCCAGGATTTCCTACACTAAACTCATCGTGAGCATCACTGATGTGAATGATCAAGTGCCCACATTCACACAGAGTATGTATCACGTTTCCTTGGTGGAGCACGCCCCCGCTGGCACTGAGCTGCTCATGCTTTCAGCCTCCGATGACGACCTGGGCGAGAACGGGACAGTGCGTTTCTCATTTGATAGCGAAACGGCGCCTGGCATTCGCGAGCTGTTTCGCCTGGACGCCGCGTCGGGGCGTTTGAGCACAGCCGCAGAGCTAGACAGAGAGGATGAGGCCTCCTACTTGCTCCACATCCAAGCAGCAGACACAGGCACGCCCCCGTTGCACTCTGTTGGAAAAGTCAACATCACCCTGAGGGATATCAATGACAACAGGCCCGTTTTTTACCCTGTGCAGTATTTTGCAAATGTGAAGGAGAACGAGCCCCCGGGGACTTACGCCACTGTGGTTTCCGCCTCAGACCCTGACTTGGGAAACAACGGCACAGTTAAATACATCATAACGGCAGGCGACACCTCCAAATTTCACATTAACAGCAACACAGGTAAAATCACCACGCTGGCATCGTTGGATAGAGAAGTGAAAACCACTTATCAGCTGCAAGTGACGGCTGCAGATGGCGGTGGGCTGCGCTCGCACGCCCACGCTATTGTCACTGTGACTGTCATAGACACGCAAGATAATCCACCTATCTTTAGCCAGAGAGTTTACAGCTTTGTCATGTTTGAGAACGTGGGCACGGGAACTGTCATAGGGACTGTGTCGGCCACCACTCTAGATCTGAACTCTAATATTTCTTATCTTATCACCTCGGGGGACCAGAGGGGGCTTTTTGCCGTAAACGCAGCAGGTCAAATCACAGCATCCAGTCAGATAGATCGAGAAGAGCAGGGTTTCTATCACCTGAAGATCGTAGCCAGAGCAGGTGAGATCACCGGTGAAGCCTTTGTCAACATCACAGTTAAAGACTTGAATGATAATGCCCCCCACTTTATTCACTCTGTGGAGCATGTGAGCGCCGTGGAGAACTGGAGCACAGGTCACGTAATATTCCAAGCCAAGGCATCTGATCCGGATGAAGGCGCCAATGGTGTGGTGGTCTACAGCCTCAAGCAAAACCCCAGAGGTCTGTTTCACATTCACGAGAAGCACGGCCTCATCACCCTGACTGGACCTCTGGAGGTCACCACCTCGTCCTACGAGATCGAGGTCTTGGCGTCGGACACGGGGGTTCCCCGGCACACCTCCAGTTTGGTGCTCATGGTCAGCGTTTACGACGTCAACGACAACTCCCCTGTGTTCGGCCAGTTCTCCTACGACGTCGCCATCCTGGAGTCAGAGCCTGTCAACAGCCGCTTCTTCAAGGTGGAGGCCACCGACAAAGACTCGGGTCTCAACGGGGAGATCATGTACGACATCATTGGTGGCAACACTGGGGACATCTTTGGCATTTTCCCAGATGGGCAACTGTACATTAAAGCAGAGCTGGACCGGGAGCTGCAGGACAGGTATAACTTGGTGCTTGTAGCGACAGACCGTGCCGTGGAACCGTTAAGTGCCACCGTCAATGTCAGCGTGACCCTAGACGACGTCAATGACAACCGCCCCCTGTTTAACAGCACCAATTACGTCTTTCACTTTGAAGAGGAACAGGCGAGGGGCTCGCTGGTGGGCTTGGTCCACGCCGAGGATAAGGACTTTGGGCCAAACAGTGACATCAGATACTCGTTTGAGACTTCGCAGCCCAACTTCGAGCTGAACGCAATCACAGGGGAGTTGACGAGCACACTGCGATTGGACCGCGAGTCGCTCGTGAGACAACGAGGCGCCGCTGCCTTCAGCTTCGTTGTCATCTCGGCTGACCAGGGTCTCCCTAAACCCCTCAGAGACCAGGCCAAAGTTCAGGTTTACATACGAGACATCAATGACAACGCACCCAAGTTCACCAAAGACATTTACCAGGCCTCCATCTCTGAGTCGGCGCAGAACATGACCCAGCTGCTGCGCGTCTCAGCTTCTGATGTCGACGAAAACAACAATGGACTGGTCCATTACCGCATCGCTGAGGGGAATGAAGAGGGACAGTTTTCCATTGATGGCAGCTCAGGACAAATTACGTTAGTTGGCAAGCTGGATTATGAATCGACAGCTTCCTATTCTCTGAAAATAATCGCTGTTGATGCTGGCGTCGTGCCTTTATCCTCTTCCTGTATGCTTAGCGTGAAAGTGCTGGATGAGAATGACAACTCCCCGACTTTCCCCAAATCTTCACTGTCTGTGGACGTGCAGGAAAACATGAGGATCGGTGAGCTGGTGGCCTCAGTGACGGCAAGTGACGCTGACTCGGGCCCAAATGCCGATATAACGTACAGCATCACCGCCACAAACAACCACGGCACGTTCAGCATCAGTCCCAACACGGGCAGCATCTTCCTGTTCAAAAAGCTTGACTACGAAACGCAGTCGTTTTATAAGCTCAACGTCACGGCCAGGGACAACGGCCGTCCCCAGCGCTCCTCTTCAGTTCCTGTGATCATTCATGTGAGGGATTTCAATGACAACCCCCCCATTTTTACCCCCGGGGACATCTTCAAATCCATCCCAGAGAATCTACCCATCTCGGCCTCTGTCATGACCATCACAGCTCACGATACGGATGCGGACATCAACGGACAGTTGGAGTACTCCATTGTTCAGCAGGTCCCAAGGGGAGGCCACTTCAGCATTGACCCAATCTCCGGTCTCATCTACACCGCCAAGGAGGTGGATAGGGAGTTTTCAAACTTGTTCGAATTGACAGTAAAGGCCACTGACCAAGCTGTGCCATTTGAATACAGACGTTTTGCTCTTAAAAATGTCACAATATGGGTCACGGACATCAATGACAACATCCCCACTTTTGTGTCCCAGAATGCCCTGGTGGCTGAGCCTAACATTGTAATCGGCTCCATCCTGACAACAGTTGTGGCCTTTGACCCCGACGAGGGGGAAAACGGGGAAGTCGAGTACGAGCTGGTGGAGGGCGACTCGGACACATTCATCATGGACCGCTACAGCGGCGACATCCGCCTCGCTTCGCAGCTTGTGCCCTCTCGCCTCGTGTACACACTCACCGTGTCGGCCACCGACCACGGCAGCGAGCGCAAGACCTCCAGGACCGACATGACTATCATCCTCCAGGGCCTGGATGGCCCCGTGTTCACACAGCCCAAGTACATCACCATCCTCAAGGAGGGCCAGCCACCCGGCACCAACGTCATTTCCCTGGACGCGGCCAGTCCGAGAGCTTCCGGCGGGAAAGTGGAGTACTTCATCGTGGCGGTGCGCAGCGGTGGGAAAGCCGCAGGACGCCTCTTCACTATCGGACGCCACACCGGAGTCATACAGACGGCGGCGGAGCTCGACAGGGAGAAGGGCTCTGACCTCTACCTGGTGGACGTGTACGCCATTGAGACGGACGCCAAGCAGCCCAGAACGCAGCGAGCCGAGGTGAGTACACCACAAGCACTATTTTTTTATCAGCTCTATTTGTTGTGAGGGTTCATGAACTCATGCACTGCCATCTGTCTGACATATTAATGAGATCAAGACGCACACTGGAATCGGAGGAAGGCGACACACACACAGTCCAAGTCACACACACCAAAGAGGCCACTTAATGCATTTGTCCGCTCAATTATTCACATTCTACACGCAGCTTTTTGGTTAAATATACATTTTGTTGGTCGCCCTATAAGACGACCATGTTCTCTGCCATCGGTGTCACCTTATTTCCAAATAGGGATACGACTGATGAAAAACAAGTCCCAGTAGAACAAGGGTGGGCAAACTTGTGCCACATTTGATTTTTAAAAAGTACGGTTCGGGCTAACTATTTCATGGATGAGGTATAAAAGTAAAATGCCAATGTAATAATAATAATAATATTAAATAAAACAATAATAATTCAAATAAAATGTTCACTTTTTTTCATTTAGTTAGTTGTAATAAATATACATCATAAATAAATGAATAATACATAAGTATATTTTACTGACCAATTTAAGGATAAATGGCAAAATGAACACAAAAGACTACATACGTAACTCTTAATGTAATTGCATAGTGTGCATGTGTGTGTGTGTGTGCACCAGTTTTACTTTTGAGCCTTGGGGTTGTTTTGGCACTGGGGGTGGTCCCGGCTGGTTTCGTGATATGACTGAGAAGTTCTCCACAGGCAATAAGTGACCATTAAAATCGGACGACCTCTTAAGCCTTGCTGAGACTGTGCCGAGGGCAGAGAGGGTGAAACCAAAGCTTTGGCCTGGTGTTTGTGTTCATGACGCACCTTCTTGAGGCAATTGTGCGTCAGAATGAGAGACGATATGAGACGATATGTTGTTGCAATGCTCTGTTTTGAATCATTGGTGATCAATCTAACAATGTGTTTATTATTGCGGTTATAGTGTGACAGCTGGTTCTAATATTTACTGTATTTTGCGATACGAAGGCGGTCAAAATATTAGAAACAGCTGCTGGTATGATGCAGACTTATTGTCAAACCATAACTCCTCGGTGGTAGGTGACACTAATGGACCCAGCCTGGCATCCAAACAGTTGTAGTTGATGTCACAACAATTAGTGCGAGCATATTACAGGCTAACATGCTAGCTAATCAGCCTATGTGAGGGTTTGTGCATCACTTGAAATGTACAATAAAAATCAGATAAAAGCATTAATATAATGTAATCCAGCCTTGGTTTGCTGAATGTTTTGCTTAGGCCAGTTCAGAAATATCAAGTGTTCCTTCCTTCCCTTCGCCCTCAGGCCTTCCCGCTTTGCACACTCTGGGCTCTTAATGAGACGTCATTCCCAGACTTTCAAATTGGAGGTGCTTGAACTTCATCACCCCTGCTCGGCACGCCGAGATGACTTTACCTTATCCCGGCTCATCTGACCACATTACGAGAAGCGTGAGATCCAATAAAATGTCCGAGTATGTAGTTCACATGTGGAAATGTGCTCCGAATTTTTTATTTTTTTTGTCCCGCAGTTTTTTTTTTTTTGCAGTGTAAACCGTCCGACTTAGACTAATGTTTTTCCAGCGCAAATGTTTATATGGCAGATACTTGCTAACAATTGGAGAGAGTGGTGGTTGGGAGTCGAGTTGAGGGGTGATGACCTTGTCGCGTTTCCCTTCATTGATTGGTCACATAACGGGAAGTTGCTTGTAAACCTGCAGTACAAACTTTCTTTCCTTATTAAGTGTGTGCTCGGATTTGTCATTGTGGGTCCGTACATGACGTACTGAACAAATTGAAAAAAAGTTGGATGCAATGAGCGCTTGATTTACTTGCGCTATTTTTCCGAAGAATGGAATTTCATGTTGAATCCGAGTCTTTGTGCTGCTTCCTGGCAGGGCAGTTGCCTTCTTGGCTGTAATGTATCCATTGTTGCGGAATGCTTTGTCATAGTGTTACGAAGGATGTTTTTTTAAATTTGTTTTTATTTCGATCCAAGTCGACAGTCATCGCATCCTGAAATGCTGCGGTGGAAGGAATCGTGTCTTTTCGTTTGTTTGGATTTTGAACCTCCCCATAAAAATGAATGGAAATCATCCTTGCCATTTGTCATCTTCAAAGCCATCAATTAACTGCACAGTCAATATTTCAAAGGGGGACATACAGTATTGTGCGAAATGTATTGTATACAAATAGATGAGTCTCTGGAGTGCATTTCCAGCCATCAAGTGGGAAAGGGAAAAAAAACCAAGTAAATCTTTTGTTTGCTGATTGTATCTGAAAATTGCTTTGGTAGTTTTGTTCGAGTGCTGTTGATCTACACAGTATGGATGAGGAGGGATGAACATGTTTTGCTCTAGAGTGAATCTCAATGAGACTCTAATAGCACCATAAAAATTTGTCAAAGACTTCCAGCAACAATTTTGAAATTTGAACCTCCTACCAAAGTGATTTTTATCTACTGAACTTTGAACATAATAAAAAGCGAAAGTCTTGCAAAACACCAAGAACAAATCTAATCACATAATTTTTTGCGTAACTTTCCTTGTGAATTGATTCCCAGAATTTCAGTCATATTTTGAATGTTCTGACGTCGGGTCGACTTCTAATTTTAGTGTTGCAAAAAGCCAAAGACTGGGTTGCTCCTTTTGAACTGAGGTCTTGCATGACATCATGAATTAAGCTCGTTTAAATATTTCTTGCAACTTTAGAGGTGCACGATTTTCCCCAAAGAGGAAGAAGAGAGATGAATATCGGGTTATTTTCACTTCCTACTTTGTTCCACTTTGGCTGAAAAAGAACAAAGCACAAAATAACCCTCATTTGACTGACTTTTAACTTTAAGCAACTCATCAAGTGGACAAGTGTTTAAAATGAGGGAAAATTTGACTATGTGGATCATTTCCAATATTTTCCAGCATTCTGCGTCTGCACACACTTTCATATCCTGACATTCAGGCCTTTCCAATTCCACTGCTACTGATGTTTTTCCCCCCCTAACTAAATCTCGATCAAGTGGCACATCAGCTCGTGTCCCTCCTGCTCTGTAAGTCATTGTTCGCCTCCAAAGTAAACACAGCCAGGCTTTCCTTTTTGCCTCTGTAGATAAACAATCCAGCAGCAGCAGCGGCATTTTTTTTCTTTCCTTTGTTATGTTTTGGTCAGTGCCAACAGCGTCTCGACTTGGCAGATCTATGAGTAAAAAGAACATAGATAGATGTAGAACTTTTGGATGGACGCTCAGGCCTGGGTTTGAGCTGTGAGCTTGCTTGAAGAGGCAAAGAAAAGACTCTTGGAGTTGTGGGTTTAAAGGGGAAAGGGTGTGTGTGTGTGAGTGTGTGTGTGTACGTGTGTGAGGGAGGAGGTGGAGCGTGGCATGGAAACATTTTAGTGCCAGATGCAGACTGCGTTGCAAGGGATTGTGGGAGAAAAAGACAAAGCTAGCTTGCTATTTTTGTGTCATTATAGTCATTTTAATGCCTCTTTGCTTTGATGCTTAAATTCCTAGTACAGTAAAAAAGAAATGTGACAAACCACAGAGAATATTGTTGCAGTCCAACCTTGCCAAATTTCAACGATTACAAAAATTGCCAAGCGTAAAACGCAGCTTGTTGGAAAATTGCTGTGGACGTGTCCACTGAATGTGCTGCAATTATACCCAACTCAACTGTCAATCAAATACCAAAACTACAACCTGAAAAATGGATGCTACTTGGTAATATCAGTTTGCCGTGGAGCTTGCAGCAGCTAGTTGATTTGCTGGAGTAGCGAACTTTATAAAAAAGTGTCGTCATACCCCGGCGATGATTGATTAAAAAAATCCTACCTGCACATTACCATTCCCGACTTCTCATAATCAAGTTGGCCGCGCTCGAGTGAAAGCGAAGCTTGGTAACTTTAAATTACTCTTCTTGTTCTGATTGCAGAAACAAAGAGAAAAATCTCCTCGCTGCTTTTTTGATCAGAGTGCAGACCACAAGAGAAAGAAAGAAAAAAAAAACAAGGAACTCCCAGTGGAGATGAATTCTGTTTGTAAGAGGCAGGAACTTGCAGACTCTTTTACTGCCACTAAATGACGCGTGACAATCAAAAGTCACACAGGGAGAAAAATGCAGTGCTGAGCACGCATGTGTGTTATTTTAACCGCGGTTTAGCCCGCATTGACTCAGTTTGAGAAGCAGAGAGGCAACGAATTCAAACGTCACCTTGAATTCCACTCGGAATTGCTAGCCAAAGGAGCATTAGCGGCCAATCTTGATAATTATGTAATGTTGTTAACGGAAAGTTTTTTTTTCTTAATTAAAACGGGTAAAAGAAAGAAATAGAAATATTTGATTTGGATAAAGAGGTACTAAATATTGTTTTGCATCCATTTATCATTCCCCAAAAAAAAAGTCTTTTATTTTCCAGTTCACAAACGAAATGAGACCTCTTAATGAGACTTTCTTAATTGAGCTGTGCAGGTTATTATTAAGAAGCAGTAAAATAATTTGAAATGATGTCTTTACTTCTATTTCTTTTGTTTTTCTGACAAAAAAAACTTGCATTTCAACACTGAGGGGTGTGTAGACATTTTAGATCCACCGCAGGTGCAAATTTTTAGCATGATTAGAAGGGCCAGTCCAGAATGTACTGTGACAGCAATAAAAAAAAATGCACGGCTTCTTAATTTTACATTTAATGACTGAGGCAGGCCCTTAAAAAGTCACTTTTGCTAAATCCACCCCCCTTAAATAACAAGGAGTCATGTCATTGTTGTTTTTTTGCACGAGTTCAAGCCGTGGTCAAACGTGAGTGCCTTTCTGGCTGCGGTGGAACACGCGTGTTTATTCACATTTTACAGCCATTGTCTCATAAAATGGACGACCAGAGCCACTCCCCTTTACCGCGTTCATCCAACATGACCACCTAGCAGGACGCCACATGCCTCGCGACATCGGCATCCAGATTAATGCGTGAATTACACACACACATGTAGAAAACACGCTCCAGTACTGCAATTAGACCGTGAATTACAGCGCAGGCCTGCGCAGTTTCTTCTCCTCCAGTTCGTCTTATACGAGCCTTCTGAGGGACATCGTGTTTTAGTTTAAACTGCACTTCCATTGGACAAAGAACACAAAAACGCTCCACTTAGTTTGCCATCAGCACTTTCCACGGAGAGAGTGAGGTCAAACAGTCATTTTTTAAGGTCGTAAAAAAAAGTTCTCCACAAACTTATCATCCCCTGCATCTTCAATAACTGACTTGCTTTTTTTATTGTCTGCCAACCCCCCCATGTTGGATGATTGATGCCATCATGCCATTAATACAAATTAGTTGTTTATCATTATTTGATCTATTTAGTCATTTTTAAACAATATATATTTTGGGGAATTTTTAATATTTATGTTTAAAAACTGCATTTTTTTGCATTTTTCTTCCACGCAGCGACTTCCGTACCCATGCAACAATTCAAGTTCTAACTTTTTCCCAAAAATATAGTATATTCATATTTAGTTTATAATTATTGATAATGTAGGAGGAGCCAGTTGGTAGCTGGGAGGCCACATAGCACTAGAGAAGATCGACTGGCACCACAGGAGTGAGAGTCCATGTTATTGTATCACCCTTCCTCCCTCCTTTGCTCTTGTTTTATGAGTTTTCCAGAAGCCCCCCCCCCCCCCCCCCCCCAAAAAAAAAGCTCCCCCCCCACCCCGCTAGTACGACTCGCTCTCTTATGATTTAGCATGCACACGCAACTTGTGCTTTGTTTTCTCCTGTGTTGTTGTCATGGTTTTACTTTTTTTCTTCTTCCAGCTGTTTTCAATTGAAAAATGGGGAATGCACTATATATACAAAAGTTTTGGGTCACTTACAACAGATAATCTGGAAATTATTAATATGGAAATATTGATCTTTCTGTCTGTGTATTTTTCTGTCTGCCTGTCTGTCCGCCCGTCCCCCCCCCCCCCCACCCCTCACTTCTCTCTATCTTGCTTCCTCTCTTGCCAGTCTTTTATTTATAAGTCATTCAGAATCTGTGCAAAGCTTCCCAAATGTCACAACCCGCCGTTACGCTGTAGGCAGTTTCGATTGTTAATGATATAGCAGTACGTTTGCGTGAGCCAGCCAGTGTGGAAAGTGGAAACTGTAGAACCATTTAAGCAGAAATCGAGCTGTATCAAAGAAGCTGCTTTTTTTTTTTTAAGTGGCTTCCAAGCCAGCCGCATTGAGATCAATCAGTCCAATCAGACATGTGTGAAACTTAAGATTCCGCTTGAACTTTTCCACGCGACACCCGCCGTTGACTTTGCACGAGGAGGCGGGTGCGATGGGCCTGGGGCTTCAACCGTGCCAGCTGTGCTCATATGGAACCAGTTTGATTTCCCGCCCCCAGCCCACACCAACCCTCGACCCCACACCCCCTCACGTCTGTCAAAATGTGCCGTCCGGCCTTTTCGCTATCTTGTGGTCTCGCAGCACACTCGGGATCGACGATCTCCCTGCTCGTTGCCCCCTTGAGGCGCGGGTGATTAAGGGGGCAAGCGTTGAAATATGAAGTGGGGCTGATGCTCCTCAAGCGCAGCGCACATCTGCAAATGTTTGGTGGCTTCGGCGCAACAATCCCAAGAATTTACACGCAATTGTTGACACTTTGTTGGAAATTCTTGAAATGGGCTCCTCTTCTCAGGGCAGGAGGGAATGCTAGGCCCCTTCACACTGCCTGTTAGAAATAAAAATTATGTTTATTT
The DNA here is from genome assembly GCF_024217435.2 of Syngnathus scovelli. NCBI lineage: Eukaryota > Metazoa > Chordata > Actinopteri > Syngnathiformes > Syngnathidae > Syngnathus > Syngnathus scovelli. Next base: position 21,801,251 of record NC_090847.1, read on the forward strand.
TAGAAACATTAACTTTCCTTGTAATTTCTGAAAGGGCACTTTTTGAGAAAAAAAAAGAAAAACATTTTTCTATAGAAATGTATGGGTATTAACTATTTACAAATTTGTTTTGACACAAATGAATCCATAACATTTCTGACCTTATTTTTATGCTTTGGGGATTATTAAATTCCAACAAATAAGCTATGACAAAAAACTGCATCTATATTCAAAATGTAAACAAAGAAACAAAAAGGGAAAATTCGGGAAGAGGATGAAATAAGATCCTTGATCATAATAAAAGCTCTCCGCTTGCAAATCATACGTTGGCTTCCCCTCATTAAAGTTGCTTATTTGACTAAATCAGATTCATATCATTCATTAGGCCATTGTTGATTTTGTTTGTTTGTTGTTGTTTTGCTTTCCCCTCTCAGAAGCGTCTTTGATTCATTCTCGCAGCCAAATTAGTGGATTGGACAATTCCCAGGATGCTTCATTTGGGATGTATATGATTAGGACCCGCCTGAAAGATCAGAGGCGGTGTAGACACCAAAATAGCCCCCACCCACCCGTCCAACCACCCAACCTTGTTTGCCATCCTTTTCTCAGCCTCGTCCTATCTTTCTTGACTGTTATTAGTTCCGATCATAAGACCGACCCCCCTCGTGGACTTTGTGGAAATGAGGGCTTTCGAAATCTTTAGGGACGGTTGGAGCAGAGGGAGGAGACCCCCCTTTTGCCGAGACTCTATTTAGCAGAGATTACATCGTCAGCGGGTTGGCGGCTGTAAAATTTGCCGCAGAGGACTCAAAAGGGTCCTTTTCAAACCTCGCCATTGTGTGACAGGGATTATTCTTTGGGTTGTTATCCCATTACGTTGGAATAGTGGCGATTTTCTGCCGAGGAACTGTGTGCCAGAATGATTTGCAAAGGCTAGTTTGCTAGCATACCTTCACTTGGCGCGCCTTTTGTCAAAGAACGCAGGAGTTGATTTGTCAAAAGATACGACTGTATCAACTTCCTTTTCAGCACCAGTGCACCAGCAACAATGCGCTCGTTTTTCAAGAAAATATATGTACAAAAAATATATACATAGTATATGAAATATATCCTCCCAAAAAAGATGAATATTTAATTTTTCATGGTAGTATATGTATGAGAAAAAATTGGCATAAAAACATTTTCACAAAATATTTTTAACAACTATCAAGAAAAAGTCGCACATACTTCTAGTACAATTAGTACATCTCGTACATACATCTGACATTTTCGCCCAAAATGAATAAACGGAAATCAGCACTTTTTCTATTCTGGTTCGTCTAATCTGCAGCCAGGCTTGAAAGAATGACTCTATTACGAGACGTTTCCACAAGAACTCAGCCCAATGCAAGATTCTTGGAATATTTATGGTATTAATTTCTTCCCCGACGTCTCGCGCCTTTCTCGTTGTGCAACGTTAGACATCAACAAGGCTTTTCAAAGTAATGCTCTTAACTACTCATGTAGTTTTTTTTCCTTCTCTGTGCATTTTGCCCAAACACTAAGACCTTGTGTCTTTCACTTCTGATTAGTGACACTTTAATAAAGTCGTTTAAAGTTCAGTCGAGTGAATTTTCTACCTTTTCGAGTGTTTCTATGGACACGGGGGAAACGACCCGCATTCAGTCCAGCGCGCCATCTTTTAAATGCAAATGCTTTAAAAGTAACTGTGTGATTTCGTCTATGGGGGGTGGGGGGTGTCTGCCGACTTGGCGTGGAGACAGTGTTTTCCTTTTTAAATATAAAAGGCGAGCGCGGCTGTTTTTCTTTTCTTGCTGTCTTGATCTGACAGCAATTGACTGAGGCAGTCCTCTAGGCGTGACAAAAGCTTGGCAAAATCTTTACATTGCCTTTCCCTTTCCCGGACTTTTTCTTTCGATGGGCCAAGATGGACAAAGCCTGTCTTCTCTTCCACTTGATTGGGTCAGAAGGCGGGAGTTTAATGTTTAGTCCCAGCATTCCCAGCGTCAGCCCTCACGCTCCCGCCTCTTCGTGCCGTTCAGTAAAGGCCGGAAAAGCTATGTCGAATCGACCACAATCGGTTCATTAGAGATGGAATTTTAGACCGGGATATGGCGAAATGAGTTCTCCATTACCTTCGTTCCTGTAGCTGACTTCACGTTGGGCTTTTCTTGACAGCAAACTGAAAGACTGCAACCAAGCAGTACAAATCATTTCAATCAATTCCGCACAATCGACATAATTCGTAATGCTCGGTTACCTGATTATTATGCCACATTATTTGGCATTTAAAAAAAAAAAGTCCTTAGTGATCTCATTAATTTTCATTTATAGGCAGAACTTTACTAATTCATACAAATCTATGAAGAAGAATGTGAGAGACAAGCCAGAAGAGTAGTTGGCAGTAAGTCACATAAAAGTCCCAATTAAGTCTTGAATCTCAACCTACAAGTTTGAGCCTCGGGTCTGCTAAATTTCAAATAAGTCAGTCAAGACATTACTTGGTTTGCACGTCAAACTGTAAGTCAAGTTTCCAGCATAAAATATATTTGCAAGTTAGACAATTTGCACTCAGTACCTCTACTTTTTGCTGTAGTAGAGCATTACCAATCAGATCATTTTTAATGGTCTGAAACCAATTTTTTTTGTCTTAAATTTAACAGCTTAGTTAATGTTGAATCCGTTATTAGTAAGCTCAGCAATGAAGTTAACGTAGCTTGCCTATCCTTGCCGGAATTGTAATTGAAATGAACATGTCTTATATCTATTTGAAGATGTGACAAAATAACATTTCGAGTTTTAGCTGTCACCCTCTTTCCATGTTCATTGATTTGATGTTCCTGGGAAGGCTGATTGGGCTATTCAGGGTCTTGATAGGTGTTGTATTGACAGGAGGGGAAGAAGGGTCGGCTTGGGGGTGTGCACGCCGCCTTCATTGTGCCCTTCAGTGGAAAAACAAGAGCGCTCCTGGGAGACAAAGACGTGAAAAGGAACAGTAGCCCCTGTGTCCAACCCCCCACCTCCCACCCCGGCCACTGACTGCTGCTGCTGGGAGGCTTGCGTCCTCCATTGGGGTCTCAAGTGCAGTTCCCACCCTCTTTCAACCCCCCCCCCCCCCCCCTTTCCAACAATTCTCTTGCTGCTTTTTCATTCTGTCAAGTGGCAGCAGAGGTGTTGCCGTTTCGTTCTCTGACCCTTCAAACAACAACCCCCCACGTCTCTGGGTCCCATCACCTCTGAGTGTGGCGCTTGTGTTTGTGCTCTTCATTTGGACATGAGTGCTCTTCACTTGTGTGTCAACATAAAGAGACTCACTAGTGACTACTAGTGGCTTTCGACCGTCCTGCCGCCATCAACTTGACATGATGTCAGTTGGTTGATAGCTACAGTACACTCTTGCTCGCTACAGGGTCGAGATTCTGGATTCTAATCCAACGACTGTATGGAAATTTCTATCTACTGGCTTTCGAAATCCCTCGTGTCAGTGAAGACTAGAATGTCAGTGCAGATGCTTGTTTGTGTATATGTGCTTTGTGATTGACTGAGGACCAGTCTCTCACCCAAAGGCAGCCATTATAGGTTCCAGCAACACCGGGATCCTAATTAGGATAATTGCCGTTGGAAATGGATGGATGGAAAAAGTCATCTGGTGGGAAAGATAAAATCCACCGTGCATGTATCCAATGAACTGAAAACTAGAGTAGTCATGATTTAGTTATCTGTTCTTTCCGACATGTCTCTCTTAAAAGGTTATCAAGCCTCTCTTATCGAGGCGCTTTCTTTGATCCTCGTTCGGTTTGCCTCTTGATAAGTATTGTACGTGGGCTGCATGTGGGGAGACTTTTAGTATGTTTAAAGGGCTGTTTTTGGTCGTATGCCACAAATAGTGACTTATACATTGATACAGATTGCCAAAAATACATCAAAACCATGATTCAGCACCCTGAAAAGCAAAAGTGCAGAACAGGCAGTCAGTCAAGCAAAGAATCTCAGGATAAAATCAATCTATGGTCTTGAGGACAGATTAAGGAGAAAATGAAATGATTTAGTTACAAAATGCAGGCCTTTCAGAGGGGGTTGAACAATGTAGGTTTTACCCAAGCCAGCCAACATTTTTTTTCTCAGATAGTCACGCAAGTAGATGTCATGGCCCAATTCATAGCCTGATGTTTGATTCCTTTCGAAGCCAAAGAAAACTAGACTTTTGCCATAATCTTGTACCATAAACCAAAACAGCAGCACCTACTGAGGCAAGTAAACAGTCTTCCAGACAAATTAGTCTTTCTTACTTTTTTTTCCAAACTCATCCTTAAGATGGGGAGGGAGGGGGGTGTTCAAGCCTTGTCGGTTTTACGACCAGCAAGAAGAATTACAACATCAGGGGCTGCACTTTAACCTACACCGACTTGCCGTCTAACCTTCTGAGAGCACTTTTTTGACCTTTAACCTTCGAGTTCTTTGCTCTAACCCAGGAAATTGCTGCCTCCACTAGGGTCTTCTCGGCGTTTGCCTGAGAGTCTCATAATGAGAACACAATGAGAGTCAAATGCTCTTAAATCAAGGTTGTGAATCCCTTTAAATGAATTTTTGGTTTTCAAGGCACTGGACCATTTCGACTGTCTTCAAAGAGGTTCGGTTAGTGTCTCAATTGCCGCTCGCATTCTTTCTCTTGGTGACCTCAGTAAGTTGGCTTACTTTGCAGAGGGACTCCATCCTCATCCTGCAAGAACCCCCCCCCCCTCAACCCGCCTCTCAGTCTAATGCTGCCTTCTTTTGAAGTGTGGATTTTCCGGAGAAGAAGTGCTCATTCGCCCCTCCCCGGCAACCCACACCAAAATCTTCTCATTGATGTATCAAGGCCCTTCGCTTTCGTACTGAGGGGGGGATGCAGACCCTCAATTTTGGGGCGTGAGCTCTTTATCGTAATATACTGTATCAGGGAGTGCTTCCCTCCTGGTATGTGGGGATTGAAAGGCATGGTCATGTGCTGAACTGATTAAGAAGTTGGTGGTGACCCGAGGTTAAACCCCACCAGAGAGAGAGCGAGAAAGCAAGAGCAAGGGAAGTTGGGTAGAAATACAAAAAAAGTGGTAAAATGGGTCACACAAACGTTTCAGAATATATCCTTGAAAAGTTCCCCAGAAAGCCAGTCCAAGGATAAAGCTCAGCCGCTTCTGCCAAGGAAAGCGGACGTCCTGAGAAAGTCAAGATAACCCCATTAAAGGGAACCTCCTCTCAATTGTCACCTGGGCTGACTGGAGTAAAGACACTTAACTTTTTTATCAAGTTCCATTCATCACGCATGACCTCACGCTTGTCTTCGGACCCGCCTTGTGAGCTAAAGCACTTTTTTTTGTAGGCGGTTGATGAAAAATGTGTTACTTCATTTTGTTTAGTAGATTTACTGTATTTCCTTAAATAGTGGTTGCCCGCCAAATAAACACCTACATTTTCCCATCAGGGGAAAAGAAAGGGCAGTAATAGAATTTGTTCTGCACAGTGACATTACAAAAATGCTAGGCCAATTTGTACTCTGTTGCTAACCAAAACAGCAGCACTTATCAATGCATGTAAAACATGTGGAGTCAGTAGACTGAGAATTTTGAGCCTCCTGATCTATGTTAGGTGTATAGACACAATTATTGGTGACATTTAGCCTTCCCGTAGACTCTTGATAATCAGTGCCTTGGAAGTAGTCTCTTAAAGAGCCTTTGTGAGTCTTGAGATGTCGTAACAAGGAAGCAGAGGTGGCGGTGCCTTGTGACCTTATCGAACCCAAACGGCAGGTCGGCACACATGAGATGTCTCAATGCTATCTTTCTTTGGATGCTCTGTCACTCAGCACTTCCTGAAATAAAAGCGTGCAAAATTCAGCTAAGTTGAATTAATGAGCAAATTCTTACCCCTGGGCACTTTCCCCCATTGTTTGCTGAAGGGAGTGTTTCCACTGGAGCCCTTTTGGCCTGGCTCGGGGCTTGCCAAGATTTCTTAGGCCCAGCCAGGTAATTCCCAGGCTTTTCCTCTTGTTTGGCTAAGAGCGAAAAAATCGAGCCCACCCATTCTACCCATCAGCCCATTTTAAAGTCATTAGGTCGTTGTAAAATAATAATAGAGGCGGTTGCATGCAATAGGTAAGGGAAAGTTCGCATTGTGGATCGATATGTTGGTGTACACTGTGCGTGTCTTTCAGCTGTAATGGTAGACACATGACACCGCGACGGTGGACTTCAAACTTCCACAGGTTTCAAGCCTTATCTCAGATTCGATGAGGTCTTCCTGTTTGGGTCTTGTGATCAACGAGACGGTACATTAAGAATATTTCAGTCTGACTTCGGACAGTTTCTGACATTTGTTTTGGAGCCTGACAACAGAAATAAGATGAAAACAGTATGGGGCATAACAGTACCCCAAAAAACGCGGTTTGATACATGTTTTTAAAATTATAGTATGATAAGGTAGTGTTTTGTGTTGAGTCACAGCCCACCACCATCAATCGTCACATTTGGGCATAATGCCGTTTCAAAGGTTTCACTAGTCAGGATGTCTGTCCGCTAGTCAGAGGCTGAGCTGTACTGTGTTTGTCTGCGGGTTCAACACATATCTTATGTACCTCAAATAATAGGTTCCATGTGGGAACTCTGTATGCCTCCATACCATCTCCTTCTAATAAATCTGAATACATGTGCCATTACAGCCCTACTTCATATGGATTCTATATCAGTGTGTGTGAGTGTGAGAGCTTTGTCCTTTGTGGGACTTAGTTGGGATCTTCTGTAAAGCCTAGTGTGACATTGAGTCCAGGCCTTTTTAGGATTTCTCCAGGGCCTAATAGGCAACTGTGATAATTCTGAGGGTTGAGGCTATCCCGGTGGTCTCCCCCATTGGTGTCTTGAAATATCTATATTGGTAATTAACACTCAAATTATCTTCCCTTCAATCAACAACAAGACACTGTTGCTCCTAATAGGCTGTTAAAAGATAGGTGCATTCACTAAAGTTGTGGTTACTAACTGACCTTAAAAGCCATACACACTCAAAGTCACAGTTACCGCAGTAAAATATTACAATGGAAAATATTTAATAGCTCAAACGCAACCTGCCATGTATGGGAGTCATTATTTTAAAGCAAAAGTCATTTCTATTTAAGGCAGTTCTTTTGTTCCGACAAGTGAATTTTTTTTTCGATGTTACCTGCTGTCAGTTTCAACTGTGTCTCCAGTCTTCCTCAGATGCACAAGAACTGCCTTATTTTGTTTTCATAAAGTGTAGTATGTGAAGGTTATGTTTAATTGTCTCTAGGATTGTGTAAAGGGATTTGGAAAATTACTTTCTCTTGAAAAAAACAAACAGACAATACTCTTAAATATTCTTATCTCAACAAAGTAGATGGTTTTGTAAAGATTAAAATGAGTTTTTCTTGATTTTTTTTAGTATCATTTCTCACAAAAAGGCAACATTGCATTAGGTCTACATATGGAATTTAAGTTTAATTGGCATTAGTTCTGTGAGAAGAAAAATCCAATATAAGGAGTCCCTGGGCTCAAAATTTTGAGAACCCCTGCACTGAAGCAGATCAGCAAGTAGAGATAATGTCACTTGTCAATATAAGACTGAGTGTTTATTTTCCATTTGTGCAAGATAATAAACTTGCAGCTGGAGTTTGAGGTTTGCAGCTGGTTGAAGTTTTCAGATACAGCAATATACATTTCAACACCTCCGGACACGCTGAGTGATGTGTGAGGCCTCAGGAATTTGGTGTGGGATTCCGTGTAGCCTCTGCTCGGACGGGGCATTAATGCCATTTTAATTTGGACTAATTCACCGTGAGGTTAACGCAGCTTTGCTTGCGCAATCATAGCAAAGCATCGCACTTGCACGCGTCTCGGAGCTCTCGCTCATCTGTCAATTTACGTCCTTATTAGGCTCCCACTGCGGGCTCCTTTGCAAGTCTGGCTTATCGAACAAAATGCATATTTGTACAACATTTTCTGCAGGACCATAGTTGGATACTGGTGAATCTGTGTTTTTTGTAACGCCTTCTAACAGGATGACGACACCCATTAAAATGTAACCTAATGTATTTATTATTCATAATTGAACCCAGAATTTTATTTAAAAAATCAAATTTCTACTTAGGGTTTGCATATTAAAGAGGAATTCATCAATTACAATTTTCTACATTTTGTAGGCTCAGGACAGAACATATCAAATTTAAACAACCACAATATTAAAATTATTTTTTACTTCAAGGATCTTACATTCACAATTAAATAAATATAAATGATCACTGTACTGAAACGATAGTGCAAGTAATAACCAAATTATTATGTTCATTTGAAATATTGAGAAATAATAAGAAAATTGAAATGATAAAGCACCTGAAAGGCATTACATAATTAAAATAAAATGACTCAAATTAATTCATTTAGAATTGAAGAAAAAAACGATAAAAATTAAATTTATTTGTAACATTACATTATTGAAATATACGCATATTTTTATATCAGTGGAAGCAATGTTTAAATGTTAATGAATAAATCATAATTGAAATAATAATAATAATAATAATGTAAGCAATCAAAATGAATAAATAAAATGCTATTTAAAAATATTTTTTCTTTAATATACCTAATCCATTTGAAGTTTACAATACTTTATGCCTGCAAATAAATTTCTAAATCAAAATATATCAGGGGTCCGTAAACTAATTCCAATGATGTTCCCAACTTCTTCCAGCAGCTAACATATTTTGGCAACTTCAAAAAAAAAAAAGTCAATGTGCATACTGATGCATGTGATGAGCGCCCCTCCTTCCCTTCCTTTTCTGTTCATCCCCAATAGAAAACAGGCGGCAATGATGGGGAATGTGTATGGTGGGCAGCAACCAGGGCCGACAAATAAAGGCCGATCCCGTGAATGGCGAGGTTCTGCTTCCCGTGGCTCTGTTTGCAGCGCCGACCCCGGAGGCCGCAGCCCCTCCGCCCGGGGGGTTGTCAGTTACTGATGGCGCTGTTGTTTGCAGCGTGAAGGCTGGGGGGATGCGGGCGGACCGAACTGAAGAAGGTCCACCGCAACTTGTTAAAAAGCGTGAATTAATGAAGTGGCCGAGCTGGGAACTTCCTAAAAAAAAAAGACGGCTACTTCCTTTGCATCTCTAAGGCCTCTCCCAAACTTCTTTTTATTCTTTTGCCATACCCCCTCCTGCCCTCCTCACTACTCTTCAATCCCGCCGGTTGCCCAGATCCTAAAAAAGTCCTTTAATCCTTGGGATTTCGGCATAGTAGGGAACAGGGACTGATAAACCGCCAGAATAGGGAGAGAAACAAAGTGCGATATGTAAATGGGAGCAGTAATCACGAAAAATGGAGATAAATGTGTATCGGAATGTTTGTGTTCCCCTTCCAAAGTACGATATGGGGTCCGTTTTTAAAGACACAGGCCAAAATCTAAGAATAAAATTAAACAAAAGCTCAACATAACTTGAGTCATTTGCTTTTCAATATTTGCCTGCCAAAGCAATAAAGGTTTTGCTTGGTGTCTAGGAACTTTGTTGAAGTGAGTTGCGGAGTTTCATGTAGTCATTGTATTATAATACGTTAAAGGACTTTTGAACACAAACGGTGAAGCAACAAATATAGACAAACAAAACAATACTCTGCGTCTCTGTAATATACTGCCCCCTATTGTGCGTGATAGTTTGAGAGACAAGTGTGTATTTGCAAAAAAATATTCTCACCTATTTGTTAAAAATTCAACTGTATATTTTTGTGCCGTTTCAAAATGGCACCAAAGTCCAGGTTCATAGCAGAATGGTAATCGGTATCAAGGAAGTAGATATGCTATATATGTGTGAATTTGAGAGCCCTTAGCTTAACATAATACATATTGTTCTGGTTTTAGTGTGTTAATAAAGAAAATGATGCAGATATTAAAGCATCCTTTTTTTTTTCTTTGAAAAAATGCCACCCACGTCTCATGTTTCATTGTATGTCCTCGTCTTTAAATATTTTTTTTCATTTTGTTTGAGTCGGCAAAACTGCTTGAGCAGCACGACGTCGTCCCCCCACGGTGCGGCAGGCTCCATTTTTACTGCCTCTCTATATTTATGAAAGCCTCTCAGATTTAGCGGCCGGCTTATTAGTTTTACGTTACTTACGACGTCTTGTCTCTCTGCGCGCCGCTGATTTAGAGACGCGGGTGGAAGACGCGCTAACACTTTTATAGAACCGTAAAGCGGCGCAGTGATGCTGATGGATGGCGGTGGGAGCGCCTTACGTCTGGCGTTGCACGCTGGGGGTCAAACCCGGACACTCCATCAGCCAGCAAGTTTATCCTCCCTCGGGTGAACTTTAAAAAATGTGCGCTTGCTTTTTTTTTTTTTAACAAGTGTGTAGTCTCTTAAAACAGGTTTTCGCAAACATTTTGAGACCCCTTACAGTGTAAAGATGTTTCCAAGGACCCCCTGATAATCCTAATGCTGATTAAACATAACTACCACGTGTACCCAGAAATGCCATGAAAAAGTTGCTCACTCTGAAGGAAGAAAGTGATTTAGTGATGTTAATGAACGTATATAATGTTAGAGAAGTGCTGCAGTTTGAGAACCATTCTCTTAAAGGCCGCATTGGACCCATACTTGTTGATTTAATGCTCGTACATACAGACCCCCGCCCCTGCTTGTGAGAAGATTCTCATAGGATCCAAGCATGCTGACACTCCAGCTTTCATTTCGGGGCAAGTACGTCAATTTTATGGAGACGGATTGGCCTTTAGGCCAAGGGGCCTCACCTAGACCTGGCTCGTCTCAAAGCCTTGCGTCGCCTCCTTCCCCACACCCGCCGTCAATCTCTCAGTCGCGGCCGCTTTGCAGATAACGCTGACTTGGCTTATGTGGTAAAAGTCCCTCATGCTTATACTTTGCTTTTAATCGGTTATGAAAAGTACAAGAGTTGAGATTGGAAGGACTAAAGTGAATACATATACTGACAATTCGGCCAAATGTGAGCATTTTTCACCACTTCTGATTAAAGTTAGCAATGGCCCCGTTATTGACCGTCTCTGGATAATATTTAACTTGGACGAAGACTATCGAAGATCGTTGGTGTCTAAAGAGTCACCCTAATTCAAACCTGAACCCTCTCTGTAATACTAAGCCAACCAACCTACCCAAAACCTTGCTCTGATCATAACAGACCTTAGCCTATGCATTATCCTCAACATGCATACCGATAATCGGACATAATTTCAGTCCGATTCCTTCGTTCAGCAAGAATTTTTTGATTGATAGGTAAAAAATTAACCTGTTGGATTATTCAATACCCTTTTGTGTGGTGTGTGTTCTGTTTGGAAAATCTTTTTTTGTATGCCGTTTGTGTCCCTTTATGGCTGCCCTAGGTCCCCATAAACATGAGTGGCTGGGCGCTGTTTGTGTTTATATTTTATTAGGTTTCATTCATGTAATTCCTCTATGGGAGCTTTGAGAACAAATTCTCCCTATTGGTACAGATGAAGCCTTGACCAGAAAATCTTTCATCAGCTTTATGCTTTCTATGCCAGTGGACCATAATTCATATTTCTTCAATATAAAATGGACGCTCGCTTGGAATAACATTCACAATAAAATGCTCTCTCCAGAATGTGTCCTTCCTAAATTTCCATGAGAGATTTTTCCATATGGAGCTCCCCTTGGGCGGAGCACTTCTTCTTTTTGGAGAGGGCGCAGGATGACACTCTCCAACAAATTGAGTATGAAAAAAAAAAAATCTGCTTTTCTTCAAGTGGAAAGTGGATGTGCACAGTATGTTGTCATCCATGGCCTATTAACATTTCCATGCCAATTATGTCCCTTTTACTACCAGACAGATGAACAAAAGCTGCTTGAAAAATGACGATCAAATTTGCAATATAGCTAGAGGGTATTACAAATAAGAAATTAATCGGCATCACAAAATGGATTGTTTTCCACTTTTGAGGTTCCATTGCAAAGTCAAATGAAATCACTTTGTCATCATCTACATTACGTGGCTGCTTTTAAATTGGTGCAGCCAAACATAAAAAAAATAAATAAAAAATGTCTCCATCAGTTAGTGAGGACCAAAGGAGTTGCCACGCAAAATGTTCCATAGGAACATGGAAACTTCTCTATCGTCTTAAGATCAGAGCTTTTCTTGTGTTTTCCACTCAGAGTGGGATCGCGTTTTCTGCTCTTCTGCAGGAAAGTGGACTCGATACGACCCTGTGATAGTATCGACTTGGTGCTATGGCGTCTGCAGCTTCCGCTAAACCCTCGCCAAAATTACCCCTGTGCTATTTAACTGTCGTTTGTTCCTGTAGCGCCACGGTACATTCGAGTGTTTCCATCCAAAACAAACTCTGAGATATGATACAATCATATCACAAAATATCTACGCAATATAGGAACAAAAATTAAAACCCAAAATATGTAAGGGACCAGTGGAGAAAATATCAGACTTTGAATTCAGATGTGGGCTTCACAACACCCTATCTTTACAAAGTGATATCGATATGTGGTATCGGCACATTGGACCAATCCTTCACGCTGTAGAAGTAAACCTTTTAATATCACCTCAGCTTCCTCAGAATAAAAAAACAGGGTGGGCGAAGACTGACCCAATGCAGTCAAAGCCCTGTAAAATGACCATTTCCAAGAATCGAGTCTATTATCTGGAACAAAGACGTGGGAATCTACAGGTAGGGAAACACTACTAAAGCGTCTTGCTTAGAGTTGCGGGGGGTGGAGGAAGCGACAAAGCTAGCGCCCCTTTATGAAATTAAGCAATTAGGTCTGCCAGGCTTGTGAGATAGAGACAAGAAAGAACCTTCTCTTTTTTTTTCCCCCTCTCCTGTTTTCCATACAGACGCACACTGCCCGCGCTCCCGAAGCCCAGCATGGATTAATCACGGCGTCTGGCCGAATGAATGGCCGCTTCACATGGCCGAGGCCTGTTAGTCACTATTAACTAGTTTGACAATAAAACTCACGCCGCACAGTCTACTCGCTCCCCCTCGGCCTGCCCTTGCCACTTTGTCCTCCGGCTATTCTTGTTCATTGTTTAAGCATATTTGTCGATTTCCCCCGGTTTGAGTTTGGGCGCGAAATACGACCGTAGGTAACCGAACTGTTCGTAATACGAAGAGCGATGCAGTAGAAATAAGATCTGTTTTTTCTAATGTCAATGTGTTTTTTGTCTTTCTGTTTGTTTCATCCATTTGAGCTGCGGAAGTAGTGAATGAGCATAAGCAGAAGAAAAGTTCGAAGGCCATTAGAGCCCAATTGCACACTTGTTGTTTTTGGAGCTGCTTGAGTCAAACGATTTTGCGGGTAAACTCAATCTGTTACAGGCACAAGAAACAAAGAGAAAACAACAATGCGTGTTCGTGCAGAGTTGGCGTTTGAGCGCATTTTGTACCGCCTAGTTCCAATTGAAGTTTCACGTCCAGCAAATAGTTTCTAGATGGCCAGAGAATATTTGTCTATGTGGCAACAACACAAAGAAATGATTTCAAATGATAAAGCTTGATTTTAATGTTCAGTGCGTCGTCTCTTTTCCCAAAAAGGTGCAGCCGAAATAAAGTAGTCCAAGTCTTGGACGGCCTTTAAAGCACTTAAACACGAGAATTTGTACTTTTTTTTAAATTATAATCAAAGTAATTTTCACCTCATTTTGTCGTAAATCAAGAAATAAGATTCATCTAACAATAAAACAAACAGAACTAGAAAAGTCTAGGCCTTTTGTTTTCAATCATGTATTTGGAAATAAAATGACAAAACTTGGTAAACGTACTTTTTTTAGATCCTTGCTGAAATTGGCCTGTTTTAAGCGGGCAGTCCATCTAATGCAAATGAGACACAAATTCCAACGTTTTGCAAGAGTCTAGCGGTAAATTTTGTCTGAAGGTTTTAATTGTCCAAACGTATTGCACTTCCGCGTTTAATAAATCTCTGCTCAGTGTTTCAGTCTCAGCTGGCCTTTGTCGTTGGCCTGTCTCACTGTTTATTCTTACTGCAGATCGCTTTCATACGGTGCCATCTCGGAGGCTCCTCACTTACACACGTCATGTGTTTTCTCTTTCTCTTCCAAGTGCTTTCCGCTATAAGCCGCTTCACGTCCTTTGAGCGAATCTTGTTTGGAAATGGCGAAATTTAAAATCTTTGTTGGCCCCCGCTGGCTCCTGACATCATGCTACGCTGATGAGCGAGGGGCTTAATTTGTCAAGTAAAAACAGTCTTTTGAAAGAAAAAAATAACAAGCCAGATGTCTTTTTCTCAAGAAAAGCAGTTCATTTCATCACATCTATTTTCCTGGCGCTGCTACGACAAACTTTATTTTTTTTCCAAAGATTTCTTGACATATTGCGTTTTCTTAAAAGTTGCTTCTCCGGCTAAGCTAACAAGGCTTGCTCGCGATTACAGTTGTTTAAGTCGATTGCTGTTTTGAATGACTTAACATTTGCCAACAAAGGCAGCTGTAGGCAGCTTTAGGCATTTCGTGTGAAATCTGTGTGCATTAGCTTCTTGGCTAGCATTCTTAGCTAAGTAGAGCATAAAGCATTGGGACACTGGACACCTCTCGAAGAGAATAGAGCTGCCAGTGTTGTGAAATGTCAGCTAGCCCATAAATCCCATCAATACACGCTCATAAAAGCCGATGGATGCAGTCACTCACTTCTAAATTCGGACACGTTACAGTTTTAATTAGTGTCAGTGGAGGTTTAATTGTGTCGCTCATACGTTTAACAACACTGCATGTATTGAGCAAATATCGTTAAAATAGGATCAGTTATATGCTTTATGTCAACTGGAACTTCTGGTTCAAGATTGGTTCAACAGTGGAGGTTATTGTTTGTGCATGGGAGGCGAGTTTCTAGCCATCCAGACAAAACTCTTTGGACGACTCTTTTTGCAGCATCGAGGCAAGTGTTAGCTTGTAGATTCTATTGTCCATAGAATTAACTGCTGAGCCAGTTTGAATAAAAAAAATCCCATCACATTAACGCTTCCTTTGCTATTTTCGCTGGTGTAAAAATCAACATTTCACCACTCCATATGTTCCCCTTCTCACTGACAGCATCTCTTCATTAACTTCCAGTATTTGTCAGCTGTAGCAACAATTCTCAAGAGCGTCCGAATGGTTTCCCCAGCTGTTGATGCATTAATTGCGGGAGGCCTTTCTCATTGGGGCATTGGATGCTCATAGATTATACGTTGGAAAGAAACACATCAACCTCATTTTGTGATAAATGGCCTCTTTTTCCAAACACAGCTGTATTAGTAAAAATGTGTGCTCCTCACATAAGTGCAACTATTCCATTTCAGGATAACAAAATGACTACAGTCTGAGAAACGAGACTTTTGCTAAGTTGCTATTTAAGTTGACATGCACAAACAGGCCTCAAGAATGCACGCTTGTACTTTGCAGTCCCCTCCTCATATACTTTATACTTAGCGGTCTTCTGTGGTATGCGCTAATAGTGAGAGGAATTTGCCACAGCTTTTGATGCCATTTGTTTGCGAGACTAATCCGCATCAAAAAGCGCCTCGCGTTGGAACCCTCGCAAACCCGTGCGTGATTTATGAGCTGAACTACAATAAACCCCAAGTTATTCATGTGTAAATGCTCTAAGTGAGAGGGGGTTCGATAATTTAGCGCCATAGCTAATAAATACATAACATCCTACATGTTTTTGTGGTATTGCATAAAATAGCTTGTATTTCTTTTTGGGGGGCTTAAACTGCATTTTGTACACTTCATTCGCATTCAGGTAGAGTGAGACACCAAAAAAAAAAAAAAAAAAAAAAAAAAAAAGTCCCGCTGCTGCATTGATGTCATGAACGTAAATGACAAAATCTTTTTCTCAGGCAGGATTGTCACCACGGAAACCTATGTACAGATTGTGAATAGGATGGCGTTTTTGGCAGCTTGCTAATCATTACCTTTCTTGTTAAAATTCCCCCCATGGATCAGAGCCGCCGTTTCCCACACAAACAAACAGACACGTGATTATCACAAAAATTAGGGGGAAAATAGTCTTCACAAGGCCTGAGGCGGTGCGTTTGACGACCCCATTCTGCGTCTGTCTGATCTTAATCTGGATTAGTTGGGTTTTTTTCTTCTCTGGATTAACAACTCAAGATTCAATTAAATATCACGCAGAGCAATTGGTTCGAATTGCATGAGTGTTCAAAAAAAAATAGAAAATACATTGTACAACTTTGATGTTCTGGTTGTGGGAACTCAGACCTTGGGAGCCATTTGAGTTGATTTCTTTCAATCAAACTTTTTGAAAACGACTCAGGAAAAATATATTGTACAATAAAAACAAATTACTCTAACTTGGTCAACAAACACATTCGAGCAACTGTCGTAGAAATGAAAATAGTGCTGTTAAGCAGATATCAATTTCAACATATTGTTTTCTCATTTTGACCAGGAATGATTTCAAATCAAATTAATTCAGCCATCAGATGTTACCAAGTATGAACAGAAAAATTGTGACTATGAGAATTTTAATGGAGACTCTTGCTATTAGAGTTGACTTCTTTCAATGTCAAATTGCAAACTGAGTTCATCTCGACCATTTGACCTTTTGCCACCTGTTGCAACACAATTAGCAGACTCGGAACTTCAAAATCAAATCACCTTGAATCTTTTAATATATGACTGCCAGATTGTGAAGCACTTTTATGCAGGCTCTTTCATTTTCAGCTTTGCTATTGAACTTTGACCATTTTAATATCAATGAGCCATCTTCCACAATACGACTTCTGATTTCCTCTTATTAAAAATTACTGAGCCCATTCAGCATCACAAAGAGACTCATAAGGACTCTTTCATTTTCAGTTCAGCTCATGTTGTAGCATTTACAATGTACTGCAAATTAGCGCATACATACTATTTATTGACAAATTATAAAATGAGGTATTGCCTTCAACCATTAAAAAACTATTTTTGTCTGTCAGCCATTGCCAAGTAAATAGTTATAATTTGACTAAAAGCAAACCAGACACATCATAAACTCTTTTTCAAAGGTCCTAAAGCATTTGTGGGTGAAATTTTCTCACCCATTGAGGAGGCCAATTAATTGTCAAAGGCCCCATGGAGGCTTCCGTGCCTCCCTTCCTTTCTTCTTTCGTTCTTTCTTTGCCTCGGTCTCCACGCTCATCCATAACACCTTAAAGCTTTCCTCCTGCCAGTGTTTGGAGGGTCAGCTCGTCAGGTCAAAAGTTTCGCATTGTGGGACGCACAAGGGTAGAAAGGCCGGTTTAACACAAGTGCGTTTGTTCAATGACCTCTGCTGGGGCTTTGACAAATATTTTATGGATCAGGGGAGTGAAATGAATGGGCAGGGGTTAAAGGCTACCACTGTAGGGATGGTGGTGTTGCTAACGTTTGACGGAAAACCAATAGGAGTTCTACAAAATTACTGTTTAGAGGGAAAACAATGAAAAGAGCAAATCCGAGTCATTCCGCTTTGAACACAAATAGAAAAATTGAATATTAGCAAAACATGTCAATTCCCTGCAGCCCTTACAAAACAAAAATTTCATTGGCGTACACACAAAACAAGGTGACTTCACATATAAAGACAAAAAAATTAGTATTAGTTACAAAATTAGTACAAAAAAGTATTGAAACTTATTTTCCACACATACCAATATTTGTCACTATTTGTGCTTTAATAAATGGTTAATTAAATGTTTTAGGAAGGCTTTCCTGTCACTCATTTACAGCCAAACTGAATGCTTGGGTAGAGCGAAATAATACTGTACGTGTCAGTCTATTAACATGGTATCAGCATCACAGTATCGGATCATATTTTTTAGTATGTGTACAGATATTGCAAAGTACTTAAAAACGGTCACATTGTGTGCTAAAAGCATAAACGTGACTGGTCGGTTATCTTTCAAGTGTAAGAGCAAGGCCTCATTGTGTAGCGTTCCTGCTCCTGCTTCCTGTTTGAACAGGAAATTCATCGCATTGAGGAAGTAATCAGTCCTCCCGTGACCTTCTCAAGAGCACCAGCACTCATTCTTTTTGGCTGCTTTTTAACGTGAACCCTTTGTGAAATAAAAACGTTTACTGAACTTTCTCCCCGTTTTGCCTACATGTTTTAAATTCGATTGCCACTAGCACACCAAAGCTGTCTGCAGGTGCTTTATTTCAGTAGTTTGTGGTGAGACTGGGAGCTTAAGTGTTTTTCACAGGGGTGCCTCAGTGTTATTTATTGAAGAGGTGTTCGCCATTTGTTTTCCCTGTCGGATTGAAGGTCAAATTCTTAATGTCAATGTTCAAAAATGATACTGCACATGCATATTTTTTTGCGTGTAGATCATGTAAATGCAAATCGATCCATTATACCAATATTTATCACCAAAGATTTTGAAAATAAATAATGCTCATCAAATGTGAATTTGGGGAAAATTGTGCTCTGCAAAATTAGAACATTGCTACTCAAGTTAAATCATTCATGCTTGATTATTTCAATTCTAAGATTTTTTGAGACCTTCACTCTTAAGGTTTTTTAAAAAAAACTCTTTAAAAACAGTTTCCAATCCCATTAAAAAAATACTTATGTTAACAGTCCTTAATTGTGCTAAAAAAATTGACCATCCATTATTTTTTTCAATTTTTTGTTTTATCCACAAACTGTTGGGGATTAAATCATTCAAAATTTGACCCAACTACAAACATTTTCCAATGGAGTGGACTTTTACTTAACTATTTCTTCTTGATTTGGAGGACATGATACCAAGCCTGACAGATGATGTCTGAGTCAGGAATCCTAATCGATTCATTTCAGTAGCCACTGTCACGGCTCTGCTGTAAATCTCCAAGAGGCTGCCCCGAATTATGTGGAACCCCAAAGGAATGTAAAAGCAAGTTAGCGCTTGCTCCATTTTGGACCCTTAAAACGCAAACTAGGAATGAACAGAGGAAGATAATGAAATGTGTAGGCGACAGGGGGAGCCCATTGAGTTTTTTTTTTTTTTTAATCTGCTAATGAAGTCTCGGAGGCCTGTGATTATGTCTTCAGCCACGATGCTCCTTCCCATGCGCCCTGGAAGGGCATACAAATGGCTTGTTAATTAAGATGGATGGTCCTTCCAAAAAGGTCCATCTTCATGATAATGCCCCACATTGAACATGCAAAGCCTTGTAAGGCGTCCTTGTAGCGTTGACGGAAATGCGTACAAAAGGATGCATGAGATTGAAGGGGGGGGGGGGGGGGGGGGGGGGGGGGGGGGCATGAATGCGCAATGACTGATTCGTGCGCAACTTCTGATTGATTTGAGAACAAAAACAGGCAGAAATTCAATGGAAAGACATTTGACAGAAGGTGCCTTTTTTCCATCACATTGAAATTTAACATTTCCTAGTCTTTTCGTTCACTGACTTTATTTCAGGTTTTTTTCCCCCACTCCTTTCATACTGCCCAAGGTCATTTTTCACTGGGGTGAGTGGCACATTCTGACATTACCATTTGTCAGTAGGTACAATGCCAAAAAAGACAAAAAGGGCAAAAATGAGGTACTGGGATGATAAGAAATACTAAATCAACAAATTGGAAATCAATGTAAGACAAAAAACTGGCAAACAAAACCATGCGACAACTGGAAAAGGTGACAGCAACACGGCACAATGTCGCGACAAAGAACTGACAGGAAAGCGGGGAACTAAATACAAACTGATGAGACAAACACCAACACCAAGGGGCGGGGGCTGACGAGGTGAATAGGTGGGAACAATACCTTGACAAGACAGACGTTTAGCGAAGGAACACAAACCAAATTCTAAATGAAAACCAAAGAACTAAGACCATGCCAGTTCCTGTCAATAGCAAAATGTGCAAATAGTTTAGCGGAAGATGGCTATTACTTGACTCATTCCAAATTTATATTGTTTCCAGAATATTGATCTTTTTCTGACCCCCCCCGCGAAATCAATGACATAGTCCACTCACCGTTTCATCAGACTACCCGTCTAATCGCTAAACTTTTCCAAGGCTTTATCCTCCCCTTTTAGTTGAGTAATGTTGAGAATACATAAATGCAACAGGCAGAACAATGTCCATTATTAGGTAGCATTATTTTTTTAAAATATACTTTTTGTGTTTCATTTCTATGGTATGCCGTACGGATTTTGCTTCTGTAAAATGTAACACGACTCAACAAATATTGTGAAACAATGGTTTGTCAGATTGTAGTTTTGTATCTTAAAATCCCAAACAAACGTAAATATTTTGCTTAATAGTCTGAAAGTCAGTCTTTTAAGAGAAGACAAAACCTTTTGAGACATTTTTACTCCCTGTTTTGTGGGCTGTAACTGGAAGTAGTTGCGTAAGAAGAGCAGCAATATCACCCTCTAAAAAATACCTGACTTCAGGCAACAAATTCAGAAGAAAACACTTAAGAGCTTTCTCTCACATCTCCAGAGCATTCTCAAGCGCAAATTGGCTAATTATTTTTGTATTTTTTACCTTTCATCTCACAGGATGAAGAGTATGCTTATTTTTACGTCTCTCCAACCTTGTAATGCAAAGATACAGAATGTGGCACATTTTGGTGAGTTCGGTGATACTTTTGAATTGTGGTCGAGGAGTTCAAAATCGTCTCTAGCTTCCATTAGAGCCACTCCATCTTTGGGTTAATTACACTTTACATCTCACCCACAAAGGTAATTGAGAAGGGCCTATGTGGGTGTTCATTGCAGGAGATCTCAGATCAAGAAAAAAATAGAAAAAATTAAGAGTTGCGGAACGTCATGTATGGCAAGCCTTGCAACTCGGTTCCAACTATTTTGTGATCGTCAAATATTAAAAATCGTTGCAGCTTTAACCCAAAATTGTCAAAGACCTGTTTTGTTTTGGCTGTTTGTCCTTGAGACGTTTTTGTGCATCCAGCTATCATAGACATGGTTTGGTGTTGATTAGTGAAATTGCCAATTCCCTTTATTGAAGTTCGAATTACTTGTCTGGTCTCCGTTTGACATCCCCACCCCTTCTTCCTCCTTCTCGTTGGTTACATAAGGCCAAGGTGCTTGGTGATCCAGTGCAGAATCTGCTGTTATGTTTGTCGTTCTTCTGTTTTTTCTGCTGAAAAGTTCAGGGGGGACTTGAGGGAAATGCAATCTTCTATCCTGACTTTTTGAGACTTGAGGTTTGG
Source organism: Syngnathus scovelli (assembly GCF_024217435.2). Taxonomy (NCBI): domain Eukaryota; kingdom Metazoa; phylum Chordata; class Actinopteri; order Syngnathiformes; family Syngnathidae; genus Syngnathus; species Syngnathus scovelli. The sequence goes on from NC_090847.1 coordinate 21,822,414, forward strand.
CCAGCGTCCATCTTTTAGTCAGTGTGTGCGTCCCCATTTCCGGTGTGCCCCCCCCCCCCCCCCCCCCCCCCCCTCCACAAACCTCGCCAGAGCTTATGCACTTCAGCCCGAAGCCCTGATGGCTGTGGTTGCAAGATGAATTACACCGCAGGCTTTTGTTTGACAGAGCGAGCCGGTTTGCGATTAAATGCGCCAAAGACGCTTTACGGAAGAGATCCCTTTGACCTGTCTTGGATAATTTGTCAAGATGGCACTCGTATTTGCTTCTTGCTGGAGCCAATGATGAATCAGATATAAATGCAGACTTCAACCGCTTCAATTCTATTGCGCAGCGTGGCACTCTGCGGGTTCTTTGCCATACGGCGTTTGGATTTAGGAACGCAGACAGGAGGCTTGGGCTTCGTCGACGCGGCCGCTCGTATATTTCCAAAAGTGAAGAGCATGACATATTGTATCAGACAGCAGGGACTTTTTGAGGAAGGAATAGTTCCAACTTAAATTCGTTTTTTAAGCCATGTATTGGTGAAGAACTTGTGGGAATCAGTTTTTACAGTCTTTGCTGATGATGTCTGGGCGCGGCTCTTAAACGGTTGATGGCTTGCAGTCAGTAGAAAGAATTAGATGTAGCTGGAATATGATATGCGATACGTCTTCTTGGATCCTTTTTTTTAGATGACAAAATCGATTTGATTCTCAAGCTAATCTGCATTGCTTGGAAATGGAGCAGAAAGACAACTTGGTCTTGCTTCAAAGGAAAGAATTTTGCTTTCTGGTGGTTTGAGTTTTGCTAGTTTAGTAACATAAAATCGACTTGTTTATAAATAGTTGGGTCCCTGGGGTGCCATCAAGTATCATTCTATGTGTTAGAAAGTGAGACGTTCTGAATTCTTTAACCAAATTTACATTGTACTAACTCCTCACAGAGCTTCCGTTCATTTTCTTTTACACTGTCAAACACCGTTGTGTGAAAGCATATTACTGAGCAGATCTCCAGAGTTGCAACATAAGATTTGGCCTGGTTCTTGATGACCTCAGTAGAAAAAGTACTTGTCCTCAGTGGACATTAACATTAAAATTGTGACGGAATGGGGGGCTGACAGGGTCGGAAGTTGTGAGTGATGAAATAAGACAACAGGATGTGCGGGATTCCCAGAAGCAGGTGGAGGAGAAGATTTAAGCAATCCCAGCTTCCTGCTTGATGATGAAGTGTTGTATTTGGAGTTGAATCTATATTTGAAAAATGAGGCTGCTGCAGTACAAATTACTTTTTTACAAAGTCAGCCTTTTAGTGTTAAGAGGCCAAGTGCAAAAAGAACTTCCCTCTAGTCTTGACCTAGACTTGTCAACAGCTTCTTAAAAGAACTTGGATCCTCCTGAAATCATCTCTGCTTTATCAAAGTACGGTTTTCCCCCATCAAGATTTTCTCTGAAAGATGTGGATTTGGAATTTCCAAACTCGTCACGTGGAGATACGTGCCGGAATCACAAGCTCCACCCATTATTGAAAGCCATCAGTTTAATATGTGGATATTCTCAAGTAATATTATAGCTCCTGCTTAGCCAATAGGGAACGTATCCACATTTTGAAGAGGCCTCTTTCAATGTGAGGATCATATGAAAGCCTCCACCGTTTTGTAGCTCTGAGTAGGAAAATGACTCCAAGTGACATTATTATATATATTTTTTTACCACAAGCTAGAGCCAAGATTCCCAAAATGTTCCTCTCGCGTGGCAGTGGTAAGACGGAACATCAATTTTGGTATATTCCGTGTTCTGTCGTTTTAAGCTTGGCGGAATGTCGACTGTCAGCATTGGAAACTCCCAACACATTGACAATCAAAAACTTTGATTTATTGAGGTAGAAGAGGTCAAAACTCACCAAAAATACATTATTATTCCAATGTTTTTATTTCGATTTTCTGGAACAATTGATAACAAATTGCCACCTTGATCTAACGGGTTTGGGGAAAAATACACGTCACATAAAACATCAGAGATTTTAATTAGTGAAAACTAACCGTATGACCAATGACGTTAAGTTACAGAAATGAGATACACTTATTGAATTGACGCTTCACAGTGGTAAACCTTTTTCACAGTTATAAAAAAAAGTGTGATGAATGAAGTACATCTTAGCGTTCATACTTGCATTCACCATTATGTTTTTATTTACTTATCATTCCTGCTTGCCTACTTTATCACATTTAAGGAAATACATAATAACACATAATGGAGAGTGTAAAGGGACTACTTGACCGGTGAATCATTCATACTACCGCATCAATAATACAACTCTGGAGGTGGCATGCAATTTGAAACAGGGGTTGCGTGAAACATAATCATTTAGTGTCTAAACTCACGTATTTTACCTACTCTACGTAAGCTGCTCTCCAATCTAATATATAACCCCTACCTCTTGACTTAACTTTCTCTCTGAATCAACAAATGTTCTCCCTAAAGCACTTTGAAATATTCCCATCTTGCAAACCGCAAAAAAAAAAAAAAACTTAAGACTTAATTATTTCCCAAAAGCGAGCTTCTAACCTAATTAGGTTAGTCCTCTTGAGTGTGCCTTGCATTATTTACACATCAAGGAGATACACACACACACACACAAACACACACACGCACACACACGGATAAATATTCATTGTTTGTTGACTTAGCCACGTCCCCTCGGCTCGAGTCAAGTTGTGAGTTGCTGTCATTAGGGCACGTTTGCCCAACTTTTGAGCCAAGAGGCCTCTCATTCTGCTGCAATTATCACGACACTAAAATGTGGTCAGGAGCTTTGGCGGGATATACGGTGGGCTGGTTGCTAGTCAATTGCAGCGCACTTATAGACAAACACACTCACATTCATACAAATGGACAATTTAGCCTGCAGTGAACATAACGTGCATGTTTAGGGAATATGGGAGGAAAACGCCATGCAACCAAAAAGAGCACATGTAACCTGGTGATCCTGAAAGGGGGATCCTTCCATCTGTGGTCCCTTCTCAAGGTTTCTCATTTTCCCCTGCCAGGTTTTTTTTTGAGTTTTTCCTTGCCCTTTTGGGAGCTTAAGATCAGGGGATGCTTTGAGAATAATTGTCAATTTTGGCTATGTGAAGCCCTTTGAGACTGTTTGTGATTTAGGGCTATACAAATAAACTTGACTTGACTTGACTTGACTTGTAACCTCAAAGATTTGAAAACACAATTGTACAAGCGTGAAGCAGGTCGACCAACCACTAGTGCAGCGTGATGCCTAAAATGAAGAACGTGTTACTTAAAATAAATAAATAAATAAAATCATTGTGTCGTCAGTTTTCCCAAAAAGGAACATTGTGGAATCGTCCCTCTATTGTTGTTGCATGCGTGTGTCGTAGAACGCAGAATGAATTCCTGGCACTAGCCGGGTATGTAGAAACACGTCCTTGAGATTCATTGTGTGTTCACCGCATTCTGCAGGAAACTCTTCATAAAACCCAAACCCATTGTTGACATTCGATGACCTCTCTATTCCCCCATTTCCTATTTGTATTCCCACTCACACATTTATTTTTGTGGGAAGTAATGAAAGACTGTTTCATAATTATTATTATACTCCATATTCATCGAGGCATAAAACGTAGGAACGCCAAGCAAAAATGTCGGTTATGGTTCAAAAGCGTGTTGACCGACTTTGAAATGTGTATTGAGGTTAGCGTACAAGGCGACAAGGGGGGGGGGGGGGGGGGGGGGTCTCCGTTTGAATTGTGGAAATGTAATACGGCCACAAACAGACAGGGAACATTTGAAACCGCACACGTCTCATTTGCACTGTCTCTGAGGAGTTTTAGACATTTGCTAAGCTTGCGTAACAATTCGTCATTGCAAAACTGGTCCTTGCAAAACTATCGGCTGTACTTAAAAGCAAACGATATGCGAATTAATAAACAACAGAGGAGAATACACCGTTGTTAGTCATGGCAGCACACAATACTCAGTAGTCATCGTACGTGATGAAATGTCCAAAGGGGTATTTAATTATATTATTGGGGAATGCAATGGTGGGTTTACCGAGCGTGGCCTAGCATAAAATGGGGCGTATGTTACTGTGTATTGCATCATTTCCATAAACAATGAGCAAACCGTGCATTAAATGACGATTAGCGTAACAAGTCTCCGCACATGGCCCGAAGTTTATGCAGCCAGGGGGGTTCTGCGGTCGCCCGTGATGTGTTTATTTTGCTTTCTCAGACGCTCAAGTGAAGCAGTTCTTTACTTTGGTAATAGTGTAATGCATGTTGTTTTCTATGCAGCCCTAACAGGGGGGGTGTGAGGTTGAGCTGGAACCCGCATTGTGGTTCCCTAAACACTGCTTTGAGACAAGCCGACTGGGGTATTGTATCAGGAATAGTACATGCTGTAATATTGCTTTCTGAAACAGAGCGTCACTATTCATGTGGTATCAGCGGTTGATTTTCTGAACCCGGAGGAAACATAGCAATGTTTGCAAATGATCCACAGCTTCATTTTCAGTAACCGCAGCGTGCTATTCGTTTACTCATATCTACTTTAGGTCCATTTTGGCTTGGCTCGAACTGAAACTTTGGTGGTCTTTTCTCTCCCGCAGGTGGAGATCACGCTGCAGGACGTCAACGACAACCCGCCTGTTTTCCCCAACGACATCCTGGACGTAAGCATCGAGGAGAATGTGGGGGACGGCTTCAGGATAATGCAGCTAACAGCCACGGATGCAGACGAGGTAACGGCTCCCCAAGTTTCTGTTAGGCCTCCCAGTGCTTTTGCACCTGTTTTGCAATGCCCCTAGACGAGCTACCGCGGGAACCATTTGGATTCGGAATTGGCTCTGAATTTCAAATATTTGTTTTTGCACTGTTGAAACACCATCATACCATTATAAAGTTTACTTTTTAATTATTTGTATTTGAAAAGCTATAAATCTGGAGTGTGTTTCGACACATCCAATGTGAAACTAAACAACCATTGCCATCTCCGACTAGATGCCTCTTTGCAGGATAGAATTCTGCTCTGATTATCGTCTATGATATAGGGCGATCAGGAAAACAACATTTCCTTGAAACAACCATGATTTTCTTTCAAGGAATGTTGGTAGTATGAGTACAAGTCTTTAAAAAACAAGAAATGTTTGAAACCTTTTGATTATTCACGTTTACATTTGCAGTTATAATGTGACAAAATGTTGAATTGAGTCCTCTCAAACATTTGCCTGGTTCAAAGTAAGGAATGTACCGGTAAATCTGTGATTTAATGCTGCGCTGTTGTTAGCTTGTTAACCGAACTCTCAACATGAGAGCTAGCAGAATTGTGTCACTTGAACCACGCGGTGCAAATCCAGCCTTAGTGTATCGACATGAGTGGCTTCTTCACACCACTGCGACCCACCCGTGCCACTCGAGTAACAAAGCGGGATTACTAGCCGTGACAGACGCTAGCTCGGCACGGGTAAAATTAGCCACTGACCTTTGTTGCATCTGACTGAGGCAGATTACCCACTCTCGTTTGTGCGAGCATACCAACACCTTGACCCACTCGCGCATAATCCCCCCAGACACAGTGCCGACATGTGCACTTGGAAATTGTTACGATGTCTCACACGTTTTCAACGTTATCCGAGAGGTCCCACAGGAGAGTGTCCTACCCTGCCGTTAATCCCTCCTGCATTACATCACTGGCATACCCTGAGCAAACACTATATTAAAAAACGGTTGCTCACTTTTTTAATGTTTAAAAGCCCTACTAAAAAAACCCAATTTTGTTTTAATTAAATTTAGCATGAGAACAAAATGATGTCATATACCTCCCCGAGTGGAGTTTGCATGTTCTCCCTGCGCCTGCGTGGGTCTTCTCCGGGCACTAATTTAATGTCTAGTCTATTTATGAACCGTGATAACTTCACGGAGCACAATTCATTTATTTTATTTTTTGTCAAACTGCCTTAACTTCCCAGAAGGTAGGTACCTCAGAACTAATCTGAATTCATTGGTATTGGATGACATCACCAGTCTCTCCCTTCAATGAGCGACAGGTTCCCCGTCGTTAGCTGCAAAGTTACAATATGAACATTAAATCCAGGGGCAAAATCCGGCCATTGAGATCACAAAGACCGAGAATGGTCTCAAATATACGTAAATGACGAGGCCACACAACTTTTCAACGTGCAGCTGTTGGTCTCGCCCCCGCGTCGTGTGATGAAAGTCATAAAGTGGCACTTGTAGGCTTTTTTTTTTTTTTTTTTTTTTTTTTTTGAGACTCTATATATCGACTGTAAATCTCAGAGCCCAAGGCAGGTTTGAGAGCTAGGATGGAATGTTGGATTTTAGGGGACATTATTTGGCCTTTCATCTCAAAAGGCATATGGAATTGAAATTATGCTCACTTTTTCCTCATGCAGACTTAAGGGGGATGGCAGTCTGAGCTGTTGACCACAAACTATTTTTGTCATTAGTTATATAAAAAAATAAATCGCATCTAGCAGAGCTGAATTGAAAAACATATACAGGAGGTATTTTTTGTTAAAAAAAAAAAGATGCTAAGTGAAAGTTATACTCCAGCCAAGTTTGTTGCCCACATCCTTGCACAGGAAACCTAACTTGCACCGACACCGGGAAGTTGGAACGGATCGGAAGATTCCCCCTTTGAGGCCAAGCTGTTGACCAGCTGACAGAATGAATGCAGACATCATATCCCAGACTTAACTGTCGTAAAAATCTGTCTGGCTGGTCCCGTTTTCACCCCAGAAAGGTTGAATTTAAATCAGTGTTTAAGCCCTCGGACCAATACAAGTTAAAGCTCTTTTGAAAATCTTTGTCACCTCGTTTGACTGACGCTTTTTACAAGCTTTCTTAACTCCCGTGGAACATTTCACATGTGCATTTTTAATGAGGACAAATTGCAACAGCAGGTGCTCCAAGAGGGGTTTCTGCAACTGAGCGTTGAAATCAACATCACCAACTGGGAGCTTATGAAGCCTTCTCTTAGCTGACGTTAAAAAGACCAACAGCTGGTTTGTCCATTGATACTTTTCAAGGCTTTTCTTGACTTTCTGCCCAAGGAAGTGTGCCACAACTATTATGCAAATGCCAGGTCAGTGCAGATGTGCAGTCGGGGTCTTTGGTTATGCGCAAACCACGAGTCGGAAATTTTTAATTTGCGACTAACTAAAAAGCACTGAAAGTTGGAATTACCATCCCTGTACAGAAACAATAACTTTAAAACCTCTTTATAACATTCCATTATTTTCCACGTGAACACCTCGTGTGTTGGGACCATCCCTTGAACCAAACGAATTTACCAATCTCTTTAACATTGTGAAGCAAGTTCATCTATTTGTGTATAATTTTTCCGTGCTATTTGCCAATACAAACATTTCTTCTTTGCTAAGAGGATAATAGTAATCACTGTCACAAAAGTGTGTCTAAATGATTCATCTTAAATGAAAGATAACTTTCTATATTTGGGAGGGGATGTTTATAGCCTTGGTTGTTCAAAGGAGTCAACTTTTCACCGCATATATTCAAAATCAAATAGTTTGTAATCCATTATTTTTAAGAATAATGTGATCAAATGATATGTAAGTATTTTGGGCACATTTATGATTGAAACTACCATTATGGAGAATTTTGAATCTTTATCGAGTGGTTGGGGACTTGTACTATGTTTTGTCTCTTCGTTTTGCTGAAAGCATTTTTTTTATCCCTTCCTGACACATCAACATCACTGCCATCTTGGCTGCATTATGAATGGCAAACCAATAGAAGGCAAAGCTGCGGCTACCTCTTTTTTCCTGGATAGCCACCACGTCAAATAGAAACAGGTGACGGGTGTCAGCACATAGTTTTTCAAACGTCTGTGTTGCCCAGTTTTTTCTGAAGCCTTCGGTCTGTTAAATGAGTTTCCTTCTGCTCCTACTGAAAGGCTGCTGTTTAATTGGTTAACCCCCCACACCCCTCCCTTCGCCTGCCGTTCCCAATGATGCGTCTATCGAGGGCTGTAAAGCAGGCTTGAGTCAAGGTCAGGAATGAAAGTGCTGTTAGTGTGTAAGATCTTAATCACATTGGGTACTTTGCAAAAAAAATACTTTGATGGAATTTTATTTCTAGTCCTTTTCTCATGTCGTTTTGTCCCGCCTGCCAGGAATATTAATTGGCAAACCCACAAGTGTTAGTTTCCGGCCTACAGCCCAGGTTGCTGATGGGATTGCCAGAGCGAGAGACACTGATTGATGACAGTGGGGTTTTTAGATGAGTAGAGCCTCGCGGCGACTGCCTTCTTACTTTTTGGGTTTATTGCGCCTGGATCACAGAAGGGGTCTCTGGTAATCCAATAAGACAAGGTCAAGCCTTCAAGGAAAAAAAATGAAGATAAGAATTTATTGTGAATTGTGACTGGAGAATCTTGGAAAACTGATTAGCACGTTTGAATTTGTTATCCTTGTTTGGTTTTATTTGGTTCATTATGTCAAAGGGTAGCATTACAAAGTCTTAGTTGGCGCACCGTTTTCTTGCTGCCGTCAGTATCTTCTCGTGTAAAATTGTTTTTCTTTCTATATAAAGGCCAACAAAATCTGTGCTTAACTTACGAAGCATACCCTGTGCTTTGCTCTTGCTCTCCTACACCAACCCACAGAACAGGGTCGGTACAATACATTCAAGGCCACCATGACGTGAATACAATTGTCATCAGGCAACAGCCAGTAAATATGCTAATACACTTATCTCAACATAAGCCTCCCTATTGTCCAGGCAGGATCAAAAAGCACCCAGCAAACAGCCCCAGATACAACTGAAAGAGACTCTTCTTGCTTGGCTTTTAACCAGCTGTAACCAGACCCCTCGCCTCATCCCACTGAATGGCAGCCGCTTTTTGATGTCGCTTTTTTATTGAACACATTAAAAAAAAAACAGACTAGGCGAGACAGATGTCTGATCTCCTATTGTTGCCGGGACAAACCTGAACGTCAGACCTCTCATCAGGCGCTTTCATGCATCATATCGCATTCAGGGGCTCCTCTTCAGTTCCAAAGTCATGGTTGCAATAGTGGTGTGCAGCTTGTACCAGACGATCACTTAGCTTAGCTACACACGAAGCTAGGAACTCAATGAACCTTCAAACACAGAGCCTCTTCTGAATGGGTGGAGTTTGCTGAGGCTTAAAGTGTACAAGGCGTACGTGGTGTTCTTTCAAATCGCTGTCATAGATTGGTGTTGTGTATGAGATGACAAGTAGCACAACACAAGTCAGTCAACGGTCACACTTTGATCTGGAGAGGCCCCGATGCTAACATGAGTGCAAAAGTAATCTGATTTCCTCCTAGATAGAGACACTTTCATCACCAATCAATCCATTAGTGAAAATGTTTAACCTTTATGTGGCCAATTATACCACACTTTGAGACTGAGTTAAACAAAGTCCAATGCTGCAAAAGACAAGATTGACCTTTTCCTCCTGACTGTAGTTGAGTACTTGAGTTTTGCCCACAATTTGTCAACCCTAACACAGTTGATCTTATGTCCGCAGTCATTTGTGATACATTTCAGCTTCCCTGTAATTCTGAACAGATTAATGGCCAAAATTAGACAACAGCTATAAAATGATCTTCTATTCTCTCTACTTCAAGGGCCCAAATGCTTTGGTGACGTACACCATCATCAGCGGTGCGGACGACAGTTTCCGGATTGACCCTGAATCTGGCGATCTGATCGCTACCAAGAAGCTGGACCGCGAACGCCGCTCCAGTTACTCCCTGCTGGTGCGCGCTGACGACGGGAAGCAGTCGTCCGACATGAGACTCAACATCACTGTTGAGGATGTCAACGACCACACGCCCAAGTTTTCGCGGCCGACATACTCCTTTGACATCCCCGAAGATACCCCATCAGGTAAGGACTAGAGTGTTCATCTCTCAACTGAAGGTTGAAGGTTTGATCTTGAGTATCTATGATCGAGTGTTCTTGATATAATAGCACAGTGGCCGAGTCCTCAGCAAATCAGCCAAATAGTTCCGAGGTCAGAGATTCAAATCTCGGCTGCTGGTATTCGTATGGTTTACACATTGGTAGTCCAGCTTTCTTCGAGTTGAAGGTTGTTCGTCTATACATACGTTTCCTGCCAATGACTAGTGCCAGTCTAGGGTGTACCCCAAAGTAAGCCGCCATAGGCTCCAGCTCAGCTGCTATACCCTATGAAATCTGCAGAATATGGATGAACTACAGAAAGTGAAAGCCATTTTCGATGATCCAAGTATTCAGCATGCAGCCTGGTCATGTCCCATTTATAAATGGTACATTGTATTTATCAATGTCAATGATTGGCAGCCTGCCACAGCATTTAATTTGAAAAATCGTCCATTTGCGAGAAAGCGAGTGAGTCATCGGTATTCATAAAAAAAAAACATGCAGTGATAACCCCACACTGAGTTTTCATTTAATCGCATTGGCAGTGAAAAGAAAATCCTTGAAGGTTTTTTTGTGTCATTGACGGTTTCTCAGGCTCCATTGTGGCGGCGATCCTTGCCAGCGACTCTGACTCAGGGGTGAACGGCGAGGTCACATATTTATTGGAGGACGACGACGAGGACGAGACCTTCCTGCTCAACCCGGTCACTGGTGTTTTTAATGTGACGCGGCCGCTGGACTACGAGAATCAGCAGTACTACATCCTGACGGCCAAGGCGCTGGATGGCGGGGGGCAGGCCAGCACGGTTAGGGTCTACTTCAACATCCTGGATGTGAATGACAACGCTCCCACGTTTAACACCACCGTGTACAGCACATCGGTTTTGGAGAGCTTGCCGCCTGGATCCAGCATTGTTGTTGTCAGTGCCAGTGATGCAGATGATGGTATGTACATGAACAACAATGAACACACAGCAGGCATGCTGACACAAAAGATCACTTTTTTACACTTAGTCATTCTTCTGAGACACTTGTAGTCACAGGCTCTCTAGACAGAACATTAGCCACACTGCACGTATACCGATACGTATCTCAAGATGTTCAATATTTGACAACCATTTCAAGTAGCAAACCTCACATAAAAAACTTAAATAAAATACAAATAATTCTACGCTATAGAAAATGAATGCCTGAAAGGATGCTAAAAAATATATATGAAAATAGAAATTATACCAATATTAAAAGCAACATATTTTGTATTGAATTCCACAAGTTGCTGTGGGTGTACCAAATTGGAATGTCTGGTTGGTATTTTGGTATGAGCCAAATAGCTGGCCTGTGAGAAGTTCACCCGTGGTTTGGACCGTTTCTCTTATGGAGAAATGACGTTTTTTTTTAAAGCCTACTCAGTGCCCAAACAAACACTTCAGCACATTCAGCCACTCTTTATGGCAAACGTGGTATTCATAATTAATGTTCCAGAAATATAACTGAAATTACACAATCTGTCCAACTCAGATGAACAACCAAGCTCATATTCGAACTGTTCTCCTGTTGAACTAATAAACTTCTGCCGTCCTTCTTTAGTCATCTTCTGGCAATATACAACCTCATATTTCATCTCATGCATGCATCATATATCATGGCCGTCTGACTTCACGTCACGCATCAAATAACGTCTAAAATACAACACGCTGACCATGTGATTACGAGTGAGATCAGGTAGTGGCATTTGCCAAACCCGCTGTAATTACCGCTACATGTAGACCGTAATGCGCTGGTTGTGACCTACATTCCCAGGGAAATACGGCGTCCAGTCCTCCAGCCGGCCTCCTCGCCACAATCTCATAAACCTATAGCTGCCCGTTCCCACTGTCCAAATAAAACACCGCCATTGTTAGCACTTCCTAAGCCCTGCCCTTTGACTCGACCCCCTCCCCTCTTTCTCTGTGGACAACCCAGATGGAAGTGGCACTCATGCCTTTGATAAGGGATTACTTGTGTACTGTAAATATGCTCTGCCCTGGTGTGGGAAGGTAGATGCTTTCCACATGACTAACCCGTTGAGTTTAATTACCAATGGTCAATTTAAGATCATTTCAACCCCTTGAGTTCCACACTAAAGCTTTTGGATAGAACCTGATGGTCAAGTTTAGATCAGGGGTTCTCAGACTGTTTAGATTCTTGGATCATCATAATCCTACCAGCAATTTAACACAACTGCTACATACCTTTAAAAAAAGACTTTGGGTACTTCGTTTCGGTAAAAAGTCATAATGTCATCCGAGCAAAGTGACATTTTTTTCAAAGATACAGGTGTAAATTGATATTGAAAAAAGTCATTTTTATAAGTGAATTTGAAAAGTACAACTTCATTGGCTTGCTACATTGTTTATCCTGGGAAACATTATTCTCTAAAAATAGCACTATATTAAAAAAAAAAAAAAGATGATTCATAGCATTTGTCTTTCAATTGCTGCCTGTCGTGAGTCCTAGATTGCATCTTCCACTTTGCAAAGACAAGAACGGGGAGTTCCAGCTGTTGCGAGTCCACAATTTGTGGAAATGGATGCCAGATAATGCATTTAAGCACACTTAGCATATCTAGCAATGTCATCTAGAACAATGGATGCCGTGGTAAATGTGCAACCTTCGGCAATCCTGCAAAATGTCTTTGTTATCACACTCATTTGTAATACAAGGTCATATTAGAGCAGCACTTGCATATTTTCCGTTTATAAAACTGCATAAGTCAGTATTTTTTTAGCTCTAAATCCCCTCAAACAGTTGGTCTGATTAAAACACAATGTGAAACAAGAGGTATGCTCAATCGAATCT